>NW_024374368.1:0-320237 GCF_014805655.1 Passer montanus
TTTTTTTTTTTTTTCCACACCAATGCCCTGGGTCTGCTATCTCCCCCCACTATTTGTGTCTTCCTCCTCATCTATTTGCCCTGTCTTTCCAGCATGTCTGAGCTTAGTTTTTGTACCTTTTGGTCCCTTGCACTCCACATATATTTCTTCCTCCTTGAACTGTCTTGCATTTCAGGTGTACTGCTTCCCCAATACTTTTTTTTTTATTTCAGTAGAATGTTTCATATGACTGAACTGAGTGCCTGTGTACATGAATTTTCATATAATTTCCAGTTTTCTGAAAAGCAAAGTGTATGCATTTAAAAACAGGGATTCATAATAATTTTTTTATACATAGGCATTCATCCCTTTTTGTATGTTCAAATAACACAACTTTGACATTGTGAAAGTAGGCATTTGTAACTACAGCTGTGCCTTCTGTTAGAGATGAAAAAGCAGTTTTCTTATGAGACATAGTACACTATTGCAATTATGTGATTTATTAGCTGCTTTGTCTTAAACCTTTCTTCCATGATAACAAAAGTAAATGAGTTTATTTGAATATATTTATCTGCTTAAATTACTTGAAATAAAATACTGGTTATTCACACAAAATAATACTGCAGGCACTAGTTGCCAATTTGATTTTGTTTAAGAAATTAATTTTGTGTATGAACTGTGGGAGAAATTAATTTGTGAATTTCATTTCTTCAATCCATTTCTTTAATGAATGCATACACACACACAGGCAACCCCCTTAGACATCAATAAATTTAAATATTTTTTTTATTGATATCCTGCTGATTTTTAGGTTTTGTTAATACCAAATGAAATGCCAAAATATAGCTAAATCTCTGTAGTTTTATCTAATGCCAAATAATCAAAGACTCTATTATAAAAATGTGCTTTTTTTTAAATCTTAATACTCAAAAGAAATTTCATAAAGTACTGAAAAGGCCTTCACATGCTGCAACAGATAGTATGATTATCCAGGGTTTCTGTATAGAATGTCAGTAGATGAACATTTTTGTAATTTATAAAGATTTTTATTTGTAAATTAAAACAATATAGTTCATCTGGAATTATGTGTCTAATTTTTTTTTCCTTGGAGTTCTAAATCACATATTATGAAGAATTGACTGAAATGGTGTATTGAAGAAGATGAGTAATTTTATAAAGGAAATTAAGAGCATACATTATGATTTAGGGCAGTTGCATTATTTTCCCCATACATTTCACCATTGTTAAATGCTAAAAATCTTACATATGAGCAAATTACAATCTAAACACTAAATAAACCTAGTGAAATTTTTCTAGTCTATGATGACTGAAAGGAATTGGAAGAGATAAGCTCATCAGATACATTTTATGGTTCTAGAAAAATTTCAAGTGAAGTGTTTTTTTAAATAATAACAGGTAAGCAGTAATTGGAAATAAGTTGTACATAATTTTAAATACTTGAAAAAGCTAAGGAAGAAGTTCTGACTTTGATATGCATAATTTAATATCAAATCTCCCCTTGATTTTTGAGAGAACACTCTTTGTATGGGAGATTCTCAGGGTAACTCAAGGACCAGACTTTCACCAGGCTGCTCAGGTTTCTCCGCTCTTCCTGCCTTGAGGAAAATGTCTACACATTTTCTATTGGAAAATCCTTTCCATATGGGGGTAAAAAAGGAGTAGAAATCCCTGGAATCTCTTGCCAGTCATTTCTGAATCTCCCATGGAGTGACTGGAGCAGTTGCAGAAATGTCCATGAATTCCAGATGTTTCACTGTTGAGAATGTGCTAGTCTTACTGCATAGAGAGAACCTGGGAAAGGCACAACTAACCTGATGCACATAGGATATGCATATAGGATGTACATAATATGCTGAACTTTTGAGCAGGAGGACATTGAGGGTGTTGGCCAAAGGCTTCCTCAGTGCCTTGGTCTTTTCTCTTTTCGTCAAAAAAGATGTTTCCTTTCTCAGTACTTTTGCAAATGTGATCTTCTTCAACACCTTGAAACTTTACACATAAGCAACTTCTTTTGTGATAGTTGCTGACTATTCCTTTCCCACTTAGAATGAGGAATGAAAAAAAAATAATTGCATGGACCAAAACAAAACCACTTAGAAATATCCTGTAAAGTACTCCTCCTACCCACTGTGGTTTTGAGTAGTAGAAATCCAACATTTTTATGTCCTTTCCAAAACTTTTGACTGTTAATTTTAATATAAAAGTTATTTTAATAAGGATTATTTTAAAATATTTTTCCACATAATCTTTAACATACAAACCAAGTTTGCACTAAAACTCCATGTATAATAATGTTTAACTAATGACCCAAAAGCATTTGCATTTGATGAACCCACCTTCTGCAGCTGTGAGGTATCACAGAATCGCAGCATCACTAGATGGGCATGGCTTAGCTACAGTAATGTTGCCTTTTTCCCAACCTGGAAATGAAATTCGAGATAATTTTAGTAAGGAGGTAGTGTAAAAGGGGAGGGGATCTTTATTTGAAGACCTTCAGAGACAGTTATGGAAAGAAGTCCACAGAAGCCTAACACCTCCCGACAATTGGTGAGCACATTTTTATAGGTTTTAGAAAATTAAGTCTCCCCCTCGACACTGGCTGTACTTTGCCTGTGAAAATATATCTAAAGAGTTGTTCTTGGCCTTGGTTCCTAGGAAGAACCAAGACTGCACTGGGGCCATGTGCCCCCCAGGGCTTGGAGCTCTGGAATTTGTTTTCAGCTTTCTGCATAGGGAAAGACCATGGAAAAGTACTGTGTACAGTAAAATGAATCATTAATACAATAGGTGACAGAGTTACAAATATATGTGTGAAGAATATAGAAAACATATAAAAAAATCAAAAAGGCAACACCCAAGCTGGCATCACCAGTCTAGAAAAGTATGGCATCAAGCAGCTGAGTAAAATGACCATGACTAGCTGCAGACCTGCCATAACATTGGGAATGAAAGACAAAGCTATATCCTATATCTGTTCTGCAAGGTCAGACGTGAACTGAGTACTAGACATACTTTTGCTTGCCCCATCATTAGTGGGATTCTTGCTTAGATATTTGAAGCCTTTGGTAGGGAAATAATTCACCTATTATATTATTATTATTAGTTATTAAAAAAATTATTTTACCTAGTTTTTGAATTTAAGAAAATCATATCTACTGAGTCTAGTGATTTTTCAAAGCCTCTACCTGCAGCAAATTAAGCTATAAATTGTTGTTGCCCTATTGCAAAGGTTTCGAACCTTCTCGGTGGTTTCTCATGAGCAGCTCCTCTGCAGCACTGACTCCTTCTTCTCAGCACAGCCAACAAACTCCATCTCTCCTTTTGACCAGCCAACCTGCTCTTTTATAATATCCCTCTTAATTGAATACAGCTGTGGCCTATTAAGAGCAGGCTTGTTCTTAATGCTTGACAATTAGCACAGCTGTAACTCCTTAGGGGCCAGATTACCTTCACCACTGTCTCTATTCTCCTACCTTTTATCTAACCACAATTCCCCCTTTTCTTTTAATTACAAGTTTTCCATTCTTTTAAAGTCTTATAGAATGATTTCCAAGTGGCAGCCAAATCTGCAGCTGCCTTGCACCCTTTTTGACACTATATTTCACAGTTTTTGTTGTTTTTTTTTTTTTTTTTTTCCTTTTTTTTTTTGTCCTTGATCATGTCGGGGCACCAATTGTTGCTATCTTATTGCAAAGGTTTCATACCTTCTTGAAGATATCTCAGGGGCAGCTCCTCTGCTCTTTTATAATACCCCTCTTAATTGAATACAGCTGTGGCCTATTAAGAGCAGGCTTGTTCTTAATGCTTGATAATTAGCACAGCTGTAACTCCTTAGGGGCCAGATTACCTTCACCACTGTCTCTATTCTCCTACCTTTTATCTAACCACAATAAATAGGTTTATATCCATTTCAAGTCTGGATGAAGCCTTTAAGATGCAACGTTCTCCCATCCTTCACAGAAAGTGGATGTGAAGTTTGAGGAATTAAAAGTTCAAAAAATTGCGTTCAGAAGGCTAAGATTAGAAAGATTCTGCATATTTATCATGGTTGGTGAATTGTTCTCCTGAGATCTGATGTGCTATTTCAAGTACTGAATTAATTTAAAAATGTGATTATATATCACACATTTATTTTAGTGATTTTTCTGAGAAGTAGTGAGGCTAGTTAAAATTCTACTACACCTCACAGAGAAGAAATAGCTTTGAGTATCCTCAAAGTACTCCCACCTCCTGCAATAAATGGATTAAAAGCATTGAGAAGCTGTTAATTAGTCACACTATCACTTATTATTACTAAAGTACATTATTAATATCAGAAAAACAATTTTCAAAATAAAACACTGTAATCTCTTGTTTATCCTGATTTTGTATCAATAGAAAAAGGAAGCTAGTAGGTAATTTAGTAATATCCACTGCTCAATTTAGAAAGAAGTTTCAACTCTCATGCCAAAGAGCTCTCCTTGTGCAGATAAGTAAAAATGGAGAGTGATATATTTTGAACATTTTCTTTAAGATGATATGATATTCTTTTCAGTAACAAATCAGATGTTACCTGTCTGAAAGCATTATAAATGTGCAATAATTTACAGTAATCTGCTCTACCCACTTTGAAGCTCACCTCTTACACCATTCTGACAAACCTTAAAGTTGGCGGTCTTGCCAGTTTGGACTTAGCACAGTAGAAAAATAATTTTTTGTGATCATTATGTTCTGAAATATCAGAAGTACATCCTTACAACTGGCTATAGAGTCAGCCTGTTTGATTTTCTTCCAGGTTAATGATTTTTGTCAGTTTTTGAAAATGGACAATATGGAATTACTATTCCTGTTCAGGCTGCTCTACAGCCTTGGGGTACTTTGTCTTTTTTATAGGATGTTTAACAAAATTGATTCTGAAGAAGACGGATTATAATAATCCTTTGATTCTGAAATGAAGATATCAGTGCTATCTTTCTGTGCTGTAAAGGAGCCTACAGCATGCTGAGAACACAATCAACACATAGTACTTGGCCTTTGAGCAGGGTTGAGCCTTCTGTTCTTTCTGCATATGAATTGCTACAGTTTTTATTAGGGATTATTTATAAATCACTCAATGAACATCACAACTCTTTTAGATCTACTGAGATTTGGAACCTCTACTGTTCAGTAGCAGAAGTCAGGAAAGAAAGGCAGTGGGTGATTGAGTAGCATAAGGGCAAGCATCTTGCCCTGACATTTCAAATATTATGAAGAATGTGTGGTGAGAAAAAGTTCAATGCAGCTCAGCTATTTCCTTCTCCTCAGACCAGGTTCTTTCTTTATATTTCCAGGGTTAATGCAGCAGTAATTACCTGAGGGATAATATTTGCATTGATGCAAATATCTTTAAGTTAGTTCCCCCTCTATTCTTCATATCAGTCCAAAAGACCGAGAATGACCAAACCAATTCAACTCAACTTTGTTGGGATGGAAAGACTAATGTTTGCTGACTACTGAATGCATGTTGCTAGCAAGAGCTCTATCCTCTAATATCTCAGTATCAAACATATATGGCTTCAGCAAAAAGCCATACATTTGATCTTGGTAGGTTTTAGTGAACAAACCCTAAATGCCCTCTCTTTCCAAAACTTTCACTCTTTTAATTCCTATTATTTTCTTTCCCCCTCCCTGATGTATATGTGCACATTCCTAGCAACATCCCAACATTTTAACTGAAGCAGTTTTAAATTCATCTGGACCTGACAGTAATTTCAAATAAGAAAAACGGAGAGGAAAGTATGCATCAAGAAACACACTCCTGATCACATAAGGTTTTCAACAGATGGGAAAATGGACCAAAAAATGAAGCATGAAATTTGATGTTATTGAGTGGAAGGAAATATTTTGGTTTTTTTGTCAGTTCCTCATGCTACTTAGCAGAAGAGAAAGGGGTCTAAAAATAAACTGATGTATTAGAGCTATAGAAAATGTGTAAGAAAGAATGACTTGCATCAAGCTTGTAGAAAAATAAATAAATAAGGCCATTAAAGAAGATGGGTGCAGTCATCAGAAAACCTCTGACATTAACTTTTATGAAGCAGTTAAAATTCTCACTGCAGCTCCTGATTTGCATGTGAACTATGACCAATCATTCAGTCTGAAAACAATATGAGATAAATTTACAACTTAGCTTGTGTTCTGTATGGCTCAACACAAATGAATCAAACAATATGCAATAAATTTCATGGACTGTTAAGTTTTAGCTCTGGTGATGTAAATCACAGGTGGGATTGTAGCACAGAGAGAGTGCTGTTGGGTTGAGGAAACAGTAAAGCAGAGAACCAGACCTTGTTTTGACTAGACAGGATCAGTATAGTGAAAAACACAATAGAGACATAAAGAATTGTGGAAAAAAGAAAAGCCTATTACCTTAAAGAAACTTGCATAAATAACAGCCATGAAATCACCTGTTTAACCTAACTGGAGAGGGACTGCAGAGCTTCCTCAGTGAGTTCCATTTAAAGACTGAAAATACTTAGAGGAAATTTCTACAGTAACAGTCCACAAATACAGCTATTATGATTTCTTTCAAGCTCATCTAGTTCTGTCAGCTGAAACCAAAAGTATTTTATTCTCTGGTCTTAAAACAGTAATGGATTTCGATGTCATGGCAATATTTGTAGTGTATTTTACTCATGATCAGAAGATCACGTTTGTTATGAAGGGGAAAATAGTCTTAGAGTTCCACTTTATGAAAATAAACTCTTATGATGGGTCTCCTGCTTGCTCATCTTGACACAAGGTTCTGAATGCACGTTCCACAGTAAATTTGGTGTTTCCAGTCAGCTACTGAGTCTGCGGATATCATTTGTGTGAATTCCATCATGACTTTTCTTCTTAAATAATCTTTTCTTTATGTGTGCATAAAGTATCCATCCTAATATCTTGGTTTTGGTATATTTAGTTTTCTTTCCAATTTAGAATTGTCTCCTGGAAAGTATGTGTTTGTGGAAAAGTCTACCCTTGACACATATATCTTTTTAGATGCCGAAAATAAAGTAAATATCAATCACTATCACAAACACCATATAAAGAGCCTTTGCAAATAGCATCTTCTGAATAAACACTTCAGACAAATATTGTAAGGGATTTGATAATTTTTCTTTGGGGGGTGAGGTGGTGGTTATGGTGGTTTGGGTTTATTTTCTGTTTTAAGATCACTACACTTTTATAATTCACTACTGAGCTAGAAAAATAAAGAAAACCTTCCCTTGGGAGTTTTCTTAATAGGTTTTATTAATGAAAATGTAAGCTTCAGTATTTATGGTTCCAGGTTTGCATGACCTAGTAAAGACTAGTAAAATTTTACACTTTACATGAGCAATTTTGAGAATATTTCTGTTCCAAAATCTTGATGTGGGGGATATGTGATTTTTAATCTACTTAGGCTGTACTGTAAGACTGGTTGTAGAGAACGGAAAGATTACAGCTTTGTATTATTAAGCTTTTGATGGGAGAGGACAAATGATTCATTTACATCTAATTAATGACACAAGACTTGTGGAGACCAGTCATGAAAGACTGGTAGTAGGCTTCAAATTCAAAAAAGCAAGAAGCTCACTCGCCCACCAGCTCGTGCAAAGAAATGGTGGCTCTTAGAAGATGAAGGTGGTTCTGAAATACCTTGACCCAATGGTTAAATTGTGGTCTTTTCCTGCTTTTCTCTAAGGAAAGTAACTTCCCTTCATCTGGAGGAATAATGGCCCCTTAAGTACATTAAAAAGAAAGCACAACAATTGAAAGTGACTCAAAATGATAACTAAGTTTCAGAAGGATATCAATCTCACTTCTGATTACAGTGGACAAATAGTTAACAAAAAAGTTCAAACATTTCAGAAAGAGTGAATAAAATTAATTTTAGACAACCAAACCATAGAAAAATAATAAGAACAATGAAAGGAAAGAGGAGGGGGAAGGGCATGAAAAGAAGTAAGAGGAGATAAAGAATGTATTTTAATATTTATACCCACATTTCTACAAAATCGCTTTCATCACCCAGCAATAAATTCACTGACCACTGTCTTTGTACAAAACCAAAACAGCAGCTGTGCCTCTCTGCCTGTCATTACAGAGCTCTCTCCGATGTGCTCAGAAGCAACTCATTTAGCCTGCCTTGAGCAAATGTCTTATTAATAATCTTCTTTGTTTTTGTGGGTTGGTTCATTAAGTTCATGCATGCATAAAGTTGCTGTTGCTGCAGATAATGTGCAAAACATTTATAAATTTAGGCTTTTCAGACTCTCAAAACATTTATTAATTCAGGAAAATGTTACGTGCTTCTAAAATCTTACTTCAACCAAAGCACTTAATTAGTCTCTTGTTTTTTTCTCTTTCACAACATGAGTATAGACTTTCCAAATTTTCTGAAATCAACTCTCTGCTGTGCAGACATCTTTTCTAGCAAGTGTGTCTCTCTGCACTTTCCCCACTTATTTTTATTCACACCATAATTCCTTGTGGATGGAAGCTAGGATACCAGGGTGCTGGGCATAGCTGTACAAGTCCCTTTCTTTTTTGTCTGAACTGCATGCAGAAAATAGCTGTAAGTACATGTCCAAAAATGTAAAATGCATTTTTATTTTCTCTGCTGCAAAATGGAATCAAAATGTTTTTGCTTCTGAAATGTTTCATCTGACACAACATAAACCACCAGTTTTCTAAGCTGTGGGGACATCCTGGGAAAGTGCTTTCAGTCCCTCCTACAGAGTCTGTCACACTTCAGATAAATTGTTAGATATTTGCTAGTGCATTATCTGGAATTCATCAACAAGGCAAATGGCCTAACTGCCAGGCTGGAATAATTTTTGCAGTCTGAGATAATGACTATTTAAGTATTTTTATACAAAGAGGAAACATACAAGCAAAAGACTGTGAAAGATCTGCATCAGAATATTTAAATAGCTAGAGATCAAGACATTCATGCAAAAAGTAAAGGCTACAAGTTCAAATTTTTGTCCTGTATGAAATGGAGGCTTTGAATTTTTTTTTCCATGTGAATTTCTATTCAACAAACTATCCCATTTCTAGAACTGGGATACTTTCTATTTTTTCCATTGGCATTTCCAGTTTCTAGAAAGTTGAATGCATATATATATATATATATATATATAATATATATATGCTCACAGTGAAGCTGGAACTTTGTACACTCCATGTAAACAACCCATTGCTAAAATGCTGAATACAAGCAGTTGCCACCACTTTCTTTCTTTGTTTCTTCTTATATATATATATATATATATATATATACATAATATATATATGCTCACAGTGAAGCTGGAACTTTGTACACTCCATGTAAACAACCCTTTGCTAAAATGCTGAATACAAGCAGTTGCCACCACTTTCTTTCTTTGTTTCTTCTTTAAATGTAGGTTTCAAAATATTTCCCTTGATAAAATTATTTATTGTATAAATTACACCTAAATTGAAAAAAAATAGTTTTCTGGTACAGAAAAGTAATTTTAGGCCAGTCATAGTGTTCAGAAACAAACAAACAAAAGCAAAATCTCAGATGTAGTGGTAAGAGGTGTTCAGAAAACAATAGATGCATTGTTGTGAGGCAAGACAAAAAATATACAAGGTAAAGAGAACATGAGGGAGACCAAATTTAGAAAAACCCTTCATATTTCACCTATAGCTATACTTATGGCACTTAATGAATTTTGGCCTGATTGTGCATGCATTTGAACAGAAAACAATTATTATCAACTCACACTCTTAGATATGCTCTGTCAGTGTTAGCTAAACAAGAAATGGTTAATTCATTTCTGCCATAAGAAATTTTACTTCATTGTGTTCCTGGAAGATCATGTCTGAGTTCTTCTTCAGCAACATATGAGAGGCACAGTAGCAACAATCTCTCTCACATTGCCCACAGAAAGAACATCACAGGCTATTTTATTCACTATTTTACTTATTAAACTATTAGAATATTATTTTATTTTATTAATAATATAATCTTTTATTATTCCATTTTATCATGTCCAAATTCTACTGTATTTGTAAAGTAAGTCCAAAGAGACAGGAAAACATAGAAATCCCTGTATTGGACTGGAAATAACTAAATATAATATTTGAAATATATGTAAATATACATAGCAGAGATTACTTTCAA
This sequence comes from Passer montanus, assembly GCF_014805655.1. Lineage (NCBI taxonomy): Eukaryota > Metazoa > Chordata > Aves > Passeriformes > Passeridae > Passer > Passer montanus. The sequence continues at coordinate 10,136 of NW_024374368.1, forward strand.
ACTCCACATTACTTTTTTGTCTTAGCAGTTCATCCTCTTGTCCCATTCCAAATGGGAATTCTACATAGTTTCCAAGTTGTCTGCTTTATGCAAAGATTTAAGTTGCAGTGCTACTGATTTTAAATGTTATTTTAACTCCTAACTTGTGATTTTGATAAAAAGCTACCTTTTTCCTCCATGTATTTGTAAGTTGTATTTTACTACAAAAGGAAACATAAAATTAATGAGGCTTATAGTTTAAAATAAAAAAATAACATTCTTCAACACCTGAGAATTTGTGTGACAGTGCTGGATCTCATTATTTCAGCCATTCTTGCTATTTTTGCTTTTCAATCCTCATGTTCATTTAATGCAGTAAGAGTATGAGAAAAAAAAAGAGTTGTGTTCTGATTTTCTAATTTACCAGTTCACCAGTGCAGACTTCATAGACTCACTGCCCTCAAAGTAGTGGAGTGGAATTCAATATATATTGTATCACTTAAAAGGAATATAAATAGCATGAAAACTGTATTTTGCTGGTTTCTGATGCTTGAATTTCAAAATCCTCCACACTAAGAGAGATGGCATCAGTCCACACAAGTAATGTAGTTCCTTATGTACTGTTTCAGAAGAAATATAAAGTGTGGAAAGACTCCCTCTGCATTTAAAACTAGGAAAAGTGGTTTTTACAGAGAGTGTGAAGGAATATTGACAGGCAGAGCCTATTGATGAGCAACTACAGGGAAGCACCTTGCAACAGTCTTTGGGGTTCTGCATGACTGTGTGGCCAGCTCAGCTGAGCTGACTTTGTCTTTGGGGTTTTTTGGGTTTTTTTTTTTGGCTGGACTCAGTGATCTTAAAGGTCTTTCCCAACCTAAATGATTTTCTGATTCTGTGATAACAGAGGTATGTGCCATCTCCATTCTGTCTCAGCAGAGAAAACAGTCTCGCTTGGTTGACCTCTGTCTTGCAATAGTTTTTGGTTCTGTGCTTCTGGAAACTAGATGTACTGAGATAAGGTTGCACTTCTGAGAAATCTAAAGAACTTTCTATAGAAATCTAAAGAAATATATAGAAGTTTCTATAGAAATCTTACTGTCTTTCCCAGATTGCTTCATTATTTCCTAGGGTTCTAATATTGGGAATTTATTTTTCCTCCTGTACCTTTAGTTCATAGAAAAAAATGGAACTTCCTAAAATAATGTTCTGTTTTTGAGGTGGAATTAAAGGATGTTTACCAGATTGAAACATTTACTTTGAAGGAAAAGCAATCAAAATAAAAGCATTACATGATACATTTTTTCCATTCTTTTCCAGAAATTTTGATAGCAGTTCTGGATCTCATTATTTCAGCCATTTGGACCTTTGGCATCTGATTCACCAAATGATAATGGATGTCAGTAGTGGTGATCCTTTTGAAGTGACTGCTGTCTTCTGGAAAAGTTTTTGGCTTTCTGAAACAGTAAGGTGTGGATACTTATTTAAGTTTGTGATCAGAATACCTCAAAGGAACATACATCCAAGTACTGTGCTATGAAACTCTTCAAGAAGAAAATTGTTAAATGCACATCTAAAGTTCTTAATAATCTGCAGTGACCTTGGCAACAAGTACACTTATTTGTAATGTATTACTTCAATTTTACTTTTAATGAAAATATAGGTGCAAGAACAAGACTGATATAATTAGAATAAATATTTTCAGTGTGCTGTGACAGCAGAGTGCTAATAAGTGTATTTCCAAAAAGAGGAATAATAGATGAAAAAAATGGATACTCATCATTACTAATGGAGAGGAGTGAGGTCTAATACATTGTGACATGTTTTACCTAATGGATTCTCCATTGTTTCTGTGGTTTCAAATCAGATTTACCAGAAGATGCAATGTTATACTATAACAAAATGTTAGCAAATACCAGTTAATATTACAAAGATTTTTTTAATATCTCTACTGCCTTTTCTAATGAATAAGGAAAGAAAAATGCCATTATTTTCAAAATACCATTTAAAAAATGGTGAAAGTGCACATTCTCCTTTTTGTACCCCAGAAAAACTGAAGTAAGAAGTGTTTAGTTTATTTGCTTAGAAACTTGCTCAGACCAGAAAGTTATTCCATTCATTTTAGTACCTACTGGTTGCAGTAGCAGTGCCTTGTTTCAAAGGATGAGGATGATTTAGTACTGCTTATTGAAATCTTCCCTAAGACCTCAACACCCAGTCTCTTAAGACTCAAAAATATTTGTTTTAAAACTCTTCAGGCACAGCTTTTTGTTTGCTGAATAGCATCAGTTTACATGATGGTTACTGTAGCAGAGAGTTAATAATAATATTGTGTTACTCAGCAGTTCACAACTTTGGCCTTCCTTCCACTAGTTTATCTACCCTAAGACCAAATTATTACCCTATAATAAAATGAAAAGCCACTATTACTTCTTTATGTAAGTACACTTAAAATTATTATTAGTAGTGTACTTGGTAAGGTTAAATCATGAGGTCTTTGATGCTAACTTCAAAGATTACATCTCTGATTTAACTAGAATAAATGAGATGGTTGCTTCTCTCTAATTAAAGACAAAAGTGTATCTAGAGTACTCAGCAATTATCTGTCACTTAACACTGTATTATAGCAACATTTATTGCATTCATTTTATTATAATTACAATTATCTTACATTTACTGAGGGCCAATCTTCAGAAAACCAAGCAGCCTGAGGAAATGAATCATGTTTTTTGAAATCTAAGGAAGCCTGTGTACCAAACTGAAGGTGAAGTTCAGTTTGCAGAGAATTAGGATGATACTGCCAGCAGCTAGAGCCATCCTCTAGGGCCCTGTTTGCAGGGACAGATTTACAGGTACCTTCCAAAAAGTGAAGAAGAACATTCTCTTTGGTTCATTCCTGAATTTTGGGCTGTTAGTGTAGTGAAAAGACCACATTTCCACTTATCTCTTTTTCAGGCCGTGGCAAACAGAAACTGATGACTGGTGAAGAGAAAGGGTACTCTAGCTGGTTTTACTCTTGCAGGGAGTGAAAGCAGCACAGAAAGAACAGGGCACCAGTTGAGCTGAAAGTTTAAGAGAAAGGAAAATGGGTACCCTGGAGTGAACAATGAGTGCTATTCTGACTAAACAGAACCATTCCTAAAATGATCACCTTTTTAAAAATTTTTGTGAGGCAAGTGATGTTTCTTCTTCCTTCCTCTTTCCTGCTCCTGTCTGCATTCATGTTCTTTCTATTTTGTCTTTAACCATTAGCAAAATCATGCTTTGCTTGCCTGAATACTCCCTGGAAAAGAGATCCAAAACTTTAAAGCCTGAATAATTATTATAAGATTTTAATTTTTTTTTAAACAGGGTCTTTGATTGCACAGTGTAAAGCTCATGCTGTGTGAGTTTCTTTAATCAGTGGAGAGAAAAAATTTAATGCAATCTAACTATGACCATGCAAATTATGAATATTAACAATCTACAAAACAAGAGCTTTCGTTTTTCAGTTCTTCAAAAGAGCTGTGAAAATTTCTAAGTCCTTATTCCCCGAGACATTCAGAATAAAAGATAATTAGTATTAATTATTATGTTCTTATTTGCAGTGGGAAGGCAATGTTTATGAAAGGTGAAATGACTGCTTCTGTTTGTAGATTGAATACAGACAAGCAGTGAATGCAAATTCTGAATGAGTGATCAATATACTTAGAGGTAATCAAAGAGCATTTTTGTATTGTTCAAACAAAAGAGCGGGCCAATTTGTCTGTGTAAGGTCATCATATTTTGTGAGCAGCATACCTTCAAAACATCCAGAGTACAGCACAGTAGACATTTGTAGTCTCACAAACATGTCCCTACCTGTTATTGTTATAATTTACTTGGCAGATCCTGCTGCTTCATTAAGATCTCTGCCTATGCCATTGAAAGCAAAGGAAACCTTGATTTTATTGGGCACAGGATCAACGTTTGGGCATTTAACATGTCCTTGAGCCAAAACAAAACTTAGAAGGAGGTTGAGGTTAGTGCTGAGAGCATTGTTTTGATTGCATAATGATGCCGACCAGCAAGGCAGGAAAAGTCTTTGGGCTGCACTGAAATGGAAAGTGTACTTGTCTGTTTTAAACTGCTAATACCTCATCTAACCTACTGTGCTGAACAGTCACAAAATGAACCTATGCAGTGACTGAATTGCTGTCCATAAAGCAAAAGCAAGCAATAGACTGTTATTCCATTTCTATAATATAGTCATTTCTATAATGTAGTTATTTCTATAATACAGTTATTTCTATGTTATTGCAGCAGTAATGAAAACCAGTATCTTAACACTGAGATGCTGCATTCTGGGAATCATTTACAGTTATATTGTTCTAAACCAGCATTTTCTGTGAAAACGGAAAATGCAGTCTTTACAAAATGAAATTATTCAGCAAGGTGATCAAAAATTTACTCCCTGAGTATATTTGTCCACCAGTACAGCAGAAAATGTAAAGCTACTGTCTTCCAAAAGATAAACATAATAGGAATTAATCTTTAAATTAAAACCCCGTGGAAGCATATTTACTCCATCCTCAGTACTCGTCTGTGGCTTGAGGTGTCATAGCATTTTTTAGGATCTGTTTTTAACACGTGAATTTTCCTGGAAGAGTGCAATCCTAGTAGGAAAGCTACAGAGCCACATAAGCATAAATTCCAGGAAAAATATTAATATGCTAAAAGTTTTTTAAAATATGAGGATCTCCTAAACAATTTGAAGGTGTTCACAAAATAAATTTTCTTCTTACACTGTATTTTCTTAATTCTATTATTGAGAAAACATGATTCTCATTTTTAAACATCTCCAGTAGAATATATTAATTTTAGTACTGACCTTGGAATATGATGCTTTTTTCCTCTTCCTAACTTCATGCAGTAACTGTGGATGTGGAGATACTATCCTCACAGAATGGTGAATATGATTCTCTTCACTGACACATTACAAAGAATTCAAGAAAAAACCTGAATCTAGCTTTGGATTCAGGAGTGAATTGTTAAATTAATTTTATTAATACTGTGAAAAAAACACTCCATTATGGTGAGTCAATCTGTATATTTACTTGTCAGCTGGAAGTTATACTAAATGTCTTTATAAGCACAGTTGCAAGGGTATGCACCCCACAGTTTTCACTTGCAAAATTTGTTTTCATATGTTATATGACAACTTCTCTGGAATTATTTTCTGATATTCTGTTAACTATTATAATTTATATATTTTAATTTTATTCTACAGTTTTAAAGTTGCTTCCATAGTCTTGTTGAAATACTTCATCCATTAATAGTAAATTTTTCTTATTGAGAAAGATAATAAGAATAGATAGGAAGATATAAAGTTTTAATAGTCTTTTCAAGACTTAATGATGCAAATCAGCCAGTGCATCTGTGCATATTAATTCCAAGCAATCCTACAGTTATGAAAACAAAAACCTGCTTTTCTAAAACAATGGAAAATGCAATTAACTGAACATTTTAAGGGAAAGTGCACTCTTACTTGTTTTATTAAACATTTCATAACAATACTAAGGTTTTGAATGATGTAAGCATCTGGTGTTTATGCTTTTTCTGTGGTACCACAGGTGACTAATTATTTTCCAGGTGTCATGGAGAAAAAAATTGGTTAATTACTCAGTCAATTTACCTTAATTTTCAGCAACTGAGAGCTGCTGCTTCAAGTTTTGTGTGTGTAGACATATGCACGTGGATGTGAGTCTGCACATATGCATGTAATCACATTCTGGACCTTATTCCACTTCTTAAAAGACAGAGAGCTCCAGGTTTTCGCAATGAAGTTGCACTGATAGATCCAGATCAAAGTCTTTGTGGCACAGAGAACTTAGAATCGCAGAAACATTTAGGTTAGGAAAGACCTATGAGACTCCAAGCATTAACTTGGTAGTGCCAAGTCCACCACTAAACCATTTCCCTAAGTATCACATCTACACATCTTCTAAATTCCTACACGTGAAGTGGTGACTCAACCACTTCTCTGGCTAGCCTCTTCCAGTGCCTGATAACCCCTTTGGTGAAGAACTTTTCCTGACAACCAGTCTAAACGTCCCCTCACACAGCTTGAGGCCATTTTCTCCTGTCTTAACCTGAGGATATAGGGGATGAAGGAGCAGATTAAAGAAAACTTAAATTCTTTACTGACACAGATCAGAGAGACAAAAAAAGATTGAAATATGTTGAATGTCTTCTCTAGTTAATAATTGCCTAAAATGTACTGAAATGAAGACTTAGGATAAGAATAAAGTTTTGGTGAATTGGATGATCTGGCCTAACAATGCTTATCTCAACCAAGACCATTGCTGCAACTTTCCTTTATAATTAATTTGTCTTCACTGCTGTATGTGAGGAGGGCAGTTGTATATTAAAAGCCATAATTAACACTTCTCTTTTTCTCAATATTTGATTTTTTGCACAGTTCAGACACTTATTTAAATCTCCAAAGATATCTACCATTCTTCTGTTTAACTGAGCAGGTAGATTCATGGGGGCTTAAAAAACTGAATTTACTCAGTCTGATCTCTAAAAGAGAGTAATTCTTCTGAAGTAAACTCTTCTTTTATTCATCTGATGCCATGACCCAGAATTCATCCTTCTGCCTATCACTTAGATAAATTTACAAAGATACACATGCTTATTTTGAGAATAATTTTTGATTTTTTTTTCTGACACACCCAGCCCCCCATAAAACCTCCAACTATGGCATAACATTTAAAAACCTGTATAGAAAAAATTTTCTAGAGTTCAAGATAATGAAAGATGTGAAAAATAATTCTTAAAAAATTGAAAAAGTGATCATAAGCCAGAGAACAGAAGAGGATGAAGCAGGGCCATATGGAGTACAAAGATATCTGTATTGTGTAGACTGGCTTGACACTGATCTTCATCCCCAAGAAATGAAAATTGCTCTTCCTCCTCAGCTGCTCCTATTCTTTCTGTCTCTTATGTCTCCTCATTTTTGCAACCCTACACGTGAGCCCCTCTTACGCAGATGATGTGCATTTAATGCACCGTGCTCATTTAATGGCTCTAACTTCAGCACAAGTTTACAATATAATTGTGTGTGAACACAGCCACTTCAGACCCACAAACTAGGTGAAAATTTTTAATGAAGGATGAAAAAGTGCTGAATTTCTCCTATTCAATTATTTTATATTAATAACTGGAATCTGTGGCTTCTTTTTTTTTTTCTTCATACTGAAGTAGGAAAACTTTCAGTACTGAAGTTCAGCATGACAAGTGCAGTAATTCAGCTGCCCACTAACCTTCCCTTCCCTTCCCTTCCCTTCCCTTCCCTTCCCTTCCCTTCCCACACAGCCACTTCAGACCCACAAACTAGGTGAAAATTTTTAATGAAGGATGAAAAAGTGCTGAATTTCTCCTATTCAATTATTTTATATTAATAACTGGAATCTGTGGCTTCTTTTTTTTTTTCTTCATACTGAAGTAGGAAAACTTTCAGTACTGAAGTTCAGCATGACAAGTGCAGTAATTCAGCTGCCCACTAACCTTCCCTTCCCTTCCCTCTCCCTCTCCCCTGTTTACTGTGCAGGGGGCTGGGCACTGGAACAGGCTGCCCAGAGAGTTTGTGGAGTCTCTTTCACTGGCAATATTCAAGAATTGTCTGGATGCAACCCTGTGCCATGTGCTCTGGGATGACCCTGCTTGAGCAGGGAGGTTGGACCAGATGACCCACTGTGGTGTCTTTCAACCTAACCTATTCCCTCTCCCTCTCCCCTGTTTACTGTGCAGGGGGCTGGGCACTGGAACAGGCTGCCCAGAGAGTTTGTGGAGTCTCTTTCACTGGCAATATTCAAGAATTGTCTGGATGCAACCCTGTGCCATGTGCTCTGGGATGACCCTGCTTGAGCAGGGAGGTTGGACCAGATGACCCACTGTGGTGTCTTTCAACCTAACCTATTCTGTGATTCTCTGATTTTCAGGTCCAAGCAAATCATTAGGATCATAGTGGTTAAATCATAGTCCAGTTGTATGAACATAGGGAAGTTAGTGTAATAAAACTTTGTAATAGAGTATATTTCCACACAGCCCCTGGGAGAAGCAGAACTGTCAGGTTAATCCTAGGGCTGAACCTGTGGTTGTGGCCAGGCTCTTCCACAGGCTTTATTAGTGCTCTGAAGAGCAGACAGATGGATGAGACAGATGCAGGAGTTGCTGTGCTGATTAAACAAGGTGCCAGTGGCAGCCAGTCTTAGTGCAAGCCTTAGCAGATGTTGGGCTTTAGTGCTGCCCTGCTCTCACCACCACACTACATGGACAACACCTGTACTGTTGTCTGTAAGGTCAAGCCAGAGAAAAGAGTCAGCTTGACTCTAACTCATCTTTCTTGCATTGCCCAATGCAGAAACACCAGGCTGTTTCCAAAACTGTGACACGGGAAGGTTGGACCGCTCTGGAAAGCAGGTGATCTGCACACCTGATTTTGATCTTGGGGCAGCACTGTGAGATTATATAGGATATTCAGGCATCCAGCTATTCATGATCAGCAGCCTACAATGTAAGGAAGGCAGATCTTGGTGTCCTGGACAGTCAGAGACGAGTAATCACAGTTGATAAACTACTGAGTCTTCTAGAGGTAAGCATTTAATTTACACATCATTCCAACATCCCTTCAGTAATAAAATGAACATGTGACATCTGTCTGCCCAGGGTAGTTGAAATTCTGAATACAGACCATTGTTTAAACAGGACAAACACAAAATCAAGTTTGCAATACCTTTAAATGAAAATACTCTTAAAAACCTGGATCTAGCAATTATTTTTCGTCATCTGACATTGTCTTAGAATGTTGAAATTCAAGACATATTATGATATTACCCTTTTCCTTTTGCTCCCTCAAAAGTGCTTTAATGGCCTTTAAAACCAGCATAAACAAGCCATGATTCTATTGTCAAGATTCTAGAATAAAACTTGCTCTTTGGAATTTAGCTGTTAGGTAACACAGTCACGTTTCTTTCAACTGTGCTGTGAACACAGAATAAATGGGTTGTGATGTTTAGCACTCTTGGTTAAAATCCCATTTTTACGGTTCAAGAAAAGTGCTATGACCCATGCACTGCAACTACTGATTTATCTGCACGACAGCTTGGGTGCCAAACCAGTTTTAAAATACTTCTGAAAGCATCAAATGTGTTATGACTTAAACAACAAACAACAACAAAAAAATAACATTGTTAAGTTTCTGTCAAGGGTAGAAATTTAGAGAATTTCTTAGAAAAACTGAATGCAAGCAAAACAATGCATGTAGTATTAAAGGCACCTTGCTTGAGAGACATTTTGTCACCAACAGTAAAGAATTATCATACCCTAATGTAAGAGGGCAAGTTTAGGCACCCAGATATGTGAAAATGTCAATATTTAAATTTTGTGAAAATTATATATTTAATTTTTTTTTCCCCTAAAACATCCTGAAAAATCTTCCCTAGTGAGTTCACAGAATGGAAAAAGCTAGGAATATATTTGCACTCTTGGCTACCTCACTACAACCAATCCAACCAACATCAAGCTGACTGGAAATGCTGGCATGCTGTCGTACAACATGGACTGGTTCCCAGCTCCAGCCTGGTTATGGATGCCTGTGCAACTCTTGTTTTGAAATTTGTTTAAAATTACAGAGTATACAAAGCTAAGCTGTCTCACCTGGAAGAGCTGCCGCTCTGAAAATTTGTTGTGTGTGCCTCAACAGAATAGGACTTCTCCTGGACTTCTAAAATTTTCTGGACTTCTAAAATTTTCTGCTGTATAAACTTTATTCGGGTAAACTTGGACATTTTTTCAGGAATAAATATAAAATTAAGGCAGATGTGAGCTCTCTGCCACCAGTCCCAGCACAGGACTATACCCTTCTGTGGTAAAATTCATGGACTTTCCTTTGCTCCATCACACTCTGTGTCTTTCTTTATGCAGCAGGAAATGCATTGCTAAAGAAATATATTTCTTAATTGAAATATAATTTGGGAAGGGGAAACTACCTACTGTTAGATTTGTGGAAAAAAAGTATTTACAGCTGTCTTGGTTATCTTTAACAGGAGAGAATTTTACAAAAATTGTAGCAAATTTACCTAAATTACATTACCTATATATCTAGAGTCTAAATCCAAATGTAAGATTGGAAGAACTTTTCTTTAAAGCTGTGCTTTTAAACAGAGACCAAACAACAATTATCTAATGCTAGGGTAGTTCCTCTCTCTATTCCATACCTCCCTTGATGAGCCAGAGGATCCACCTTGCTCGACAGCAATTCACTCTTCAAAAAGGATGGTCAGCTGTGCTTAAACCCATGGCAAATCCCTGGCTGCACTATGAGAATACAGGGGAGTTGCTCTGTCTCTGCTCCTGTAGCCAGGAGGCTTCAAAGGAGACAGTGCTTTGACCTTGCCCATATGCTGGCCAGCAAATTTGGCTGGTTGAGCTGGCACTCCTCCAGGAGCAGAGAGATTCTGCACTGCCCAGGTTCAAGGTTATGTCTGGGTACCTAAAACAATCCTCTAGTGTTACAGATGTTGACAAAAGCTCATTCCCAGTGAATATTGCAAAACTGTCCTTTAAAACAACGCAGAGTTGATGACTCAAAAGTATCTATCATACTGTGTTGTTCTGAGGAGGAATTTTGGTATCCAAAAGACTGCTGAAACAAGGTGAGAAACATGAATAATACTATTAGAAGGCTTTATTTTACAGGTAGAAGTTGCTTGTTTAACCACCAGCTTTGTTAAAGTATTAACAATAGTCTATTACAGGAATTTCTACAGTGTATTCCATATAATCCTAGGACAGTTGAATCAAATATTTTGGAAGGGACTTCCAGAGGTCATCTACTTCAACTTCCTGATCAGAGAAATTCTAGGTAGAGCAAGTTTCTCTGGGCCTTGTACAGTGAAATATTTTGTGTCTCCAAGGATGGATATTTCACAGCATTCTGAGCAACTAGTCGAGTGTCTTTTTATGCTCACAGTGAATGCTTTGTTTCCTTATCAAGTCGGTTTCTCATGTTCCAAGCTCTGCCCATTGTCTCACATATTCTACAGTACCTTTCTGACCTCTGTTTTTTGTTTCAGACTATGTCTTACATCATTTGAAAGCATTATTATATTCCCTGATTATCTTATTTTTAAGATTGGGCTGAGCAGACTTTATTGTCTTTTAGTTGTATGACACAAGTTCCAGCCCTCTAACCATCTTAATGCCTCACTTCTAGACTTTCTCCAGTCTATCCATACCCTCTTGTACTGTGGAACCAAAGAATGGACACAGTGCTTGATGAAGTTTCAAAAGAGATAAGTAGAGAGGAATAAACAATTTCTTTGGTCTGATGTTTATAGTCTTGCCCAACCACATTTAGGGTTCTTTGCTGCAGGAGCACATTGCTGACTTATGTTGAAAATATGAATTGAACCTATACTTCCAAATTGAGCTCTCTCAATAATTCCAGGCATTTAAAATATTTCCACTGAATTTCCAGCTAAGGTTTTATTTCTGCTTCAGAAAGAAAGAATAACAAATACTTTTTAAAATTGCTTGGAATTAAAATAGGATTTCCCATAAAATGCACTAAATTTACTTTTCAAAGTTTCCAGTCTGTGAAAGTACTGTAAATAGGAAAATAAGGCAGATAGATATAACTGCAGAGACATGTTTAAGTTTTCCTCTCCCTGTAAGTATGTCTCTCATTAACCAAAATTTTTAAGGAGATACACTTTTTCCTAAACAAATTTATATCTTTCCAGAGCTTCGACTTGTAAAGTAATATAAAGATAAGTAAATAAGTAAAAGGATTTTTATACAACAGAAATATATCTATTGTGCCATGGCATATTAATGGAAATATTTTTGGTACTGTACTTTTGCATTTCTGTTAGCTCAATCAACCCTTCTAATCGCTCAGAATGATGTGCAGCATATTTCATTAAATCAGCTACTGGGGCTGCACTGTACAGAAAATAAGAGTGTATAAACACAGCATGCAGCAGACAAATAGTTTTAACAAGTATACAACTACACATACAAGTCATACCACTAGATAATACATAGATACTGGGCCAAAAACTCATATAAGGAAGGGACACAGATATTTCTTTCTCATTCTTACATAAAATGTACTGTATACTTCCCATGACTCTAAATAAGCAGTTCTGGGGGATTACACAGGATGGTCTTATTCTTCTGTAGATGTGTTGCTACTTGAAGTACGGAGCTGAAAGAAAGCTTTGTCCATCACATGCAATGGCTGATGTTTATTTGTTTGCTTTACGTAACTATTGTCAGCACAGTTTGAAAATAAAGACAGGAATATATTTCTGAATCTGTTTCATAGGAATATAAAATAATTATGCAAATAGTTGATACATTGATTATGCATTTATATTATGCACTTTTGTTTATATTGCAGCTCTTAATGAAAGTGACAAATGGTAGACAATTCTGTAGTGTTTACTGTCCCCATTCATTTTTTTTCATGACAGAGTCTGTCCATAAGAGTTAATATTAATGGTGTAGGACTATTTGTAAATCTTAGAAAAGTATTTTTCAGTGTCTGCCACTGTGAGAGTTGTGTCCACAGAGGAAAAACTAGTAGAAGCAGGAAACAAAGTAGGCATCTGGTGAAAACAAAGATTTATTTGTCTACACAACAGTAATATGAAAGGATTTTTTTGGTAACCAGCTATTGCCACATATAGGTAAAGCCTTACAAAAGAAAGGTCTTGTAAAATCTTAGTTCAGGCCTTGTTACTTCAACTAAGTTCCCATGAGAAAGGAATGAGTGAGAATTAGCTTGCAATCAATCTATTCTTGATGGAAAATAATTTGCACCTATGAGGAGAAAAGATTCTGCTGCTGTGAAACAGCTTCTTCCCAGGGGACAAAAAACGTAAACATCTGTAAAGAGGAAAGCCCTTACAATGTACGTACATGAACAGCTACTAACCAATGAACTGAGTGGAGAAAGATTACTGACCAATTGGAATTAAACTCAGTGCCCTCTGATAACCATATCAATATGGGCTATGAACATTAAAATTTGGCTTTTACTGCTTGAACTTTGAAGTGCTGTGTCTGTCTTTGTCTGTCCTCACAGTGCCAGCTATGACTTTTTTCTGGTCAGCAACCCTGGTGAGGCAACTGGCTTACAGAACCTATGGTCTGAAATGAATCAGATCTAAAGGAACAAAGAGATATATATCTAATCCCCTTCAGCATCTTTCTTATTCTTCAAAGAACCTGGCAAACCATTCCGTAGTTCTTTATCACTATAAAGGTTGCACACCCAAGAGGAGAATGGATTCATCGCCAGGTGATTTTTGTGTCCTTTAGCATGACTTCTGAGCAGTCTCTTTGACAAAGAGTTGGAATGGAACTTACGAGATGGTGAACTTGTGACTGAGATTTCCCTCCTGATGAGGACTTTTGATGAACCTTCTCTCTCTTTCAGAAACCCAGTAGTTCTCAAAGTAATAAAAGGCATTTCTCCTAGGCATAGCAGAGTCTTACCTTGAGTCAGCACCAGGCTTCTTCAGTTCATTCGTCTTCTGTTCCTTTCCTAATTACTTCATTTACACTCGGCATATTTGGCAGGTATCTCAGGAGGAAGTCTACACTGGTCAGACCATTAGGATATTTTAAACTGTGGCCTGAGGTAGGGTTGAGACACCTCCTTATATTACTCATACTTGTTTCCTTTCAGAACATTGAAAGGTCACCGGTACATTAGGTTCTCAATGAAATCAGGTATGAAAAATCCCCAGAGTACATTACCTTATGTTTCTTTCTCAGTATTGATGATAAGAAAAAAAGGAGTCTTACATTTTCATTGGATTTGTTTAGCTCATGGACATAAAACAAGTTTTTTGAAAAGAACTGAAGGAGTAATTGTAAATAAGTCTATAAAGCTGGATTTTTCTCCAGTGAGGTTTGAAAAAATACTTTGATAATCACATACTTTCCTTTGCTATCACAACTCATTAAAAAGAAGATAATTTTATAAGAAGAAAATTTTAGAGCCTCTCAGATCACCTCAGGTGTCATGACATTCTGTCCTTTATTAATTTGAATTTGTCAGACCAGTTACCTTGATAACTGCATGTGCTGCCTGTACAGCACCCACTCTGTGACTTGACAAAAGGACCTCAATTATACTCAAATTATTTTCAGATATGTACTTCTTCGGAGAAAAACAAATATCTTGCCAGGTGGGTTATTTTTTTTTTTTTTGGCCTGAACTTCACAAATATCAGACAACAAACCCTGGGAGAAAATGCTATTAGAAACTCTATTTATCTAGGTTCCTCTTTAGCTAGGTAATTAACACTTGTTGTGCTTGTTCGATGTCACCATGTATATAACCCTTCGTGAATCTTGTCACAGATTGTTCTCTTGTCCCAGGCCTTGTCTTCTGGTGAAGATTTTCAAACTATCAAGGCAGTATTTCTCTAGTTGTAACAGGAATTCAACTTCCTTTATCTCCACTGATTTGAATATCAGTTAAGTGTTGTGAAGACATTGCTTTCTCACACAGAGAAGTTCATAAAGTCAGTGACACTGTAATTTTAGGATGTTTTCAGATTCTTGTGGTGATGGGAGCTATATATGTAAATAAAATAATGAGTTTGCTATACTGAAAAAAAACCAACATCTCCTACCAGGAAGACCACAACAGACCTTTAAAAATCAATAAAAAGCTTGTTTTGGAGCTTGCATGCATTATAGCATATGCTTCAAATTGACCTAGTGCTCTCTTACACTAGGAAAAAGTAGATGTATCATGTTATAGAAAATCAAGTGTACATTAACAATGCTATTTAGAAGTCTTACTGAATCATACATGTGACACTGCCTTTAGGGCACCACAGAAGTAAAACATATCTTCAGTTTCCAGAACACACTTATCCATCACTAGTTTCACTAAATAACAGTAAAATATGAAGGTATATGAGCCCATCTAATTAATTACATTAAAAAGAACTGTAATTGAGAGATTAGTACAGGGAATTTGGGCTTAACTTTTGCCTCTTCCTCTCTTGTCCAAATTGTGAGAACCATCTTTTCTTCCTCCATGTCTGACAATAACTCAGACTAAGTAATAATAAGGTGCTAGGTACATTTTTACTTTGTGTTTTCCTTCTCTTGAATTTTTTCATCCTAGCACAAAAACCAGTGACTTCCTCTTCCCTACCCCCAACACTTTTCAGTACTGGTTTTGCTTTTTTCCTACTGCAGGTCTCCTGGATATCACCCAAGTAGGATATAAAGGTTAGTAGGTTAGTAGGCCAGTAAGGTAGAGTCCAGATGACTCCATTAAGTGCTGTTTACAAGTTGCTTCAAGGATATTTCCTCTAGTGCCTCCAATACAGTATGATGGCTAAACATCTCTCTTAGGTCCTTCTGACAATGAAATCAAGGCAAGAAACAAATTTGACCATCTGTTGCAAAGGGGCCTGGTGTAGCATTGTTAAACCATGTAACTGGTTTTGCTGCCAGTTTTTCATGTCACAGATCGGATTACTTTAATGTAATGGTTTGCATATTCTTCTCCAGAAAGAGAAGAATATGTAAATATTCTTCTGAAATATAAGTTGGTGTCTGAGCCCACTGACCACACTACTACAATTACCTTGTCTAAAATCAGTTCCATGCCAAAATATTTTGGAATAATCTATCTCAGAAGAGTTTCTTTCACATAATTCATGTAGAAGCTGCCAGACAGAGTCCAATCCATCAGAGTTTATCAGAAACCACAGGTATCCATTAGTTTTGATACCCAAAGAATTGACAGGTCTTTGTTATTTTGCTGTCTGCTCTGCAGGGGTACTTACCATGAGGTGAAACAGGCATTTATCTTCAAGGAAGGCAGAATTTCGTTACATATCTCTGTCTGCAGCCTAACTTCAAAACAGCTCTCACAGCCTTTGTGTGCCTAGCCAGTGCTATAGGACAGTGTAGGCATTTGTTTTACAAGTTATCTGCTTTATGACTGAATTCACACAGATAAGAGAACTCCAAATACTGAATCTGTGACAATTGCTTTCAAAAATTCACAGAGCAAAACGGTCATAAGGCAAAGCAGGCATTATTCTAGAGCAAGGACATTCACACTAAGACACAGTTTGTGACTGAGTCTCAGAAAACAAAAACTATTGTGTTATGTTGTAAATGGGGTATGGGAGAAAACAGCCTAAAAGCAATGTGGTATTTACAATCTTATATTTCATATTGGGATTTTGTTATTTCTTTTTCTTTCTATTTAAACTTTTACATCAGTTTTGATTTTCTAGCAAGAGTGAGTAAACTCTTTGGCGGAAGTTCACACTTGCTTTTCTGCAGAGAACAGACAGATAGAGCAATATTCCAGTCTGATCACTGATTTAGACTTCATTGTATTAATCATCATGTGAACTGCTGATCCATGTGGCTAATTATAGCAGCAAATCTTTATTGCCTTTTGCTCAGGAAAATTGTTAATAAAAAACAGTCTTTCTTATCAGAAAGGTAGTATGAAAGAAGTCCTGTGGGTTTTTTTGTTCACTTTGTATTAATTTCCTTTCTCTTTTTGAAGCAAGAATGAAATTAGCATTGGTTCTTTAAATGAGAATTGACTTGTGTTGTGTTTTTTGTTCTTGTTGCTTAGCAGCAGCAATGCAGGCACATGGGTGGGTCTGCTTCCAGACCACTTCTACTGGGATTTGAGATCCTCAGGGCATTTTCAACATTAACGAGATAATGTTGAATCAGATGTTCTTTCAAAAAAACCCAAAAAACAAACCAAGATCCTGAAGTTAAGTCGCTGTTACTTATTTTAACTGTAAAGTGGTTAAAAAGAAGGACAGATAAATGTGGTGATACCTGCTATGCAAGACAAATTCATGTGTCATGGTGTCAATGCAATTTTAAATCCAATAGTTGTATATAATTTTCTTTTGTCTTGTTTTAGGAAAACAAGACAAATTCTATAAACTGAAATAACTGGAGAATTTGAAAAGATTAGGAATGAAAGATGTAAATTTTTTAGGCGTATCTACCATTAAGTGGTTGTAGTTGTAAATGATTAACAGTTCTATTTGCTATGAAAGTCTAAACCCCTGAAAAAGCAGGGAATTCAGATCTTCTGTCTTGTCTTTGCCTGTCTGCTATAAGGGAATGCCTGCAAAGACAGCATGAAATCAATATCTCTTCTCTATGATTTCTGGACTTTGAAACATATTTATATGCAGCGTCTGGCTGCTGGAGGTCACAGAAGATTTGTTTACACCTCTTTTACTACAGCTCAGTTGCTTTAGTGGATTTAGTAGAGGAAGAAACTTCAGATTCTCTATATATTTGCATTACATATAAAAGTACATGTTCATTGAAAAAGAGGAATATGCAGGAAAAGACACTTAGGTAACTAACCAACTGAGTTTGTTGCAGTAGGAATTGTTGTATGCAGACCCATGACCAGCAGTCTATTAATGTTGGTTATAATGTAAAACTAATTTGTTCCCTATAGGGACATAAATATTTAAATTATTTTAATGGGCCATTAAGTTAAATAGTCCATTTCTGTCCATTTAAAAATTAATTTAAAATATTATAAATTTTTTACATTTTTCCAAACTTTTAAAAACCCCACTTATTTTAAAGATTTTAAAAAAGTTGTTGTTGAGATACTTTTACAATCATATCAGTTGTGATCATTCAGGAGGACATGTTGGCTAGGTTTAGAAGATAGAAAGTAGATGCAGAATGGGCTACTCAGTTCTGCAATTTTTAACAAGTTTATCTTTCTCAGACTTTCCAAACCACTTCTGTTTTACCTCATATTAAAGCATGAGTTTAAATTCCACGAATTGAACTAGTTTAAAGATTTTTGTGGACCAAAAAATCTCTCATTGCCACCCCTGTGCATCCAAAATTATGTGTTACTAAGCATCTGTCAAAATGAACTAAATTTGTTTGTCTAAATATTTAAATCACTAGGAAAAACATTTCAGACTTGTAAATGAGAAAAGGTAGTACACTGGAGAGTGATATTATGCTGTGGTTATTACTTTGTCTGGAAAAAAATCAATACAAATGGCATGAACCTGTAGCAAGTAGAGTAAGAAATACATTTAAGGTTGGATGATGTTCATTTACCTGTCAGTCCTGTATATTCATATGGATTATTTGGTATGCTAAGGATTTTATGGGGTAGTTCACTCAAGTCCACGCTAATGGATGGTCTGGGGCAGGGGGAGCAAGCAAATGTACTTTATTTACCATTAGTACCATTATAAATATTTTAGACAGCTGAATATTTGTTTCTAGTAAATTTCCTAACTTTACTTCAGCCTTATTTTAATGACTGCAAAACTAGTTCTTTATCAAACTCTGGTAAACCAGTATTATTTCTGTAAGCAAAAGTCAAAACAGGTTTGACTTTTATGTAGGAAGGTTCAAAATAACAAATGTTTGTTATTTTGAACCTTCCTACATAAAAGTCAAATCTGTTATCCATACCTGACTTTTGTATAGATGCTCTGAAAGTGAAAGTCAATTACATCCTAAGACAAAAAGCAGTGACCTATGTCAATTTTTTCTTCCTACTAATTACTTTTTTCCTTGATTGTTAGATCAGTACATTATGTATTGTTTCTGTGTTTCTGTTTCTAAGACAAATTAGAACCACAGTTGTTGTTAGCTGTTTTCCAAAATTATTATCTTTCCCAACTGGTGACTTTATTAGCTGAGCTTGCTTGGTATAATGTATAAGTATTAAATTTTAATTGACCTTCTGCACAAAGATACCTTCCTTTCTGTATCAAAAGATGACATGCTGATCACCACAGTATTTGGTTAGATCAAAGAAAAGGCCTCCAGTAGCCATTTATAATTAGAATGCATAAAGAAGTCTTCCTTCAGCTCCAGTTCAAATACAAACTGAGCGCTTCCCAGGGTCAAGGCTCCCGCACTGCAAAAGTCAGTCCTGGATCTGAGCTGAGGAATCTGAGAAATTCACAAGTCTGGCCAATTAGTCTGGCAAGAGTAATCACTGACATCAGTCATACAAGCCTCTGCTTTCATGACTCATTCTTTTAACCTCCAATCTATCAGGTGCCATGCTGAGTCCTGCAATCACATCATTATTTTGTTTGTAAAGAGGAAATCAGGAAACAAACTGTGGTAAGGAGTTTGTTTCAGAAAAAAAACAACTATTTTGAGCTAAAATTAAATACACTATTCCTAACTGACTTTCCTATTAAACATTAATTAACTAAAAGCTACTTGTAAATAAATCATTGTTCTGGGTACTCAAAGGCGTATTTTATAAGGTCAATCTCTTTGTTAGATGGCTATATAAAGACTGCAGAATGGGTAATTTTTTAAAGCACTATATTATTGAGTTTTAATCTGTGCCATAAACATCTTGTTTCTCACCAGTCTCTAGGGGAGATCCACCTTGAGAGAAACACTCACTCCATACATACGCACCAAAATAAGGTCCATATGCAGAATTCACATATGGTTTTTGTACTTTCCCACAAATTGACTATTTCCTAGAAATTTGAATTTGTTTTATTTATTCTTCCCTAATTCATGGCATGTGAGATTATTCACAGTCATATTCAAAACATATTCTTTTCAAGGGAATGCTTTAAAGAAGCAAGAGAATTATTCCATTTTAATCAAATGGATAAAGATATTATCTGGGATGTCTGTAGGTAAGGAATGTACACTGAAGTATGGAAATGTATGGTTTCTATGACAAGCTTATTTGTTTGGGGCTTTTTTAAGATGTCATAGCAGAACATTCATGTTGGCCAGAGTAATACCAGTGTAAGTCAGAAAAAGTGAGTAATAGCAACTAATTTTTATTTGGTAACCACATGTGAAATCTCTTGTGGTTCAACAATGACAGTTAGTGACCTCAAAAATTGCTGTCTTAGAGACAGACTCAGGGTATTTATTTTAAACAGGAAGACTTAATAATGCCCTACTGTTGGGAAATTACAACATATAAGTGATTTAAATTTCAGAGCCCTTTGTCTGCTTCATTTTTTCAAATATTATGTCTCTGCAGATTTTATAAAATATGTTATAGTCTGTAAAAAGATTTTATGGTCAAGGGTTGCCGAATCATTCAATATTTTCAGTTACACAGTGTCTACATATCTCCTTTGACAACTCTTCATTGTGATAAAATGTATGGGAATAAACATATACAGTGAATGTCTATCCTAATTTGTCAGCTTTAAAGGAATCCTGTTCACTATCAGTTTTTTTGTAATTAAAGTGAGCACATTGTTATTAGAAGTAATGGCATAGTTGGTAGTTTTTATTGATTAACAACATACATTAGAAAGAGATAAATGACCAATCTAATTGTTTGTGGATTATTGTTTCCTGTGCAGTCATTACACTGGGTCACACTGAAATAAGGGATACATTTCTCAAAGAAAGCAAATATTGCTTTTTATTAGCTGAGCTAAATGTTTGTGCATGCTGATAGAAAAACATCTAGGTGCAGGTCTTCCTGGGTACATAAATAAAGACTCAAGGGCAGGAGTCGAGTTGTAGACCCAGGAACACTGAGAGATATCAGGAGGACACATTCCTCAGTAAAAGGATGAGTGACAGAACCAAAGAATCATTTGGTTGAAAGGGACTCCTTATATCAGCTGGTCCCACACTTGATTCAAAGCAGGGGAATTGCAATGTTTGTCAGGTTGCTCAGGTTGCTGCCTTTCCAACATCTCCATCAACTAAGGTTCTGGCATCTCTTTGAACAATATGCTATAGTATTTGGCTGCCCTCATGGTGACTTTTATTTCTTAATATTTAGTAGGAATTTATTTTATAATACTTCTCCAAATGGAGTTTGAGTTGTTCTCCATAAGTATCAATATGTAGTTGAAGACATCAGTAAAATTTTTGACCTTTTCTTACAACTAAAGAAACTCAGCTACCTTAGTGTCTTCCCTCACATCCTTTACTCCAGCACACTGGCCAACCTGTGGCACTCCATAGGGCATCTCCTGTTTGTCTGCTTTGTGTTGCAAAGGCTCCAAACTGGACAGAGTGCTCCAAATGTAGATTGATAAATGCAGACAGAAGGGAATAATAATTTGGTTTTATTTCTGTTTGTGTTTTTATTAAACCTTGCTCTCTTTTTCACTTTACATGTACTTTTGCATGTAATGGCATTATTTTGCTTCTTTTCAACAATGATAATGGTGAACCCAGGCCCTCCATCTGTCCTGGTTTTGGCTGAGATGGAGTTAATTTTATTCAAGTAGCTTTTATGGGGCTTTTGCATTTGTGCTGGAGACTGTTGATAACCCTGAGACATTTTAGTTATGGTTGAGCAGAACTTACAGACAGACAGTTAGAGCCCTTTTTGCTCCTCACACCACCTCACCAGTGTGAGGATATCCCTTCAGAAATTTGGGTTCAGATGTCCCAGCCAAATCTTCTCCCAACTCCTTGTGCATACTCAGCCATCCTCAGTGAGGGTGAGACAGGTGATCTCAACTTCCAAAGGGATATCCCACATCATGTGGTGTCATATTTAGCTTATAAAGCTGGTGGAAGAAGAAAGGGGAGGTGTTTGGAGTGATGGAATGTGTCCTCCCTAGTCACAGCAATGTGTGATGAAGCCCTGCTTTCCTAGGGATGGATGAACACCTGCTTGCCCATGGGAGGCAGTGAACAAATTCCGTTTTTTTTGCTGGACTTGCATGCTCAGCCTATACTTATTAAATTGTCCTTACCTCAACCCATGAGTTTTCTCATTTTTTCTCTTCTTCCCTCCCCCATTTCACTCTTAGGGGAATGAGTGAGAGGCTGGGTGGTGCTTAGTTGCCAGGTGGGATTAAATTATGACACTATCCAAAGTAATTCAGCTTCTAACTTTATTCCAAACTAAAATTTGTTCTGGTGAGAATGTTGTCTAATTCTTTTATTGTAAGTACATCTGTACACCCCTAGATACCAACAGTATATTAGAGGATGGGTCACTCAGTTACTACAATAGAATTCATTTTGCAAAGTTTAGAAGTAGTTCTCAAAACTCTCTATTTTCTTTGCTTCTGTAAAAGGGCTATATTTAGATTCCAGGTGTTCTGTGAGACATGATGAGAAGTTTAGGATTCTGGAATCAAAATTCAAAATTCTTGGGTCAGATTCCATTTGAGGAGGAACTTAAAGTGGTCACTATCCTTTTGAACAAATTTCACTTCAGGTACTGTCTAATAGGATCTTTAGGACACACAGTTAATGTGAAAGCAGATATTTGCTACCTTGAAGAAACTGAATTACGCCCAGTTGCTATGCACATGCTAGAAACAATGAACTGTGATTCCACCCATAATCAGCTGAAGAGGAAAAAGAAGTAATGCCAACAATGAAGAAATCAGACATATTCCATGTAGTGGTTTTGGTTTGCCAATTTGAGATCACTTCTGTGATGCTGAACCAGCACATTTCCTCATCTCCCTGCTAACTTCAGAGAAACAACTCTGAAAACTTCTGAAAATTTATGGAAAAGAAGGGATGAGAGTGCCACTAGATAAAAGAAAAAAAAGAAGTACAAAAAATAGGGGTTGAAATACTCTGTGATATAGATAAGGGAAGGTTAAATAAGAAAAGGTAAATGTCTCTCTTTGCTTGTTTGAAAAAAGGGTTCACAAGGTACTAGTCAGTAGGTTTGGCATGGACTGGTACCTACCTAAATTTTGCACAAATAATTAAAAATTCATTTTAGCCAGAGGAGAGATAGAAGCACCCTGGTCTCATAGTACTCATAGTGTACTGGCTGGGATAGTTGAGAGATGCAACATAAGGTCATAGGTTCAGTTTAAAGTCTCAGCCTTTGGACTGTGCTAGAATGCCTCTTCATTTTTTCTTTGAAATGTTCTACTGCAAACCTGAGAGATATTACTGTTCATAAAAATTTTTCAAACTATTTTTTTTGCCAACAATTTTAGTTCTGACAAGTCACTGTTTTCTAACTGAAAAATAGTTTTAGAAAAACCACCCTTCTCCATTTTAACTACAAAATTTTTTTCTGAAATGATCCTAACTTTTATACCTGCTTTGTAGTCATTTCAGGGGAGTAAAATTACTCGTACCATGGAATTTCATCAGAACAGATGAAAAATCTGAGTGAGAGGCATAATGAATAGGTACAGCAGTATTTTGTAGCTCAGACAAGCTATATGCCAGAGGAGTGGAGATATTCATAATCCTGAACTCTGCAATTGAATAGAGATGGAGTTATGTATTGTGGCAATGGCAACATAATTTGGCATTGTTTTTTTCTGAGGGTTGCTGGGTTCAAGAATTAACTTTTTTCACATTTTGTTATGTCTAGGAAGAATTAATCTATTTAATCTCTTATTCTTTGGGTTTCTTTTAAAAAAAATCTACATTTTTTTAAAATTGAAACTAATACAGAAGAATTTAGTTTGTGTTATCTGTATGATCATTAAAACCAGGATTTTTAAATGATAATAACTAAGATTGGTTGATTCAGTCCATTATATTACAAAACAGCTACTCTTTAACCTTTAGCATTTTTATAAAATCTATATTCATCATGTAAAATCATATCTATTCCTTATTTGATCATGTTTCCCCAGGCATGTGGTAGGAAACCAGTTCTTCTGGTGTTTTCTCTATGGCCAGATTGTTCCCTTTAAAACAAGGTAGGAGGGAATGCCAACTATGCACTTTACTACAGCAGCATATGCTGATCAGTGGAGTTCAGGGTGTAGTTACATATGTTGTTTTATCCTACATTATGTCCTCCTATTTTCTTACATTTTGTATTTCAGTTAGAACTCAAAATCAAACATTACTGGTATTCCCTGTTGATGTCCTATTCCTAGGATCCTAAATCAGCTCTATTATAAATTAGTGTATTTCTCTGCATTAGCCTTAAATGATTGCAGTCAAATACTCTTTTTATTAAGAAGTATTTCCTGTAATCTCTCTTTTTTTTCACTTAACCCTATAACCTAATTCAAAACATAAAAAAAAAATGCAGTAAATTTAATCTAAGATGAAGGGTGATAAACTATTCAGGAATCCCCTGATTCATAATCTAGTTATGTGCTCAATTAGGTAAGGCATGTCTGGTCTAGGAATGAAAATCAATAGTACCTGTTGTTCTCAGTGCAGGGTGTAAATGTTTGACACACTGTGGAGTCACAGATCAGCCGAGGTGGAATGGCACCTCTGGGGATCATCTTGTCCAACCTCTGCTCAGAGCAGGGTCTGCTGGAAAAGGTTGGCCAGCTAGTGTTTGAGTATTTCCAAAGCTGGATAGTCTATTAATTAATTGAGAAGATTCTTGCAGTGTTTGACCACCATCACAGTTAAAGCCTCCTTATTTTAAAGTGGAATTCCCCATAATTCTCTTTGTGTTTGTTGCCACTTGCAACTGGGTACTGATGAGAAGAGGCTCTCTCTGTCTTTTTGAATCCTTGGCATCTAAGATTTTTTAATAGGCATCAAAGATATCTCCCCTGTGTCTTCTATGTTTTTGTATACTGTGAAAAATAAGGGGATGTGCTATCAGATGGGCAGAGGCGCAAGAGAAATAGTGTTCCATACTCCCAATACAATATTTGATTTACAAGTATCTTGCATATAATGCACATTCACTTACACAAACAACACCTTGGAAGTTCTGACAGCCAAAGCAGAGGATATTTCTGGTTTAAAATGGAGACTCCCAGACTTGTATATGTGTACCTGGTGGCTCTGTCTTTTTCATGTCCTCCTCATTTACCTTCTACCTCTATCACTGACTTCATCATCATGGGCACTCATGCCTTTCCTGCACCTACACAGGCATGTGTCACTGCTTGTTTCAGAAAGTGGTACAAGACCTGGAGTGACCCTGACTCTCCTTTGTTCAGCTTCTTTGTACCACACCACTGAGGATCACTCTCACTTTCTTCACCCTACATTTGTTTAATGAATGTCAACCCTGAAGACCCAGAACAGCAGCTGAGCAGTTCCCTGTGTGTTTTAGTCAATACCATCCCATAAAAGACAACTTAGCTTGTGTATGTGGTGCTATTATAAAGATAAAAATAACACTGTTTGGAAGTTTCAGTCTCTGAAAAGATAAGCCTGTGTCAGTGAGAGTTGGTCCTAAGCTGATTCACTTCTCCTTTTCAGTAGCAGTAAATTATCTTTGACAGGGCACTGTGCTTAGGAGAGTGCAATAATTCTAGTTCTGGAGCTAGCTGAAGAATCTGTATAGACATACTCTATATACATGTATTCCCTGTATAACTTTCCAGCACTCCCTTAAAAAATCCCAACTTTCACTTGCAGAATAGACTTAGGTGCTGTGCCTGGTCTGGAACAATACTGGAACTGGTCTTGAGGTGAGGGTGATAAGTGGATATTCTTACATGTTTGGTTTTTTTGGTCAGTAGACAGGTTCTGCTGTTATGTGCTCTGTAACATCTCTAGGATGTATTTGCTTTCCTTCCTCTGGGCCTGTTCTTACAACCTGTGATGCTTGTTTGCTGGTGTCACACACAAGTCCTATATTACACATAAGATATTAAGAGGATACATATTATTGTGAACAAATCTCAGAGATGGTTTCTGTACATCCAGAAACATCTCTTGCCTATTTACTTGAGATAAATTGAATACCACCAGCTTCAGTGGTCTTTGTTTCTAGAAACATTTTAAGCCTCAGAAATGTGTTGAAGACTTTCTTAAAATTACAGTGTGATTGAAAATAAAACAACAAAAGAAACATGGGGCATCAATGCAGTAGGCATTTCTCAAATTTATTGGGAAATGAGAGTCCTTGTCCCACAGGATTATTCTCTCTGATGCTGATCTGGCAGAGAGAGCCATCTCTCTCAGCCCTGAATGGGAAATGTTGATACTTCAGCTTTCTGTCACAGTCAATTCAAGTGGAGCCCAATACAGATACACACATCTGTGTAAACTGTTCTTTGTTTTGCTTCCTAGGATAATTAAGTAAAAGCCTACTAGATGAGCACAATTAGTCAAAATTAATCACTTTCAAGCTAGTTAAATCATGACAGATTTATTGCTTGTATCTATTCCTACATTAAGATTTGTTTTATCAGCAAAAATACCCGAGTAGCTCTTCTGTTTTGGTAAATCATTGCTCTTTTAATGGGAAAATTGTAAATATTTGTTGATTATAATCAATTATTCTTTTAATTAACCTTTAAAAATAAGGTGGTTTTTATTACATTTTGAATGGATGATATTTGGCTACACTTTTTCCAAGCAAATTTTTAAATCTTGGAAGAGTTCAAGGCCAAGTTGGATGGGTGTTTGAGAACCCTGGTCTAGTGAGAGGTGTCCCTGCCCAGGATCTCTAAATTCTCTTCCAACCCAAACTATTCTATATTTCTGTGATTACCCTGATGCCACTCAGCTTCTTTCTGAAAATTTGGGGTATGTAATGAGACTCTGGGAAAAATAGTCTGACATTAACAATGTATGTACTTTTTGACAGAAGATAGGTCTCAGTTTGTAGAGGCAGTTCAGGAATTTAAACACATTATGATGTTCTGTGGTATAAGGAAGAAATTTTTTACGTTGAAGGTGGTGAAAAACTGCAACAGCTTTCCTAGAGAAATGGTGGATACCCCACCTCTGGAAACACTCAAGGTCTGGTTGGGCTAATTTAATCTAATTTAGTTTAAAATGTTTTTGCTCATTGCAGCGGAGTTTGAACTAAATTAATTTTATAGACTGCCTCCCACTCAAACATATTTGATTCTGTGATTCTGTTTCAAACAAGTTTGGTATCTTCTCTCTGGTGATGAGATTTCACATTAATTACTTGGACAGTCAAGAAAGTAGATTCTGTCTATTACTAACATGTGAAGGATCTGTTACTTATTTGCTTTAAGCCATGCAAAATTTTTCTCTGTGAAGAGCACTTACAGTTTGCCAAGGTTTGAAGTCACCTTAGGTTTAGCCATCCAGATGTTAAGTTTATAAATTATTCTGGTTATCTCATTCTGTAATCACTGGGAAGGAAATAAAAGAGGCATTGTCAAAGGATGATTGATTCCACCTATGAAACCATACTGTGGTCACATTAATTAATTTTTCTTAATGATTAAAGTTATGTGAGATGACTATAAGCACTTGTTGCAAGTACCAAAGACTGCAAAACTGAAAGACTACTGAGCAGATCTTGCGAGGTTGGATAAGAAATCTGATATTCTGTCTCACTGACATTATATGGTAGTTTATCCTCTCTTTTCAATTTAGTAAGGTAAGCCGAGTCCTTTGTAGGCAGATCTCTCTATACTGAGTCTAAACACCTCAAGGATCCCTTAGGTTTGATATCTTGCCTTAAAATATCTTATGTTAAATTAATGCCATTCATGAAGTCTAGAAAGTCGAATGGTTATTTAGATATTGTTGTGGTTTTGGGTTCAGGACAATTACTTACTGCTAAAAAATGCTTAAAAGCTAGATTAAATGTCTGAAGGTGTATTTTTCAAAACATGACTTTAATGTTTTCAATTAATGACTTTACAGATTTTAATGTTAAAAAACCCCACAATACTCTAATACATGCAATGATAATAAATATTAGAAAAGCTAATTCAAATGGATGACAAACCCTCTACATTTTACTGTTATTGTTTCAAGAATGTAGTACTGGGTTGAAAACAGATTTTCTGAAGGAAAAGAACCAAAACCTTGACAATCTTTAATTTTATTTTTGGGTTCAAGTAGAAGTCACTGGGAAAAAAAACTTAGCTCCTGTGTCAGAGAATAATTGGGAAAAGTATAATGCTAAAGAAGAAGAAAAGGATACCTTAAATATATATTTCAAAAATTCTCAGTAGAAAGTAACAGGGTGCTGACCTAGAACAGATTGAGATTAATGACAAGTGATTCTGCTGTTGTATTGATCAGTGCCTGTGGCTATTTAGTAGATAATAAAACACACAACATTGGTTAGGGCTACTGGCAAAATGTTTTAGATGTCAAAGCTTTGGCACTTTTCTAAAGCTCAAAATAAAGCTTTTAATTACTTGTCTATATTAGAATATATGCATAAACACATGAATGAAATAAATAGTTATGTCTATATAATAAAATGCTTAAGCACTACTGACAAAGGCATTTGTTTAGTAGTACAAAGCCATTTAAGTTTAATACATGTCCTTTAGCACTATTTTAGCAAGCTATCATGTAACTAGTAGATCATACAGTGAATAAAATTAGAAAAATATTATATACATGAAAACCCAAATATTATAGCTCTTATTTTATAGAGAATTATAATAAAAAAACATATTAAAATGTTCATTACCTGAAAAATCTGTTCTACACTTAGAATCTTCCTGTGGGGAAAAATATAGATCTGAACTCATTAGTGACACAGTAGAAATTGCTGAAATATTGAAAAGATTTAAGAGAAAATGAATGAAATAGGAAGAAGACATAAAAAAATAAACATCATCATAATGTAAAGAACTAATTATAGTAGCATTGGTTACTTTGGCAAATTGTCATTGGGACTGTAAGACATAATTGAACTTCCAGAAAGTACAGCAATTACCTCAGAAATGAATGTCAGCTTTGTAGAGTCTACCAGGAAGAAAAAAAATAGTGCTGGCACAAGCATAGAAACGTGTTGTGAATTTCTAGGCTTTGTTTTTATCTGGTTTCTGGAGTTGCAAAATAGTCTGTTCTATTTCTTCTTGGAGCAAATAGACTCAGTGTGGTCTTGGTCAGAGCAATAACTGGCATACACTGAGTTCGTTCACAGACTATCAAAGTGTGCAAGTATGTGAAAACCTCAGTGGGAGGAGTATGTTTCACATGCAGAAGCTGTTCCCCAGTGTAAAATGAGGAACTGCAATCTCCTTAATTGGGTCACTCATGTTCAGGCATCTTTTGCCATTCACAGAGATCCTGCAAGAAGGATATACAAATAAAATGTTGAAAACAATTATTTATTTTCTCATATACACAGATGATAGAAATTCATGCTACTACATTCAGCATTAATTTGCTCACTGGCCCTGAGGAGTCATCAGATGACTCTTTGCTGCCCAGGCAATCATTAGTCAGCTGTAAAAGTGCTGCCTCTGCTCCTTGTAGAGGGCTGATCCTCAGTCTTGCTGAATGCCCATCTACTGATCCTCTGTGGTTTTTTTCTTAGGACTCTATTGCTTAAGAAAACTTGTCAGAAATTTTTCTGGTTTAGTAGGGATTTTTTTGGTTGATTTTGGTTTTTTTTCTCCCTTTAATTTTGAATTGGTAATTGTTATTATCTCAACAGTTTTACTTCTGTGTATGTTTTTGTTTTTCTTATCTCGCTTGGCTTCAATCTGTGTACTCTGTTACACAGCAGCAATTTTCTCTGACAGAAAGTCATCCAGCTGTGCTATACAAAATTGGGGGTTTGATCACAGAGAGATAAACCCTTTGGCTATGGGTTATAGGGTCTTGTATATTTGTGCTTCCTATCTGGTAACTTGATCAAGGTCATGTGCAAACGCCAGCCATCTGGAGGTTGAGGATACAAATAAATTCCTGAAATTATCTCAGTGCTTTTCAGCTTCCTGATCCCCAGCCCTTTTGTCCTACAGTCAACCTGGCAAAATTCCAGAAAAACATCTACAACACTATTTTGTAAAAAGTGTAATCTAAATCATAGATGGGTGAATACAAGTTTGATAAAAGATGTTGTGTTTCTTTGTGTGATTCTTTTTTATTTGTGCAGGGCATAGAAATGATAGATGTCAAAATGAAAATGTCAGCATCTACTCTTCTTATACCATTTTACTTCTGTGTTTACCCTCTGAATGAATCTTTCTTCAAAAGCACTACAAATTTTTTAGCTTAATCAATTCTGTCCCTGGAGTCAATAGAAGTCAAGATGTTCTTTTTTCTTCTGTGGAGCGGTCACTGGGTGGTTTGTTCAGTTCTCAATATGTGGACACCAATAGGAGGGAAGGAATAATGAAAAAATAATACTTTTTGATCATAAAAGATAGCAGTGAGGATCAGTGAAAACAAACAACTGGTAACCTAGGTATTTATGTTATAATATTTATAGCTGAACTATTGCCCCATAGTCCCTATATATTCTGTGTGAGAAATTGTTTCATATAAGAGATTGTTTCTGTCCTGCAGCAGTCATCTCATGATCTAATCAGCAGATGGATTATTCAGGTGAAGTTCCCAATGACTAGAAGAATAGAAACATCACACCCATTTAAAAAAATGTGAAAATGAGGGCCCTGAAAACTTCCAAACAATTAATCTCAATTCTGTGCTTGTTATGATCATGGACCCACTACTCCTGGAAGCTCTTTCAAGAAACATGGAAGGCAGAGGTGATTAGACAGTGATCATATCTTGACCAAGAGCAAGTCATGCCTGACTAATCTAGCAATGGAGCAACAGTCTTGGTGGATAAGGGCAGAGCAAAGGATGTGATCTACTTTGATTTCTCTAAGGCCTTTGATGTGGTCCTATACATAATTACTTGTAAATTGGATTGGAGTTGGATATGGGATTAATGGATAGACATGTGGATGGATAAGAAATTGACTGGAGGACCACATCCAAGGAGATACAGTCAATAACTCAATGTCCAAGTGCCAACCAGAAATAAGGGGTATCCCTCAGAGGTCCACCCTGTGAGCAATGCTGTTCAATATCTTTGTTGATGGCACAGATGGTGGAACTGAGAGCATCCACAGCAATTTTGAGGGTAACACCAAACCAAGTGGTGCAGTTGATGCACTAAAGAGATGCCAGTCAGGGGGTCTACACAGGCTTCGGTGGAATAACTTTTTGAAGTTCAACAGGACAAGTCCTGCACTTGAGTTGAGACAATCCCTGATATCAGTATAGATGGTGGGTTAAATGGATAGCGA
Source organism: Passer montanus (assembly GCF_014805655.1). Lineage (NCBI taxonomy): Eukaryota > Metazoa > Chordata > Aves > Passeriformes > Passeridae > Passer > Passer montanus. The sequence continues at coordinate 41,035 of NW_024374368.1, forward strand.
ATAGTCCTGAAGAGAAGGGCCTGGGGATAGAGGTGAGTGAAAAACTGGACTTGAACCAGCAATGTGATCTTGCAACCCATGGCCAGTTTGTAAAAGGAGGTGATTCTTCTCTTCTACTGCACTCTTGTGAGACTCCACCTGGAGATCTGCATTCAACCCTTGGGCTGGTAGTACAAGAAATGCATGAAACCATCGGAGTCCTTGGGAGGGCCATAAAAATGGTCAGAGATCTGGAATACCATTTCTGTGTGGAAAGGCTGAGAGAGGTGTTCAGTCTGGAGAAGAAAAGGCTCCAGAACTTTTTGTGGGCTTTTAGTACTTTAATGGGCTTGTAAGAAGGAAGAAGAGAGCCTTTTTGCCAGGACCTGTAGTGACAGGACAAGGAGCAATGATGTTAAACTGAAAGAGGGTAGGTTTAGATTTGATATATGGAAGCAATATTTTAATGGTGACGGGGGTGAGATAATGGGACAGGTTGCCCAGAGGGGTTGGGCAGCAGCAACTTCTCCATCTTTTGTAGTGATCAAGGCCATTTGGATGGGAATTTGAGCAATCTAATCTAGATCTAGTGGGAGATGTTTCTGTGCATTACAATGAGGGCTGAATTACGTGATCTTTAGAGGTAATTTCCAATCCAAACAATTTTATCATATTAAATATGCTACTTTCTATTTGCTTAATGTAATTGAAATAAGTACTTCACATGAAGACCTTCAATACAGATGTCTAAAGTCAGAGAATTGAATCCTATCCATGGTGTTTTTAATGACTAAATGAATATGTTTGACATTGAAAAAAGAGATTTAAAAAGGGAATAGAAGAAAACATTATCTGTGGAATTCCTTTCAATACTTGAAATTGTTGTTTAAGGAAGTGGAGACTTGGCATTTGTAATTGTTTTCTTATTTCAATTTTGTTTCAAGGGAAATTTTGGGAAAAGTGTTCTTTTTAAATGTAAAAATATTGCTGAGGCAATATGGCAAGACCATAATTATTTCATTGTAAAAAATTGGAAATATGGGAGATTGAGTAGCACTTTGTTAGCATTTAAAAATATTACAATAAATATTAAAAAGACTTTCAGTGTTTTTGTTTCCCCTGCATGATAAAATACTACATAGCACTATTAATACTTTTCCATTTTATAGTATTTTCTTTCACTTGAAGCATGTAGAATGTGTTTTCAGAAAATGAAGAAACTTTCACAACAAAAAACCAGTAACACAAAACTGATTGGAAACTCCAGAAATTGTAATAATTGAATATTTGAAGCCTGAAGTTGTAGGAAGCAAGAAAAGATAACATTTAAACATGCAAGTTGGTAGGAACTTTGATTTCTGAGCTAGAACTGAAAAAAAAAAGGCCTCTTAAAAATATGACATCAAAGTATTGTTAACCAGTGAGGAAGCAAACAGTATTCCTAAGCATATGAGAACCTTTCAGCTACTGTAGAAAAAATTCTCAGACATTTTGGAAGATTACTATAGGTTTAGTTGTATATTTGTCAAAGTATTCTATATTGTTTAAGATAGCATACAAGATTTTTTGCAGATAACCATCAAGTTGATGAAAATGCATTGTTACTGGATTGTCTAGTTTTACATTTCCTGGTCTGAGAAGTGAAGCAGAAAAATCAAATATTATAAAACTCATCCCTGACAAAACACTTCCTTCTCTTTGTCTTGTGTGACCCTTAGTGCATCTGGAAATGTAGCAACTGTCCTACTCTTTCTGGACTTGAGTCCTCAGGGGGTGAGTGAAATTATCTTCTCTCCTGCTCATATTATCATGCCTTATCTTTATTTTCTCTCTTGATTAGTTTAGGATGCACAGACATTATGGGTATTATCAGTGCTATCAAGTCATATCAAACTTGGCATTTAAGGTCAAACTTCCTGATTTTCCACATTGCCTATTTTGTGGTTCACCCTCTGGCATGGGATTATCTGGAGTTCACTGACCTGGGTCAATGCCAGAGACTTCACAGTGGGCAGCAAGAGTGTGGACATGGGCAGCAGGAGCTATGGGGTCTCTCTGGAACTGGCAGGGCAGCAAAACAAGGTGAAAATAGGCATGATGTTGGGACTGGGTTGAGGGTGGGAATTGCACATAAAAATTACAAGAAGCGCTCCTTTTCCATAGCTGTAGAAGAGCAAGGTATTCAGTGCATTCCAAAGAGAGATTTTGAAAGCAGTTTTTACTAATTAGAGACAATACCTTTTTCCAGAATTTATACTCTTTGTCTTCTCATACAGTTTTTTAGTTAGATCCAGGACAGTAATTTGACATCAGATTTAGAGTTTACCTTTTGAACAGATAAAGTAAAGAGGAGAATTCAGATAGAAGATATTTTAGTTGTCTGCCAGAGAAAAGTTCCTGGATATGGAAACCATACTGAAGTATGCTTAACCATCCATAGTTTATTTTAAAAAAAGTAATGTTATGATTTCTTCAACTTTTATGATTCCAAGTGAGTACTTTATTCCCCTATATTTAATTTTTTAATTCTCATAGCACATGTATGTCAATGGCAATCTATTTACCTAATGTGATATTCAAAGTGCTATACAGTAAAAAAAATGAAAGGGTCAAATTTTCAGGTTTTGAATGGCTCTAAATATAGTTTCCAATAAATTTATTGTATTTTTACATAAATTTTATATAATCAGTTATCTTTGAACATTCTCTGTTAACAGTGGGGTATTTACATGTATATTTGGTTTGAAGGGTCATAAGAGAAAACTTGCATAAGAAAAAACATTGAGGCTGTCAGTGTATGAACATGTGATCATGCAAAGATCCTCACAGCTGTGACAGTTTTTCTTGAGAACTTTTTTTATCATAGAAATACAGAAGCATTTAGGTTGGAAAAGACATTTAAGATCATTGAATCCAAGTGTTAGACCAACACTGCTAAGCCCACCTCTAAACTGTGTCTGTAAGTGACACATCTACATGTCTTTTAAATATTTCCAGACATAGGGACTCAGACATTTTAAATATATCCTGACTAGTTGACATCATGTTGAAGCAACATCCTGGCACATTGCTTCATTGCTTTCTTAACTTCCAGATGACCTCATAAGTTACTAATGTATTTCAGGACTCAGTTGAAACGTGGCCATAGGAATGAGAATACTGGAAACCAGATCTATGATAAAATGCTGTATTTAAAAGGGGAGACAACATAAACTGGCACAACAATTGTATATGTTCAAATCACTGCTGGCTGTTTGATTTATTGTCTATAATCTTACACCTTACTTATATTCTTAAATCCTTGTTTGCTCACCTTGAGCATCCTTTCTTTCCTACATGGGAGAAGTGTACTAAAATTAAACAAATATATGGCCCAAGAGTGATTATGTATAAGCCGTTTTTCTTCATTTCAGTGCTAGTTGTTTATGAAATATGCATGAGGCACAAAATTTGCACCTGCAGATGCACACACATCGCAGATCCTGCATCTGTTGGTTAAAATCAAAACAGAACAACAGTAACAAGAATTATCAAAAACATCAAATGGAAAACTTCCCCTTCAGAATCTCTTCAGTTAAATCTTGGGGGAATATTCAAAGCAATGCAGTCATTGTATTGTGGTTGTTTTTTTTTTCTTCCCTGTTTTCTGGGTCTTTCTGAACTAGCACTGGAAATAAAGCTTTTGTAGCAACCTGTGACAAACCATTGTGTTCATTTTGTGTTGAAACATTACCTAGTTGTCTCATCACCATGACTTCAACTTCTTCAGTGGCTTTGAGACTTTGGTGGCTTTGGTTCCTGACAGAAACAGAGTTGTTCAATCTGTGATATAAGTTATGATGCTTTGCTTTGTAATTTGATGAAGTTTGTAAAAAAAAAGAAACCCTAAGGACAGTCATAATCAAAGCATGCAGATGCATCCCTCCAGATTTGTTACAATCTGTGGCCTTCTTTTTTTTGCTGCCATAATTCCATGATTACGCAGTACTGGATGCAAAGTTACCCAAGAAAGGCAATTCTCACAGCAATATCTGGGTTACTCTGCATTAGGAGGCTGAGAGGTAAGAAGAAATGAAGGATGTGATATTCTGTGAATATCTAGGACAAGCTGCATTGTAAAATTTTATTGATAATTAAAATAGTGATAGAGCTTAATGAGAATATAACAATTGTATGTTATTTTTCAGAGTTGAGTTTTTAAACCTATTTTAGCAATCTGAGGTTGGAAATGTGTTCTGTACATTTAATTAAATAATTTGTTTAAATGATTTTCAGTGTGCCTAGAGGTTTTCATAAGGATGCTTCCTAGTTTTGCACAAATTCAATTTCCTTTCTGTTATTAAAGAAATTCTAATGAGATTAAGATTAAGTTAAGCAGAACCTGCAGATTTCAGATGTTATTTCTCTGGCAAGATGAAAGAGAGCCCTTTTTACAAAAGAAGTCAGAGGGAACAGAAGGCAGCAGCTTTTTTTCAGCTTTTGCTGTATCCCACACTTTTTTTTTTTTTTACTCCTTTATTCACTGAAGTATGAGACCCCTTAGGTGAAAACCATTACAGAACCTGCAGATTTCAGATGTTATTTCTCTGGCAAGATGAAAGAGAGCCCTTTTTACAAAAGAAGTCAGAGGGAACAGAAGGCAGCAGCTTTTTTTCAGCTTTTGCTGTATCCCACACTTTTTTTTTTTTTACTCCTTTATTCACTGAAGTATGAGACCCCTTAGGTGAAAACCATTTTGAACACATTCAAAATGGATGCCACTGGAGCCACAGACCACAATGACTGTGGCTTTGGTGTGATGGCATTTATCTAAGATGTTTTTAATGTTTCTAAAAAAACTAGAAACAAATTGCTTCTATATTTAATATAGAGTGCTAGTAATTGTTCTAATTGTGCCTTGGTCCTTTTTCACTTGATAAACTCAGGATAATGAAAGTTAACTGTGAGGAGATCTTGGAGGATGCAGGCAGTCCTCTGTATATTGGTCAAGTCTGTGAAATTATTAAAAGTGTCTCATGCTATTGTGGAAATCCAAGAGTGTTATAGGCAGGTTTTTTGGCACTATAATCAAAATCTGGACAATATTTTATGACTAAGTGTATCTAATTTTATATGTGAAAGAACATGAGAAGTCAGACAATCCAGTTGCAGCAGCTGTTTTTTCTGTTCCTAAAACTCAGGGTTATATGGGTTAAGAGTTGTAGTAGTCTGAGCTTTCAAAAAAAACCCTGTAGAAAACATATACCCACTAACCACTGAAGCACAAGATCACTCAGCAGCAGTTAAAGCCCCCATGGAGGACTGGGAAGAAAAATAAAACACCAAAAGCATTTTATTTCTCTTTTGCAATGATTCTCTCGGTATAAGAATGTTTCACATTAGAATTAAAAGTCCAAAAAGCTTCTATCTTTATTTAGTTTTAAAATAATAAAAGCAAGTCAACAAGGTGTAGGAGGTTTACTAATAAGGCTAATAATGTTCTGATGGAACTTGGTTCCATCCAAACTCTTGTCCTCACATCTTTAATAAACAAAATCATAAATCTTGATGGAGTTCCAGTTGTATCAGATTGTCTTTACAATTTGTCAAACATTTTCTGTCTTTAATGTGCTGAAATAGTTTCATACAAATAGAACTTGCTATTTAAACAAATAACTGTTGTGGAAGCCCAGAAGATGGGGGACTTACATGTACATGTCACACAGCAGCAATAACCGGATAGCCATGGAACCAACCCAGGACTGTTGGTAAGAACATGCTGTACAAACACGCAAGAAAGAACAGGATGAAAGTGGAGATGTGGGATTTATGGAGGTAGGGCAGCCTTTTCCTGGACAAAAAATTCTGTCTCTTGGGGATAAGCACAACACACTGCCGTGCAAGTGCTGGAAGGAGGTCAAGAAGCTGACATGGACTGATGGCCAAATGTTGGTCCAGTAGGGAGCGACCAAGACCGCCAAACACCCCCAAAAGCCCTTCAGCCCACTTCCAGAATCGTCTCAAAGAATGAACTGCTTATGGAAACTAATTAGCATAGAAAGGGCAAAACATAGCTCCAGGGTAGGGAAAATTTCGCTATTAAAAAATACTCTCACAGAGGCCAGGTGGTGCACCCCCAGGACCCTGGGCACCACATCAGCTGGGTCAGGGCTGGAGCCAAGACTGATGGTCATTCTTTCTTCTTTCATTGCTGTTCTGTTGAAGTTTAAAAAATAACTCTTACTTTTTAGTGATAACCTTTGTTGAAAGCTTGTCCTTTTCTCTGATCATTTTTCTACTGCAGCTTAAGGTTCCAGCTTCCTGGACTCACCAGTTTCCACTCCTTTGGCTAGGAGTCAACCATTTCTGATCCTTCATTTCTGAAAAATTTCTCAGGTACATTAATATCTCTTGGGAATGTGTTGATGAACTTGTTTAGTAGATTTTCTATTACATCTATCTTCCTTTTTACCTGCAGCTAAAAGTAATTATTAAATCAATTAATTTTCTGCCCAAATCCTTGTTTTAAATTATTTCCTTAAAAATATATGTGCTATAGAAACAACAAAGGACACTTTTAGCCCTGATAGTATGCTGGAGTTTTTAAATGTTACTGAAATGGGCTTTGATATTTGTTGTGCATGGTCTTTGACAGTACAGATTTGGCAACAATGTCTAAACAACCAGAAGACAATATCCAAAGAAGGCCTTGAGGAGAATAACTAAAAGGTCTTCTCAATGTCTTACTTTACTTCTCTGAAACTAATCCATCAGTTTAGGAAAGATGCAATCTCTACCTACTTCCTAAATTTCCAAAAATTTTCCAAAATCAATGCAGTCCTTAGAAGATTAGCGTATAGGTCAGACATACAGACTCTTCCTGTGGTGTATTAGTTAACCTCTTATGGCATGTTCTTTCTTATTTTTTTCATGTTTGATTTTGAAAAGGAGTCTAGACAAATTAGTATTTTCAGGAAATGCTTAATTTCAAAGTTATCAGCTGTTACCATGGATAATATCTTCCTAATTGTATTTAGCAGCATGGACCTAATTGTCACAAGGATATACCATAGAAACCAAACACCAAGAAGTAAAGTTCTTTAGTGTTGAATGACAAGTAGAAAACAGGATTTAGTAAAGATTCTGTAAGAAAATATCTCTTCCTTAATGGGAAGTCAATCTCCTCACAAGCAAACATCAAAATGTTTGTACAGGCATGGAAAGGAGGACTGACAGGACACTTCAGTACTGCTTTTATGACAGTTTAAAACATTTCAAAGGACTTTCTTTCTGCATGCAGCCAAATTCCCAGTCCAACCCACACCTACATGAATGCAATGGAAAGGCTGCAGAGCACAGAAGGACAAAAGGCGAGGAAATGTGAAAGTAGAGCTTGCAGCACAGCATCGCTGAGAGTTCTGTGAATGATACAGAAGGTTTGCACACATGGGTATTTGTCATATGTTAAATAATGTCACCAGAATGGCAGGGAGACATTTTTAGGTCTGTGAGGAATTTTTAACCCTCCTCTTTCCCTCAGGCATCTTCTAACTCTTGTTAATGCCTCCTACTTGCCAGATGTGTGCAACTGTTCTCCCTGGACTGCAAGAATAGCTATCAACTTGGATCAGGCATAACTGCTTTAAGTTGGTGTCATTTCCTTACCCTGCCTTTGCTACAGGTCACAGAAGATAAGGATTCACAACTGGTGAAAATCTCTCTGCTTGCCCTAAACCAGTGCAATCCCCCAGGCATTACATTTCTTGAACTTGATGTAAGACGCTATTGCAGTATCCATTGACATTTGCATAATTCTGCAGTTCAAGAGTCTGACCATCTACAGCACTTATTAATTAGCATGAGCTAAAGTTTCAGCAGGAAGACGCCTTTAACATTCCAGGGAATGATGGCACTATTCATGGAATTAACTGGGCAAGGTTTATGGGGAAATGTAGCATATTTCACTTCATTTTAATAAGGGCTATTTTTCTGCTTACATCTTTTGCCCTGTTTTTACTGCCAGACCAAGTAGAATTCAGGGTCTATTTTTCAAATCAGATAGGAATCACAAACTTGAATCAGGTCCTTGGCCTCCATTTAGGAAATTAGTGTTTTTATAATGGGGAATAAATTATTTTCATTTCTTGGTGGCACATGTTTCTGAATGTTTCTGAAATGAGGAAGAGTGTTATTGGAATTTGTCCTGTCTTGGTTCAGCCTACAACCCTTTGTCATTTGATTATCTTGATCAAGGTGATTAAGGGCTTTATATTTTGCCTCTTCAATTTTCTGTCTTTGTGAATGCTGACATGGAGGAATGAAGAACAGAGAACTTCAAAGCAATTCCCACAACTCAAATGCAAACTACTACCTACACCAGAGACAGAAAAAGAATGTCAGTGAGACTGAGCATTTCTGAACCTTTTAAGGCTTTCTTTCACTCCTTCTCAGAAATGTGGATATTTTCAGACTGCAAGTGGAGGAAGTTAGATTGCTCTGGCTTTGCTTGTTTAATATCCACTACTTTATGATGAAAGAGATTATTAAAGAAAGCTGTGATGTGTCAATTCACAGCAAAATTGCACTGAACCCAAGGATAAATGTGCACAAACCTTGCATCTCCCTTTTCCATTCTAGCATTAATATATTATTTATGTCTGCACTGAGAAAATGAGAAAGATATTAATAAAGTCTTTTTTAATGTCACTTAGCAGTATTTCAACAACTACTTTCCTGCTACAGGCCACTAACAGTAAGTTTTTATATATTCTCATTCAGAAAGGAACAGTAACTAGATGACCTTCTGATCTTATCATAACATATTATGCTTTGTTGTGATCAAATATAAAGATAAAAAATTGCATGTAAAGTAGCCTTGAACTTCCCTAGGGAGAAATAACAGATGCCAGCCATACTTATGTATGTATCCTCAGATTTTTGTCTTTTGGGCAGGCCGAGAACCTGAGCAAGAAAGCATGTCTCCTTTTTAACTTATTCCACTACAGAAATCACTTTCCATTTTGTGGAGTGCTGACTATGTAGTCCTCTATAAGCAAATTCTAACTATTTTGCTTAGGAAATAATAGTGTACCAGGCTAAATATGATGCTGTGCTGAAATATTTCCCTCTTTTTCCAGATACAATTTTGATCAAGCCATCAGGCTGCCTAAGCCTGCTGTGCTAGAATGCCCAATGACATGGATGATTATGAATTTAAGCTATAAGCAAATCAAAAATTATTGAAAATATAAATGTAAACATTGCAAAAGGAAAATAGCACCTAAGGAATTTCTACCCCTTTCAACATCACCTGTTACCTCTGTCAGCACAGTGGCAGTAATTTTACAATGCCTTGTAGAACTCCAAATCCTGCATCCATTAATGGACATTAAAGAATTAAAGGTTCATTATTTCTATATCTTCTTAACCGAGTTAAGAAGACCTAAATCTCTATTTACTTCTTCCAGACCAAATGAAGTAGTTAGATAACTTGAATAAGAATTTCTTATACAGCAGAATTAATAATTTATTCTTTGATTTCTTACTAAACAAGAAAAGGGAAAAATAAAGGCGTTGTTGAAGTATCATGCCAAATTTTTTTTCTCTGCTAAGTAAAACAATGAAACATACCTGGGAGAGTGATCTAGATGGTTTATTCCACTGAAATCAACTTTTTTCTTTTTTCCTATTTAAATGTTTCTGAGAGCCTTTGTTAGTAAAAACAACCACAGAAATAAACTTTAAATTAGTCTTGTGGTTTAACTCCATCCTAAGTAACTACATAGCTGCTCACTAACTACTGCCATTCTTCTGTGGTGGCATGGGGAGGAGAATTGGAACTGACTAGCTTGGATCAGCTGTTCTGGCTGTGCTCCCTTCCAGCTTTTGTGCTGCCTCACTGGCAGACCAGGAGACACTGGAAAGTCCTTGACTTATAGCGATCACTGCTTAGCAACAAAAAAAACATCAGTGAACATCAACTCAACATTATTCTCATACTAAATCCAAAACACAGCACTGTACCAGCAACTAAGAAGAAAATGAACTCTGTCCCATCTGAAACCAGGACAATCAGACATTTTAGACTAAAAAAAATGAAGTATCTTCACTTTCAAAGCAACTTCCTTAAACTGTTTAAAATGTCATTAGTTTCAGCACGTCTCTGGACATGTATTATAATCAGCTTTAAAGGAAGGCTTTGAAATCCTCAGTTTAGTTTTTTACTAACCATTGCTCATGACCGTTATGCAACACTCTGAGATCTGTAAGGCTTTCCATAAATAAATTTAGGTGGAATGACCTAACTACATGGTGGAGAATTAGCTGTCCAGAACAGAGGAGAGTGCATGAGAATCTGAACTGAGCACCTGACACTGAGAAAAAGGCAGTATTGAAAAGCTCCTCATTTAACAACATTTTCTTCAGATGAAGAGAGCAAGATGAAGCCTAGCAAGGCGTTTTAGCTGCTAATTAGAATTAAAAAATAAACTTCCTTACAAATATGGTTTCATTTCCATTTTGGTTCCTTCTTTGAAGGCTTTCTGTACAAATGTCTGGTAATCATACCAGTATGTCTCATGGAAACCTTTCAGAAGACCTTCCACCTTTCCCTTGGCCAATCATTTGTTTACCAACCTCTCTAGATCTGTTTTTCAGCAGAACAGCTAACAAGTAAATTTCACCAGGAATTTTTTGTCTCTCCTACTATTTTGTTAGGCAATTTTCTCACAGCCCCAGTTTATTCTAGCCTTCTAACTTTGTCGTCCTCATATTCACCCACCTCCCTAATACATTTTCCAACTGGTCTGCTGCCCTTAGAGAGACCCTGCAGACATTGAAATTATACATCTGATGCCACTGTGCATTTTTCAGACTAATATGTAGACAATCTGGACTTATCCTATCAGAGATCAGCCATCTTATTTTGATTAAAAGGGCCAGAAACAAGAAAGTGTATAATGTCACAGGAACGCTTTAAAGAGTAGGAAAAAATGGATTTAAGCATAAAGATGTCTGGAATAAAGTAAAGAGGAAAGTGTTAAAGATAATGATGTGTTAAGGAGGGAATACTTGGGTTTTATTAAGTGGGACTGCATTTAGTAGTCTAAAAGGACCCTAAAGAATCATAGAATGATTTGGTTTGGAAAGGACCTTCAAGATCATCTAGTTCTAACTCCATACAGCAGCTACAGTTATTTTAGATATTTTAGCTGTAAAGTTTTCTGAATATATCAGGAAACATAACAGTGCAGGTCAGCTGTCTGTGGCCAGATTTCTTTCTTTCCTCTTTCCATTTGAATAGTTAGATGATTTCTTTCATGCTATTTTAACTCCTTTGTAATTTTTTTTCTGAAAATGAAAATATGAGCAGAGTGCATTCACCACTGCTGAAAATCTCCTCCTGGTATGCATTGTCACATATGACATAGTCTGTTATACTTCATAAAGCTGACACAAATCTCCCCAGTGTCTGTTTAGATAATGTAATTGAATTAATCACTTACAGCAAGCTGCTCATGAGAGGGATATAAAGTAGCAAATGTCAGACCTTTGGCAGAGCAGTATAAGACATTACTGGTAAAGAGAGTTTGCATTATACCCAGTGGCAAATTCTGGAGTAGTCTTCATGTTTATATGAGGTTATATTTTGGTGGCTGAACTGAGAAAAAATTGTGAAGTCTACTTAATGATAATATCAACTGTAAAGACATGTGAGTGACTAGGTAATTTCCAAAGATTCATATGTGCTTTTTAAAAAAACCATATTCTCTTTTCTCCCTCGATACTTGTTATCCACAGGGTGGATAGCAATTGAAAGTCCACCAGGATAATTCCATCTAATGTCTTAAATGACATTGCATATGAAAAGCTATTCTGATAGCACAAAAATAATAGGAAAATCTCTCTCAAAATGCATAAGTATCTCAGCTGAAATCCTATTGCACAAATGTACAAAGTGAGGCCTCCAAAATAAGTAGAATAGCTTATTTCAGTTTCCTTTTCAATACTGTCTTATGTAAATTATCAGAGACCTGTGCATTTCAATAATTCAAATGTGTGGCCAGCTACTTTCAGAGATATTTAAATTATTTTACTAAGAAAACTTCATAGCCATCAGAACACGACCACAGAACATGGTTAAATAATTTTTCTGGATGATTTGTATTAGGTCTCTGGATTTTAGACTTTTTATGAATGTAGCCAATTTTATGGAAAAATCCCCCCAGGAAGCTCCTGATGGTCCTTGATTTTTTCTTCTTCAATGCCAAATATTCTATGAATAAGCTTCTTCATAGTGAAAGATGAGAAATACTTAATATGCTGTAAAACATTTGATATGTGCACAAGACCATGAATTTTGTTATCTCTAAGAGGTAAATTCTAGTCTCTGTTCTTTCTTAATTTTTAATTCCTCTGTAATTGAAGAGAGCATTTCTGTGCAACAACAGTGGTTCTTACTTTACTATTCAGTGCTTGCTATGCAAGCACAGCACGAAAAGCTAACAGATTGCATACAATATAAACATTTAAATATTTTCTTAGAAGTTGGCCTTTATTTCTTGCAATAAATTATTCTATACAAAAGAAACTGTGTGTGCAATAATGTTAATCCCCTCCCAAAAATACTATTAAAGATATGTCAAGGTTTTGATATTTCCTACATACTACTAAAATTCTGAAATTTAAATCTATCAGATTTCCTTCTAATCAGATTCCATCCTTCTTAAATCCATCACTGTCATAATAGGTATGCCACCTTCTTTCTCCCTGACCTGTGTATCTGTCTCATTTTTCCTCCAATAAAATAAGTTCAAGGAGAGACTTCCTCTTTATCCCTTTTTTGTCTATTATTCTATGGATTCCTGAGGTTCTCTTCTGGCATCTTTAAAGTCTATTTATCCTTAAGGAAACTGTTTGTTTTGAGTGACTGAGCTATTAAGACCTTTCTTTCTGGTTCTGCAGATACAACATCTTTCACCTAAATCTTTCTATGTGGTTTTGTGGCTGGTAATGATGCCATGGTATAAATTTGATTTTTTACAGCATAACTTGGGCCTATGCAATGCGCAAACTAGAATATATGACTAAAAGTCACAAGAACTTACTGCAGAGGACAAAGAGGCAAGTAAAATATCCTCCATCCATCACCATTCCATCTCTTTGGAAGTTTGGTTCTTAAATTTGACTATTTTCCTCAGCTTCAACTTTCTCAGGAAGGATGCATTATACTCTTGCCCAAATATAATGTAAATTGTTTTTTTTTCTTTTGAAGCTCTGCGTGACAGCAGAATCAGGATGCTCTCTCTGGAACAGAATGATGGATTCTGTTCTTCTCAAATAACACGACCTATCCTACGGTAGTCCAACACTTTGGCAACTTCAATCAAGGTCATCTGTTCCTCTCATGAGAGTAAAATATCTTCTCTAATATCAGGAATTCATGTTGCTTCTTTTTCACAAGTAACCTTGGGGTAATGAGTTCCTCCATTTTTCAAATGCAGGAGCATGAGGAAGCTCTAAATGTCGTTTTCAGAGAGCAGATACTCCATGTTTCACTCTAAACTGTTTCACTTCCAGTACCTCAACCCACCAGTCACTTTTGAAAACATAGATGGAAGTGTCTAGAAAATCACATCAGAAAGTGCAAAGATACCTAATTATTACCTCCCTGGAAAGAGTCTACTGCAATAAAAATATTCTCTACTGCTCTGTGATAATGAGCACAAAAAGTTGGAATTTCTGCTGTGACAGCCACACACTGCTAGGGATTCTCTATCAAGATTTCATACTAGTTTAACTCTTGTGTTTTTCCTGACACTTTGAGGAGTTCTACTTTACTTGCAGTTGCTGAACAGCCATAGCCAAATCCTCAAAAGACTTTAACAATCTTGCAAGAGTTTTTGCTGAGTTTAACTGCACTAATTATGACCATTTTCAGATACCAGTACTTACATAGTGGAGAACAGTGCACATATAAAACAGTAGGGAAACTCACAAAATAATGTTGTTGATGACTTTGATAAGCCTAGTTGTCTCTACTGTCCTGATTCAGTCATTAAAAGAATAAATTCCTGCAGTGGTGCAACTGTTTCTTATGAGAAAGAGCTGTACTATTTGAAGTTCAAAGAGATCAGTAGGTAGGTAGATGAATGATAGATAGATAGATAGATAGATAGATAGATAGATAGATAAATAGATAGGTAGATAAAGGAACAGAAAGTTAAAAATATTCAAATGCTGGTACTTGAAATTTCCTCTCCTCTAATATATCTTCATTAATATTTTGAAGGATGAGAGATAATAGCCAAATAGACAAAGATGTATACAAATATATATCTATGTGTATATACAGGCAAATAACTATATTAATGCCAAGGACTTCAGCAATAAATGATTCCACAAAGCATCTGGAACTTTAAATTTTAAACAATAAAGAAACGTATTCCCATCAGTCTTCTGACGAAATGGAGAAGGAATACATGTTTATCAATGCTGCCAGTAATTATCTAGAGAAAGAAAGTGATAACCTTTATCATGTCAGACTGCTTAACTTAAAATATACAGTTTCTGAGGTGCTGTCAAGTACAGTTAACTAATAAGGACTCTGCTGGAATGCAGTGACAGTGTGTTGACAATCTCCAAGTCTCTACAAGATCAAGGCGACTTACAACACTGTACCAATTATCTGTTGGATATACAACAGTCCCCTACAACTGTCATGCTTGCAGAAAGAGAAGTGAGAATGAGGAGAGACGTGTGGTACCATGGTCTTTGGTGCTCTGAACTAAGAATGTATCACAGGAAATGCTGAGGAAGCAGAATCATTGCTATACCTCCATCCTTCATGAGGTGCTGTGTATTTGACTAGCTGAATAGTTTGTCTCTAGGTGTGCTAGCTCAGGCCAGTTAGAGAGCTGACAGTAAACAGAGTGATGCTGCTTGGTACAGAAGAACCTATCACCAAAGGGAATATGAATGCAGACTGGCATGACATGAATCATTCTTTACACAGCAAATAAATAGCAAGAGCAAAAAATGAACCCAGCGTGTTTCCTGGCAGTCATCTGGCAGCATCAGAGGAAACTGTTGTAAATATTTACAGTTATAGTCCTTGGCAGTGAAATTATAGTAGGTATTGCTAGCAATACTCAGTTTAACAGGTCAGCCAGTTGCAGTTATTAATCTTGAAATACTGACAAAAATGATAAAAGAAAAATAAGTTGTCTTGATGAAAAATTGAAAGTTAAGCATTATCTAATACTCTAAAAATTTTAATCTTGGTTTGACTTTATTAATAATTTCAATTTTCACAGAAAAAAATATTATTTGGGTTTTCTATTGATTGAAATAAAAAAATAGGCATTAGAAACACTGGGGGAAAATGCATTTTCTTTTCTGCAGCTCCACCAGAAAAAAAAATTATGCGGTAATTTGGTCATAGCTTTATAAACATGAATTTAATATTCCATTTTCTTGAACAACCTAAATTATAAATTGCCCAGTCACAAATAATTTTTCATTATTCTATTCCTAGAATAATCTTAAATGATTCTATTTTTTTTTTTTGCAAAATGCTGCAAATACCATAAGAAATTCTCTTATACCAGCCAGGTATACTAACTTGGGAAGATTAAGAGTTGTGAATGTGTTTATGCCATAGGTTACCTTTATTAATGAAGTGAGAGACCTGAGATTTGGATATGACTCATCTCAGATATAAAACATTCCGGGCATCCTAATTTTAGATGAATAAATTAAAAAAGATTATTGCAAATGACTGCATGTCTATTCTTCCCTTATGCTCTTCTGTGATACACAGGTGTTGCTTCCCTCAAGCTCCATTTTTGCATTTTTTCCATTTTATGTAGTAAAACTGGAATGAGGCCCAAGAAAACTAATAAAATCACTCAGGAGTGAAAATCAATGTGAATTTTGTGACATGGGTTGTAATTTTTAACAGGGAATAAAGTTCATTATCTTGATATGACTGACAGTAAGGAGTGGATCTCTGAAGAGGAGTCAAACATCATGATGCCTAACTTAGTGATGCTGTTTCAGAAGGTAGAATATAAACTCCAGTCCTTGAGTAGAGACAAGTCAAAGAACAGAATTCAGGTAAGTGCTGACCTAATTCATATCCATGGGTAGCTGATAACGACTGGGAAATACTGAAGGGAAGAGATAGACTTACATATCTTGGCTTAAGGGATGTTAGGTGCTGAACCTTGTCACAGAAGACTGAAGAGGGAAGAAATTGTGGTGATCTTACAGTTTTGTGTGATGCTGACACTTATCTCTTCATCTTGTGTAAGGGAATGGAGAACAACAGTTTGAGGATCTCTACTCTGAGTAGTCTATTTGAAAACAAAAATCTAAACTGAAGTCTTCTATATCCTAAGCTGTAGTAGGATATAAAAAGCAGCCACTCTCAAAAACTTTTCTTCTTCTCTGTCTCTGTGTGGAAGCAGGTATGCTCAGTGTACTTGTTACTTCAGATAGTAAAAGTGAGTTTGACAGAAAGGATTTTTGTACGTGTTGGGTGCTGAGTTTGTCAGACTTTCCAAGAGGCATACGTGACTGAGAGGAGAGATCTGGATTGGGTTGGAAGAGACCACCAAAATTCATCTAGTCCAACCCCACTGCAAAGAGCAGGGACATTCTCAATTAGATCAGCTTTCCCAGAATCCCATCCAGTCTGATCTTGAGTAAGTTTATTACCTCTCTCCAAAAGCTGTTGTTTTACCACTTGTTGTAAAACTTCTTCCTTAAATCTAATCTAAAGTGACCCTCCTTCAGTTTAAAGCCACTAACCTTTGTCTTATCTCAACACACCCTTCTAAAACGTTTGTCCCTGTCTTTCTTATAAGGCTCTTTAGGTACCAAAAAGGTACAGCAAGGTCTCCCCAGAGCCTTCTCTTTCCCAAGCTGAACAATCCCAGTTGTCCCTGCCTTTCCTCACAGGAGAGATGCTCCAGCCCTCTCATCATCTTCTTGGCTCTCCTCTGGAGACACTCCAACATGCCCTTCCTGTGCTGAGGGTTGGACACAGTACCCAAGGTGGGGTCTCATGAGAGTGCAGCAGAGGCAAAGAATCACCTCCCTCAAGGTACTAGTCATACTTCTTTATATTAACTCATTATGTATAACAAAAACCAACCAAACAAACAAAAAAAACCCTAGAAAATATCCTGAGTCTTGGTAGTCATTTACAGGGAAGACAGACATTTCAGCTATAGAAACATTGCAGACAAAGGCTCCAATAAAGCTTTTGCTCTGGTAACTTTGTTGTAGCCATTATTGCCAATTGTTAAATGTATTAGTGTCTTTTGCATGGGCATGAACCTTCTGTGGAATGATGCAAGAATAAGATAAGCAAACCTACACTTCCATTGTTGTGAAAAAAAAGCAAAGATATCTTCTATGCATTGAAAGAAGTTGGCAATAATTATAATAATTACTTTAAAATAAAAAAAAAACACCTATATGCAAACAAAAAATTAATGTCAATGTATTTTCAGGACATTCATGTATATAGAAGTAAAAGTAGAACTCAAGTATATAGAAATAAAACTAGAACTATCTGTGATATTGTTAATACATAAAAACCTAAGATAGGCTCTTGTTCACACTTAAACTTTATTTAACTCAGTATCATGACTCTCTGACAATGGTCCACAGTGGAGGTCTAAGAAAAAATACAAGCACAAGTATACAATAATGGCTCCCCAGACTGTCTGTCTAGTCTCAAAGAAATTGCAGTTCTGGGACTTTCTGACTCAATGGGGATCTTTTCATACTTAATAGCCTGCTACACATCTTTTCTCATGACTTAAGCTAGGCACTACTTTTGTCTCTCTGGACTTTTAATATGCACTCTTGAGTAAGGGACTCCACAGATTAATTACATGAAAAAGAGCTTTCTTCTCTTTCTTCTGAATCAGCACCTTAAGCAGTTTTTACCACACCTTAGTTCTTGTATTTAATCAACTATTTGCCTTTTTCATAACACTTGGGATTTTATAGATAAAGTCCAACAAGTGTAAATATAATACTTACTTCACATGAATAGAACCATTTGAATTCCAGCTTATGGACGAGTCTTGATGTCGTATACTTCATGATAATGCAGAAATATAGAAAGAAATTATATGCAACAGAAATAAATCCACTGGAAAAACTGGTTGTTCTGTCTGGTCTAAATAAATTAGCAGTTTTAAATAATACTTTTATAAATAACTAGTAATCTGATTTTTACAATGACACAGCACAAATAATTAATTGCTAAAAGCAAAGAATGTCTGATATTGCTTTCAGAGTATTTTTTAATTGTGAGTTTTCAAATTTATTTGTAATGATAGAAATGTGCTACTGCTATGGTGATGTACCAAACTAGCAGTGCAAGTACCTTTTCTGGCACATTGTGCAGAAAAACCCCATGCCAATACTTTGATTTGTCTTTTTTAAACGGTCCTATGTGTTCATTGTGGCCACAGACTCTTAGTTTCTGTTACTCTACTGTTCATGAACTCTTTTTGAAATTCATGATTAGAGTCATCATGACAGATATTACAGTATCATGCTGAGTATACCTCAAGGGATGTTCTGACAGGTTTAAAAATTATATTAGACTTTGCTTCACTCCTCACAACTAGTAGGAGCTAAGGATTCTATTGAATCCTTGAAGACTGTTGGAAAGAGATGTGGTCTTAAGACCTAACCCAAAAATTTTACAAGGGTGTGGAATGTATTAATGCTAATGTTACTCTGGTAAACATTTCTGACATTGACCACATTATGCTTAGCAGATCAATATTTTTCAGCCACTTAATTATCTGGATGACTGCATTTGCCAATTTGAACATAAATAAATGTCTTACCTGATCAAACACTTTATAGAGGTTTAGAGAATCGCTTCAAAAAATAAAGTGTTCTAGTCCTGATAATTGCTATATTTCCGACAGAACTGTTGACTTGAAATTTTTAATGTAAACTGATTTAGTTTTTTAAGAATTTCTATTTCAGAAGTGACATTAAGGAGCAGTTAGCTGTACCATGAGAGAATCACTCAAAATGGTGTTATTTTTAGCCCAGGTTTATTTATAAACTCTCTTGAATTTAAGCACACAGCATAAATATAAAAGCTGGATAAATATAAAAGCAGAGCTGTCTCTGCAGGCGATATCATTCTAAAGAAAGTGGAATATGATAAATTAAAGCAATCAAATAGGCAAAAACCAGTGATAAAATAAAAGAGCACCAAATCTGGTTTTTACAGTAATGCAAAGAAATTTTAGTAAAACACTATCATTTCCAGCTAATTAAAGTAAATTACATACCTCCAGAAATAAAGGAAACATTCTTTAGGGATATTTAAAATCTTATTACAGGTCTAGATCTTTATGTTTTAGCTGATCCTATAAGAAAATAATCCCAGACTCAAGAGTTTCCTAAATTTTTGGTGCTTAAACAGAGAAGGAGATCACTGAGGCTGCCTGTAACTGCTGCCACTGTAATGCTATAAAAAGCAAGACTCTCCTGGCTTTCAGAAGTAACTGGTTTCCATTCTGGCCTATTTAGGTTTATTACAGGAATATGTTTCATATTCAAATTTTACAGCAATGCCTATCAAAGCACCACATTGTTAACAGGAGTGCAGAATGCAACAGGGAAATTTACAAGCTCCTTTCAGAGAATGAAAACCAACAAGACCTTACTAGCAGATGTTATCTTTATGGAAATTTTGAAATAGTTGGGAAAATCCCCTGATGCTGCCATATTTGCAAAATGATACTTCCTACCTCATGTACTCTTTTCTTCTAGTTGTGTGCTGAACTTGGTAGAAGTACCAGGCACAAGGTGGACCTAGGCAAGAATGACATTTCAAGACTTGTGAATCTCCACATTTGCAGAAGGACTGCCATTGCCACAGCAACACCACTGCTGATATATAACCATATTACTGATACAGGAATTTAGGGTGGTTTTTTTTTTTCTGTTTACTGTATTTGAAATTGCATTCAGACTGCTTTGACAACTTTTGCAGTCTACTTTTAAAAGGGAAAGATTGGAAATTGTTCAGAGAAGAGTTACTGGAATGGTCTGTAATCTGCTCTGGGAAAAATGTTAACAATTTAGAACAGCTATTTGATTTATCAAAAAAATAGTTACATATTCAATTATAATAAGAACAAATACGTAGATGAACTGCTGCACATTGAGGGCACAAAGCACTGAATATTTTCCTAAAGGCACTCTCTCTCATCTACAAAAAGACAAGATAAAATACTTTTTGTATGATAATTAAAGCCAAGGTGAAAAACTGCAGCTTAAAATGTTTCCTTGACTTACATCTTGTAACAGAGCAAACTTCAAGCTGGTATGAAGAAAAAGTGTCTTAATATGTAGAGAAAACTTTAGTAATCCTCTTAATATTCAGAAAAACTGGACCTGGGAAGGAAACAGAATAATTTTAATAGATTGTTTCCCCTTTTAAAATCAGAAAGCCCTGAATTTTATCTAATGACTGAAGGGTTTTACTGGGGTGTTTTATACCAAACTGCACTTCTGAAATCTCCCATTCTCCCCTTCCCTGTCCTCCCACTTTCAGAAAAATGTAATCAATGAGGCATTGAAATTGCTTAGTTAGGCTGATTATAAAACAGGTTTGGCTTTTTTTTTTTTTTTTAATCTTCCTGCTGGGAATTTCTACTGAGAAAATTCTTTTCCCATTCTTCAATAAAATAAAACACAAAGAATTTTAGAATATCACATGACTTGAACACAAAACAATGTTTATTTCACTCAACCAAGAAGAAATTAGAACATCTCTTGCAATATTTATTTTTTAATATTAAAATATTAAATATTAAAATTCATTTCAGTTTAAAGAAAGTATTTATGGAAAGATAAAATGCAAACTACAGTTAGATATTTCTCTGAAGGCAACTGACATATCAATTAAAGATGAAATAATTTTTTTAAGGATATGGAAAAACTTGTTCCAGAAATACCTATGTAGGATTCTTCTGACTTGCTTAACAACCTCTACACTGACTGAAGATTTATTGGCAGGGAAATATGACAGTTGAGAACCAGTGATTCTTTTCAAAACACATGTGGTTTTGGATTTGTTTTATAGAATTCCACTGGGCATTAGCATAACATCATTTCTGACATTTTTTGTTAGTCATTTGCCTGCCTGGCTAGGATAGCTTTGTGAATTGAATAAGAACAGGAAAACAATACTGTGTTTCTCTTTGTGAAGATCTAATTGTTGCAGTAGACCTTATATCCTTCTTTTATTTTTAAAAGAATATGTACTTTTATTTTGGAATAACATACAGAGTTGAATGTTCTACCTTCCTTTGGTCTCTTCACTACAAATAGAATGTAGAGCTGTAAGTACTTTTACAGTTAGAATTGCAAAAAGCCTTTTTTTAAATTTTTTAAATTTTTTTTTTGTGGTGTAGGGGTGATATTCAAAAGGATTCTTAGAGTAATAGCTACAGATATTTCACACATTGCTTTGCTTCATTTGAAGAAATGTACTTGGCCTCAGTAGCCATAGCACCACTAATGAAAAGGAAAAGAGAATCAGCTTTAAAAAAAAAATAAATTTTTAAATGCAATGTATTCTACTGTTTTAAAATACAGTGAAATCTGCTGTTTCACTTTTTCACTATTGACTGCCTGAGTGATTTATGATCTCTTTTACTGCAAACTGTGATTCTTAACACTTGCCTGAGGTGTTGATCTTTCTGTTCAAGTGCTGGATAATCATGTGCTGCTAATGATTATCAGTTTTCTATGAGGGTAACCTTCAAATGCAAACGGATTGTTTGTTAGTGTCATCATTAGTATTTAGAGAGCTTGAAAATACTCTGCTTATTAAAATATAGCAGTTAATACTGCTTCAGTTAAGCAAAGATATTACTAAGTTTTGAACACTATGAACTGAGAGAATATTGCATGTTCAAATATGCTATTGGGGCAGTAGTGCTCTATATATTTTTTCATAGTAAGCCTTAGGCTTGCAGCACTGAAATAGAGTACAGGTGAAAATATATTTATGATTGACATGGAAGATGTCAGTTTAGGTCACTGTGGCTCAGACAACTGAAAGGACAGTCATGTTCCTCATGCAGAACAATCCACCTTTTTATTACAGGAGGGGAAAGAGATGTAACGAGCTGTCACATTCCTCACTAAAATTTACCCAGACACAATTGCTTTGTTCCTTTCTGAATGGAGTCATGGAGTCACTGCATAATTTCATGTTTGTGACTTCTTTGGGAGTGTTGAATATTGAATAGCTTCTCCTGCTATAATTGGTTTGTGTTTGAGTGCTAAAAAGCTTTGCCTAAACTGTATTTATTGTAGGTGAAATGAAAACAGGAGACCAGGCACTTGGGCAGATTTTATTGTTAGGTTCAATCCAGATTTATGGGTGAACAGACTGGAAGGAAAGCCATTAACGTGCTATGGCTCTTATGTCTTTCTCAAAAGGTATATTAGCTGTCTGAACAGGTCATATTACCTCTGCAAAATAACATATCAACAACATGAGTGTTGCGCGCCCAGATCATCCCATTTAATTTAAAATACTTTGTGAGTCAAGGTGGAGGAAATTTATTAGAATGGGTTCTGAAAACTTTCTAATGTCTTATACAAAGTCTTTGAACATTCAAATGTTAGAAAATTCATACAAAATTGCACCCAAATTCCATGTATGTGTATGTATAATACAGCATCTTGTTCTTGGGCAGACTGAGAGAAGTGTGTGCATTTTGCAAGATTTAGTTCTGTGCTTTTTTTTTTGTTTTTTTTTGAACTTCATCTTCCCAGAAGTGAGTGTATGTTCCTTGACAGAAAGTCAGCAAGCTGTCAGACAGAGTACACTTTATGAGAGCAATATGGTTTCATTTTGCAGAAACATTCCTGAGAATTTTAAGGAGTTGTCAAAATGAATTCACTTTATTACTGCTTAACATTAAAGTCAGAATTAAAGCCACATAAAATAGGTCCAGGAAATAATAAAAAAAAACCAGCAGTACTCCTGTCGTTCATTTTGACAGCATTGTGGGAACACACTATTGCTTCTGTTTTGCTGGTGGAGTTTAGACTCATGAGAAATTTGCAAATTTTTGGTCAGAATGAGTTTAGTTCTTGCAATTTAGCATATTCTAAAGGGAAACAAAGGTAACATCAGTTAGTGATTCTAAGAAATGAATGACCATATAAGGTCGTGCTCTGTGATATTTTGAGCACATGGAATAAGCCTATGTGATTAAGCACCTACATTTATATATAATACTAATGCACATATATGTGATTGCAATAAAAAAAGATCTTGAAATATGCATAAAAGTTTAGTCACAATGTTTTCTTAGTGACAGGTATAAAATAAATTTATAAATAAATAATTGCATTTCCTTATGTGAGCATCTGATATTGTTAAAAAGATCTATGGACAATATAAAGCAACTAATGGAATGAAGTGTACTCCATTTAAATGTTATGAAGTCAGTGTTAGACCTATGGAAGTATAATGTTGATAGTAGTTAATATATCTGTCCTAATATGCACAAGTCCTAGCACAACTTTTAACAAAGCAAGTGCATAGGAGGGAAGATATAAGTAATTAATCTAAGGCTCAGTTTCAGGTCTGATGTTTGTAATTTTCTATTTTCACAGGTAACTTTCAGCAAAGGGGTTTTGGTTTTGTTTTTTTTAGTACTCCTGTGCATTTATAGAAATTTAAGTTAAATAGATTCTGTAATTTCTAATAATGAGATTAAGAATAATCAATATCTATTTTCAGGGATTTTTCTTAGAAATGTTTTTCTGATATATTTATGGAGACAAAAAACAGCTTTTTGAAATTAAACAGCAAATGCTAATGCAACTCTAATTTTTTTAAATTCACAGAGAACTTTGAGAACATGAACAGAACAGAACAGAACTGTACAAAATGAAAATGGAACCATATGAAAAGTTTTTCTTGGTATGATAGTAGCCTAGTTATATGTTCATGCCTGTACAATTTGATACTAAATAGATGCAGTAACTTCAGCATCTGTCAATTCAGCTACCACTTGGATGTTATTATCTCTGAATCAAAGCGTTGATGTATTTTCCAGCATGGATGTTGCAAATTAAAAAAAGATTTTAGTGTATAGTTGATATTAAAAGGCAAATGTTATGCTGTGTTGTTTTGGTCTCAAAGAAAGTGAAAAGATTAATTGACTGCAGCATGTGATCCATAACTTCTTAGTAAAATAGAGATTTCAGTGAAAGCTGGAGATCTGAATTCAGTAATTTTATCTTCTATTTAATATATTTGCATGATATAGCAATTAAGAAAGAAAATAATCCTATGCAAAATATGCTGAAGCATTGTATCAAGAAAGGCATTTTAATATACTAAAATCTAGTTTTATATATATATATATATATATAAAATAAAAATGTTTAAAATCTAGTTTTACATATATATATATATATAAAATAAAAATGTGATTTTTATATAGGTGCATGTGTGTGTATATGTATGTATGTATGTATGTATGTATGTATGTGTGTGTGTATGTATATGTATATGTATATGGATATGTATATAAATAAAAATTTCACCTAAGTGTAAAAGGAAGAAAATGGCTGACAATAAGTCTTTATTTCAGCCTTGGCAAAGATAAACATATTTTTAAAAATGCAGCAGCAGTTCTGTGTATTGCTGACCCCTGTCTTACAGAAGTGCCCATGGACCACACCCTCGGTGCTGTTTCAGACCCGGGGGAGGCTCCCAATCCCTGCCCCCAGCGCCAGCCAGGAGATTCCCGGGCGGGTGTTCAGGACCACGGACAGCATCCATTCCTCCAGGGCAGCGGCCAGACCCCTTATCTGAGACACCAGGATGCCTGTGGTGGTCACACATCGAGCCTGTACAACTGGAGACGTGTTTTCTTGTTGCTGGCATATCTAACTTCTGTTTCCAGCAGGCGGAGAGGCTTCAAATGTCAAAGAACATGTCTGGCAATTTTCCCATGCTTGCAAAGGAAATGCATTTTCTTTATCTCTAGGCAAAATGTAAAATCAACAAATAATTTTTCAGCAATTAATTTTGTTTGAGTAAATAAGGGTTCTGCCTTGGCCAGTTTATGGTGTGTAATGATCAGGTGGGTTAAGACCTTGAGGCATCTCCTGAGTCTTTGCATTCAGCCTTGACTGATTGTTAAAAAATGAAAAATGTGGCTAGATTCAAACCTTCAAGCCAGTGGAACACTGTCCTCAGGCTGAAACCCAATGTGAAACTGATAATTTATTTTAATCCACTCACATGCTAGTCTTATTAACAGGAAGACAGATTTTCTGCATTGTTTTGTTACTCAGGGAATTGATCACTTGTAGATGTTTTTTTCTAAACTGCTGCCTTATTAAATGCTTTCAAGTGTACTAAGATTTACTAGGAATTTTGCTAATGTTATTTAACATTGTGTTTTATTATTGTCATAGTTATCAAAATATATTAGGCTAAAGAAGAGTGATCTAGAAATGCACAATATGAAAGTAATTCCATATATTTTAGAAATATATTCTTGAATTAAAATAAGAATTATAAATTCTTTCTATAATGTCAAAAGCTGTAAATAAACCAAAAAGTGTATGGGGAAAAAGTGTGAAAAAAACATATTACTTCAAATTTTTTAGAGCAAAAGAATCTAATAAATTTCTATTTACTACTGTAAAATTCTAGACATCTTGCCCATATCCATATTCCAGAAGACTCTTTTCGACTCTGAATTTCATATTTATTGATCCACAGTGATCCCCACTGTTTTATATGAACAATCACCCATCCTGGAGATAGGGGAAGAAATGAACTTTCATGTCAAAGCTACCTAATGATAGCAGCATGTGTTCTAACACTGAAAGTTTTTCGGTCCCAGATGAAGGCTATTTTCCTGATCTTGTTCAGGTGCTTTTCCTTGCAAACTGAACAGGCTAGCTCTGATTAAGCAGTAAAAAACACTGACAGTTTACTGGACAAGATTGTTTATATTTAAGCTTCATTAATTATAAATGAATTTGAATAACTAAATGCAAAAAATCTTTTCTGATATAGTGTCATGAAAAAAAGCCCTGCAAGCATGTGGAAAAGTCAATTAACATTAATAACAAAACTGATTTAAATTCCATCTTGAAAAATGATAAAATGTTTAATGTTAGGCCTTGTGCCTGAGCAAACTGTTCATCTAATGAGTAGAGTGATGGATCAAGTTTTGTCTAAAAGTCATAATACATAAAAAATGTTCTTGTCTGTAGTTGCAAAGCCTTAGAACTTTGAGCTGTGTGACAGCTGAACTGGCAACGATGATTTTGTCACCAGTGCAAGGCTGCTGTGGTGTCTCTGATGGTACCTCAGTCACAGTATTGGATATTGGCTCAAGTTATTGATAAACAATGGGGGATGCAAAGAGAAATAGTCAAAAGCTTAAGGGAAGTTTTTTTTCCCTATCACAATTTAGTGGTTTTAACGATCTTTAAGGTATTATTTGAAAAAGATTGTTCAAAATTTTTGGTGTTGGAAATGCTATGATTTATTAAGTGTGTAAAAGATTTATATTGATGAGTTTTGTATCCACTTCTAGATATATGATAATAACTAAATTACCCCAGCCAGGAAAAAAAATCTCCATTATGTGCTGCAATGCATGGTTTACTGGAAAACTGGAAATCCTCAGATGCCTCAACTGGATCAAAGTCCACATCATCACAATTATATTCAAATATCTTTGTACTTCCTGAAGAAAAAGATTATAAGGGTATCTAATTACTAGCATGATGCATTAGAAGAAAACACATCTTCAAAACTCTTCTGAGATCACCTCATTTATAAAGCATTTTCATACTTTGAAAAATTTATTACTTGTGTCTGGATAAGGAGAGATGCACTTAATTGTATTTTGGGAGTGTTTTTCAAGCAACAGCACTAGTTATATGACAGTTTAATCAGTTATATATTAATACCAGAATATACTACCCAGGAAAACATATGAACATGATCAAAAATTATAAAAAAGACTCTTTTATTCACTAGTCTATCCATAAACCAAAGGGCTGAATTAGCTGTGTGGAAATATATATCCCTTGTACACATGTAGAATTTAAAAGTTATTAACATGTTTTAAAATTCTTTAAAAACTATTGAGGATATAATAAAGAGCAACTATATAGAATATTCTACGTCTGCAAAACATCTATATAAATGCACCATAAGAACATTTTTTTAATAGGTATAAAGCCTCTTTATGCTATATTTGTTCTCTTAATTTGTGAATGACATGAAATAAAAAAAAAACCCACAAACTTTTTTACCTTCTACAAGTGACATTAATTATTTAAACTTTGTAAAGTGATTTGGAATGCAACTAATTTGTAAATATCCTGAATAAATGTTAAGCAGAATTACTATAAATTTGTAATGAGATTAGGAATCTAATAATATTATTTTACTGATTTACTAAAATAACAGTAACAAACTGGGTTTATTCTTTAATGTTAAATTGCTGCTGAACTTGTTTTTTTTTAAATAATTGTGCACAGCCCAGGAAAAATTACTTCTTTGCAAATGTGGAGCTCTGTAAAAATCCACCAGTGCTAGGGCCGTTTACAACATTTAAGCAAATAAAGATGTGGTTGAGAAATCCTGTGGAATATCAAATCCTCTGATAGTAGCTGGAACTAAATTACTCTGGAAAAATCCCTTTGCAAATTTTCATAGAAGGATCTTTAGTTCAACAAGAAAACTTTAACTTGAAATTTAATCTGGAGCTTCTTGCAAATACAAATGGATCAGAGCAGGACAGCCACTGCATCTGAATACCTGACCCTTAAATGGAGACAATTATAAGCAATTAATTAAACATTTAATTCAGATTTAAAATTTTCCAGTTGTTGTACCTTGGTTAATAAGCCCTGTTCTAAGACATGTACTGAAATTTTATACTATTTAATATTCCACTTTTGTAGTCTAAATATGTATCTGTAATATTCTATCAGAATTATTTTTTAAAAGTGAAGCTGAAAGTGAAAAAATATTTGAAAACTTCTGTTGTTTTCTTTGTGAAGTAGTCAATTCTTGTCAGGATATCTCTGTACACCTAGGTTTAATAAGTCCTTCTTTGTTTTTATCAAACACTAAATCAAGGGGTGTTTTGGTGAGCAGTAAAAGCATATAAACCAGAGGAAAAAGCTCTTACAAGCCATCCTAAGAATAGTGCAAATTTCTACAACTCAAAATTAAATATTTATTCCTTAAATGAATGTAAATAAAATTCCTTACACCAGATAGAGTGTTTCACAACATGCTCATTTCAGAATATACCTAGCACTCTCTTTTCTTTATTTAAAAAAATTGGTTGTTCAAAATAAATTCAGCTTTGACTTTTCAAAAGGAACAGATTTTACTTTGCTTAAGGTAGAAGCAGAACTCAGAAATGCAATGAAATGTACTGTAGACACAATTTATACCCTTTCTAATGTATAAAAAATCCTGTTTATAAATGGACCAGGACATGTTCTTTAGCTTACAAATCTATGTGAATCCTACTGTGCTTGAAGCATATATAATGGTAAATGGAGAAAGAATGGATTTTCATAAGAGTGGTGAAATTCACTCTGCTGCCTTAGAAGAATAACACACCAATATACATGAAATAGAAGTGGCTTTACTGCAAAAGGTAATCTTTTCCACTGGAAATTTCATTGCTCTAAGTCTCAGATTTTGCATTAAAAGTTTTCCTTTGCATCCTGTTCAGCAGAAACCAAGAACTCTCAGCACTTCTTGATGGCTCAAGTCACAACTTCACCAGACATCTCATCAATATTTCATGCAATAAGTTGCCAAAATGTGTTCATCTGAAGAAACAAAAGAGAGAAGAATCAATGTATTTTATGAAAGTCACATATCTATGTCCCCTCCCCATTCTTTTTTAAAAGATTTTAAGGAGAACAGAGGATGGTGTTTTGACTGCATTTTTTGTATACATAGATTGTGAACATGCAAATACAGCACGAGAAACAGCATTAAGTTTCGACCAGTTCTAGGAAAAACAAACATATTTTCTGGGACTTCTGGGTTAATTAAATATGAAATCTAAAGGTTAATTTTTTTCCCTAATCACCCACATAAGACTGGTGTAAAAATATATATCACTGAGTAGGTCACTGTGCAAATAGTGTACAATTAGTGTACACTGTGCAGTGTTTGTATGAGTAGGACATTGCAGGAATTATCCCGATGTCAAGACACAGATGTCTTAGCCTTTTTGGAGGTGCCCTGAAGTTTCTATTGCTCCATAAAGCATAGATCTTCTGCACCTCATCTGCCAGCCCCAGGTGAGTGATTGAACATCCCACGGTACTTATACAGTTGTATGTTGTCTGTATGGACAGAGGAACTGCATCCCAAGATAATCAGAAATTACCCATCTAATTTATCATGTAAGTTCCAAGTAAAAGAAAACCAAAACAACAAAAAAACCTATAAAAGAAAGAGAGGGTCACGTACAAAAAATAGTTTCTTAAATAGAAAGTATGAGTTGTCCTTTGGAAATGTCTCTTTTTCAACAATAGGAAAAAGGGAGATGCTTACTTTGATTTTTCCCCCTAGGTGTCTAGGGAGATGAAGTGTACTGCAAGAACTTGTCTGAAATGTTCCTTTATGAAGTAAGTCTTTTTAATTCAGTTTGTAGCACAAGAATATACTTTATTGTTTCTTTTAAAAAATCCCCCAAATCAGTAGTCCCTTTCTTTTCATCAGCAAGTATTAATGGAAAACTGTGCTTTGTATTGTGGGGGAAGTAATCAAATAAACAACTCCTTCACCTGATGTCTCACTCCAAGATTTCTCTCCTGAAGCATTAGATATTTTATTAATTCACAATTGTGGGTTTTTTTCTACAAAGGAAAAAGACACAAAAAATACTTTGTTGCAGTTATAAAACTTAATCATTCTGCTTTTTAGAAATAAATACATTCTTCATCATCTTTCTGTGCTTGCCAGGCTGGCTTTAACACTTCCTCACTTAATATATTTGTTTTCAAATTTCCTTAATATTTTTCTTCTTATATCAATTCTGGTTGATCCTAAAGTGCCTTTAAAATTCAAAGGCTCATATACCAATACAAAAATTTGTAAACAATTTAATACAAAGTTTACTAACTAACACAATACCCATGGGATGCAAGGAACCTCTAGATTTTCAGTATTTGCCTGCAAATATTTAACTTTAATAGTGTGCACTCTTTGGAGTTAGTGTAGAAAATTACTTTCTGGTAAGAGAGCAATGGCTTTTTTTCTGCTGACAAAATAATTTATTTTGACATATCACCATGTTAAATATTAACTAAAAGGGCAATTAAACAAGTGAAATCAGTTGATATATCAAATGTTTATTTATGTCCTGAGCCTGAAAAGTGATAAAACTATAGACTTAGAATGCATAATTTTATCTGGGATTTAAAAATAGGCTAAGTCATTCTTAGATGAATACTGCATGCAATGAAGTGCACTGTGATATAATCTGGAATGAAACAACCTTCATTTTCCTGTCAGACATTTTGTGAATATTTTAACAGTTTGGTCTCAGCTTTCCTTAGCTGTAACAACTTTGTGTAATAGCATTCTTCCCTTCTTCATGCTGTTAGAGCTGTCAGCAAACATGCTGAGTATTTCTGCATATTTCGGGTCTGTGGGAGATGGAGTGAATTTCCCCCACAGCAGCTCTCACAGTGCTGTACATTGGGAGCTCAAAAGGTGTTGATGACACACCAGTGTTTTGGCAGCTGCTGAGCAGCTCTGCACAGCATCAGTGCTGTCTGTCCAGCATTTCCACCTCCAGCAGTAGGCTGAGGGTGAACAACATCTTGGGAGGGGCCATAAATGCATGACCCTTACCAGTAGACATTGGATCCCATAGAAAAAAGTGATGATTAGGAGAAGGAAAAGGGTGGTTTGCTTCAGCTGATAGGAGAAGGGGGTAGATGAAAGGAAAGGGCAAAAAGAACACAAAAGAGAGGTGCTGGAACAGACTGCTTGTTCATAAATATATCTGCACGAATCATAATGATCTCATGCAGAAGGGAGGATAGGGGATTAGATTCCAAAGGAGGGTGGATCTTAGTATGCTAAAAATCTGCAAGAGAGAAAATTTAAATTTGACATGCAATTACATATCATGTCACAGACTGTAGTTCATTTTCAAGCAGCGTGAGAAATCACAACATGACAAGAAATCAAACTAAGGTCATGAGGAAAATTATTTTATTCAGTCTGGTATATAAACAAATACAAGTTTGTAAGACTATGTCAAAAAGAAGGAAATTACCCATTTGAGGCAAAATGCTTAACTACTATGGGCATAATTTATGATACTTCAAGGAGGTCTTCACAGAATTATATTCATTTTTACATGGCTCCATATCTATTATTCTCATTGCATTAAGACTCCTGAAATTACTAGTGTCCAGGTGCGCCTGTTATGTAGGAAAAAGACTAATTGTTTTTAATCTGTTGAATGATAAACTGATTATGAAATTCTAAACAGGTGTGTCTTCAATAAATGTAATTACAGAGATGGCTTGAGAAAAAGTAATGCATTTTCAGTCAGTTATACTCTGCTTCTGTGTTAGTAAAAAAATATTCTGTATCTGTCCAAGTTTTCAGAAAATAACTGCAAAGCTAAGTGAAGTCACCTAAGAAACATTCTGAAACATTCTTTGTCTGCATGTTTGAAGGGACAGAGGAAGGAATCTGTCTCTATTGATAGAAACTGCTAGAGGAGGGATAGGATTGAGAGTGCATTACTATTAGAGATAAGACATAACAAAACCAAAAATTTCCCCCAAAAACCCCAAACCAAAACTTTGTAGAAAGTAACACCAAATCTCTTCACCATACTTCCATCAGGAAGGAAAATAACCAAAGTCAAGAGGACTGTAAAGAAGAAAAGGTATAACAGAATGAGTTTGTTAAACAATGAGGAAACAAAGATGAGTATATGAATATTTCAGAGTAGCACAGTCTGTTCTTTGTACTATGAGTGGAAATTAACCTTTATTCTCTTATTTATTTCTTAGTTTTTTGTAAATTCTATTGATATTATTGCTGTTAGCAATAAATTAAAGACACCGAGAAGAAGAGGAAGAGGTATTCCAGAATAATGAGTTTAATTGTGAAGTAGTCAGATCACAGAATCATGGAATCACAGAATTTTTAGGGTTGGAAGGGACCTCTGGAGATAATTTAGTCCAACCCTGTGCCAAGGCAGGGTCACCTGGAACAGGTGACACAGAAATGTATCCAGGTGGGTTTTGAATGCTTCTGGAGAGGGAGACTCCATGACCTCCCTGGGCAGCCTGTTCCAGGGCTCTGCCACCCACAATGTAAAGATGTTCTTCATCATGCTGCGATGAAATTTTTGATTTAGTTTATGGCCACTGCTCTTTATTCTGTTGCTGGGCACCACTGAGAACACTCTGGCACCATCCTGTTGGTACCTACCTTTGAGGTATTTATGTGCATTGATGAGATCCTCTCTCAGTCTTGTCTTCTCCAGACTGAACAGGCCCAGCTCCTGCAGTCTCTCCTTGTAAGAGAGATCCAGACCCCTAATCATTTATGTGATCCTCCATTGGACTTCCACTGGACCTTCTCCTTGTCTTCCTTGCACACCAGATACTTCCTAAACATCCAGAACTGGGCACTTTCAAAAGTGTTTCAAAATTATTTTTGGTAATTGCTCAGTAATTGTTTCTAGTTTTGATTCTTATAGAATCTTGCAAATTCCACTCCTTTAACAAAGAGAGCATGGAGGATCTTTTCAAACAAATGAATGAAGTATAACGTAGAGGAACACCGTGTATTTTGTGCAATAGCACAGGACAATCTATTGGTAGAGTATGGGAAGTGCAAAGCGAAAATTTGACAATGTTTTTACAGCTAGACTATCTCTGTCTTCTCACAAAATATGGGAAATGGCATTTTAACTTATGCTTCTACAGGGATGAAGAATAGAAGAAAATTTTCTTGAAACTGAGTTTTGTATGACACTAGGCATAATTAGATCTGTGTGCTAAGTGAAACAAGCATGTGTCTAGACATAGGTTTGAAAGAGCTCCCCTCTCCTGTGACACAAAACATGGAATGTGCTGGGGAATGCTAAGCGTAGAAGGGAGAGAAGGGGCTGCAGTATTTGTCACCTTCCCACTGTCTTAACCATGAGCACAGACATACCAAATGTGCAAATCCCACTAAGCTGTAAGTGGGATCTGAGCTTCCAACTTCTGGGTTGCCTGAAGTGGCAGTTTTAAGTTCTGCATTGTGACAGCTGATGCTAAGTATAAAAAGTAGATGTAAAGGGACTTCTCTAAAAAAAAGTATTGAAAAGAGTAAGTTAAACTAAAAAACCTGTCCAGAGTGTCTTGAAAATAAGAACAAATCAGTTTTAACTGTTTTTAAAATGTAAAATAGTGTAATGAGTCTATGAAAATCAGTGAAAGAGCTAAGTGCAGCATTCTGTGGGTTTTATAAATTTTAAATGTAAATCTATGGTTCAAAAGGAGAATTTTTTTAGTTTAACTGTTGACCTCCTATTCTGGAAAAACACTCAAGCATGAACAATTCCTAGGCATATGATGACTTTGGCAGAATCAGCTGTACTTTCTTTAATTCTGCTCCTTCTCTTCTGAATAAGAACAGTCTTACTGTCCATATGCACAGAGTTTGCTGCTTATTGTGGCATGAAAGCTACGCGTATTCTTACCTCATATGCATTTTCTAAAGCTCGTGAAACTTATGAATTTTTCTCCTAGAATCACGTTATCCTGCCTAAGAATAGTATTTGTCTTTGCAAAAGTGCAAAGTGCTGAATGTTTCTCTAGAATATAGTTTGACTGCCTGATTTTGATTATGTGATTTTGGATGGACTAGTGCCAAAGAGAAAACCAAATCTGCTGCAGAAAGGTGCAACTCTCTGAGCAGAATGTGGACAGTTTTCTGGAGTGTCCCTTGAAGGATCACTCTTCCATAATGCTTGGGGAGTTGTTACAGATCTCACCATGCAGGCACTAAATCTCATCAGTTATCTACACGTATGGCAAATTTCAAGGACTTGAAATTTCCAATTTGAAGTTCTGCTTTAAGGTAGGACTTCAAGGAGATCCAACCAGTCAGATTTGCAATTACAGCTTCAATTCCAGCGTTACAATTACATTGTGAATGTCAGGAAATTTAATTTTCCCATTATAAGGTCTTTATTGTAATAGCAATGTTGAGGACAGCATATTTCAGTTGAGGGTAATACAGATTGGACTGTATTTTGTGAAGTTCTGACGTTAACAAGCTTTGATTTGAAAACTAAAACTTATTTGACTGGATCAAAGTTAAAATTGATTTTACCTGATTCTGTATATTTTACCTGATTCCTGTATTATCACTTCTACTAAGGAGTTTCAAGGCATAGACGTCTAATAATCTTTTTCATATTCTGGTTTATATTCTTACATCAATTACTGAATATGCACAAATGGCAGAGGAAAAGCCACAATTCCTCAATTACCCCATTTACAAAGTCAAGGTAATGATTTTCTGATTGATAATGCTATGTCAGAGTGGAATTTTAAAAAATAAATCTTGATACAGCAGTTTACTCCAGATAAGTATCCGATCTTGACTAACTAAAAGTACTTAATTTATAAATGGAAGGAATAAAAGTAAGGTTAATTATTAAATTAATTTTCAACCTTTCTCAGATAACTTTTTATAGAAAATAATAGGAAAAACTTATGGTTTGCCATCCTAGCTTGGATTAATTCATGATATTAATTTTCCTTTTTTATACAAATAGTTGAAAAGGACTATCATTTTAAGTAATTTTCCAGTGTAAATGAAAGAAAAGGGTCATGGTTCATAGATACATATTAATTTGGCTAACAGAAAGCAATTTACTTTTCCTTAATTAAACTCAACCAATGCAGCCTTTGTTTTAAATTGATAAAAGGATTACAAAATTATCTTTTCAGGATTGTATAGCAGTTAACGTTTGAATAAAAATGCATTTTGCCTGAACTCAAGTTCAATTAAGGAATTAAGAAGACAAATGCTCTTCAAAAAAATTAAAGTAATTTTTATGTTTCTTCATTAAATGGTAGTGTTCCCTTTGAGTTCTAAATGCTAAGGTTTGTGTGATTATGGGAAAACTAAATTGAAATACACAGGTAGAGCCTGTCACTCAAATTAAATAGGTCCATTAATTAAATATGTAACTATATTTTATTACTAAGTTAAAAAAAATCTCTATTATAAGAGCCAGACAGTCTGACTGAATGCTGAAGGTAAATCTCACCAATTTTAGGGGAAAAAATGACTATCCATTTGAAGATCACCCTCTCTATTCATTGGCAACTGAATGAGGTGAGTAAGCTATAAGTAAGTTATGAGTAAGTTACAATGAGCTTAAAAAATTTTCTGGTCCTACAACTGTTCTTGAATACGGTGGTATGACATTCACTGACTGAAAATAAACCCGTTATATATCCCAAACAAAATATTGAACATATCACACTCAATAACTAAGTTTGAGTCTGAACCAGCAAAAATGAGATTTGGAAGTACCAGGTAATTCCTATCTTAACCTTTGGAAAGAAGTGGTTATAGAAATTGCATTTCCAGTAGCCAGACTTTGAAAATGTAGGATAATACATTGTAAGAATGGGAAAAAAGAATTCTCAAAATTGGCAAAATAAAAGTGATAGCCCTTTCTGAAAGTCATATGCTTATTCACATTAAGGTTGTTGCCATTCATTAGCGAAGAAAAACCCCACCAAAATCCCCAAACCTCACATTTATTGTCCTGCTTTTCTGTGTGTGCTATTCTTATTCCTCCATGTTGCAATGTTACTGGTGACTTCTACTGTCAGCTAGGAAAATAATTTGTATGCTACTTACTTACATAATTTTCTTTAGGAAATGTACATATCTCTTTAAAGGCCAGAGCAAAGTTCTGCAGCAGCTAATAGTCTCATTACAGTAACCTACTCTTAAGAACTACCTGTGATATGTAAGATTAGAAATATTAAAATTACATCTTTAATTCTTTTTTTCTATTTGTATAGGTCAGCTTTATGTGCCATCCTTTTATGCTATCTACAGCAGTTGGAAACAATTTTACTATGTTCTACTATGGGTAAACTGAATTTACATGAGAAAGGTCTTTTCTTTATCCTGTTACTGTAATAATTTAAAAAATGTTTTCTCTTTCTTTGGTAGTAGGCCAAGTGACTTAATAAGGATTCAGACGAAAGAGGATCTTGGATAGAAAAAAATGTATATCAACACTATCCCAAGATTTTATTTTTACCGTGTGACTGACTCAGTCCACATAACTTTTGTGCTATTAAGAGAGATACATAGAAAATTTTGGAGGTGAAAGCCCAAGGAAGTGAGTGGTAAAACCCTTGAACAATGCCACAAGTTAAATAGAGTTCAAAAATAGGTGGGAAAGAAAAAATATTAGAAAAGAAGAGTCTTTATACATTTTCATTGTTGAAAAAACTTTACAGTTTTAAGAGCACCTGCAAGCTTTTTGTATATGTAGTTGCCATAATTATGCCTTAAACTTCAGACAGTTAGTTAAGAACAGTCTCTCAAAAGTGATAATGCACTTCACTGAAGTTTTTTTAAACTTTTCTCTGAGTTTTACCAGTGCAGAAAAATATCCTGAGGTCTGTGCAAACCAATGAGATTAAAATTCCTAGGAAAGTTTGTAAAGTTATACCGGCATTTATGAGTAGTCCTTGCATGAAAAATCTGCAAATCACGAATGGATGGACATCACCATTAGCAACCCAGAAGATGAAAGGACAATGTTTTTAATAGCACTTATGGGAGATGATGAAGCAAGAAAGTAGTGAGTACCAATTACAGCAGAGAGCAGGTTACAGTGAGTTCTGAAATTAGAAATATAGGGAGGGGATGATAAACATGGCTGGCTGAAGAGGGAGTTAACTGGAGAAAATTGAACAGAAAATAGAAATATGTTTTAGACACAGTATAAAATTTTTAAATAGTGCAAATTGTCACAGACTGGTGTTGATTTACCATATTATCTTCACTCACTGTGCTTTAGTGCCTACTAAAGCATGTATTATCTGATGCAGTTTCTGCTGTTGGTATTTGTTGACAATGATTATGATACACCATGCAGTCATATGCTGAATAAAATATGCTTATAAAAACAGA
Organism: Passer montanus; assembly: GCF_014805655.1. Taxonomy (NCBI): domain Eukaryota; kingdom Metazoa; phylum Chordata; class Aves; order Passeriformes; family Passeridae; genus Passer; species Passer montanus. The sequence continues at coordinate 78,293 of NW_024374368.1, forward strand.
AAAAGTAATTAAATAAAAAGAAAATTTTCAGCAAGAGTTACCTTTGAGGTAATTAAAACAAGCTTTCAAAATGTTACTGGAAAGAAAGCAAGGGTGAACATCATAGAGTTTGTTCAGAAAAAAATCAATTAGCCAAAGAGAGAGGTAGGGGTTTTTGATTTGACACATAAAAAACCGTACTGCAATACATACTTTCTGCACAGGTCATTTTCTCTTATACCAAAAACTCTTAATATTTATCTACTACTCAAACTAGCATTAATGATAGGAAAAATAAATTCTTGAGGTGATTTAAAGTATCTCTGTATTACATATTCTTGTTTCTTTGGAAAAAAAAGCTCAAGTAGCCAGTTTGATGATGTATTTCTTTTGAGCAGTACTGTTCTAATCTGGTTCATTTTCATAAATAAATACTCTAACAAGAATTGCCAGTGGAATTTTTTCCCCACATTTTCTGCAATAACAAAAGGCAATGTTTGTTTAGATACTTTCTTACTGTTCAGTAGAACACAGAAATAAAACACTAAGTCTGTTTAAGCCAAAATTCTGTCTCAGAGAGTATTTATAAGAGATATGATTTAGTGGAACACATGGATCAGCTGTCTCTTTGTGGTTCTCTCTCTTTCATCTCTTCCAGCTTCCACAATTGGTATGTTATGGATAGAAGAATAGAATAAAGAATGGAGAAGTATTTATATTTTCTTCTATTGTAAGCATATGATTTATTGGGCAGATTTTTGTCAGACTGAATACATACAAAACATAAAGGCTGCTAGTAGAGCAAGCAGACCTTTAAACTGAAATATGACAGTTGTGCTTCTCTACAAAAACAGACAAATGAGGTAAAATATGCTATGTCTCAGTTCACAAGAGAAACTAAAACAAACAGGTTGTTTTCTCACTCCTGTAAACAAATCTGTTCAGTTAATAGTTGAATTTATGAAAATCTGTGTTCTGTGAGTGTCTGGGATTTGGTCACAGAAGGTGGACAGGAAAATATAGCAGAGAAAAATAACTACATTTTGCCTAAAAATAAGACAAAAACCTTAACGCATATGAAAAAAAAAAACAACAAAAAACAAAGAAAACCAACAAACCCAGAAACTATGGAAATCTATAAAACTTGTCAGAGAAACAAAAATATTCTGCTTATGAAATTGTCTTTGTAGAAGAGAAATACTTATATTCATTACTTCTAGAAATTCAACCAGTTCTGAAATTGTGATTGAAGCACATTGAAAAGAAAGAGGTGATTGTAGAACTGACTCATGTATATCAAGTTCCTTGCTGCTATAAATATTTTGGAAAAGACTTAAGAATGTATACTTCAAGATGTAAACATTTTCTGAAATAAGATATTTCTTATGGTTGTAAAGCTAATAGTACCAGTAACCAAAGAGTGACTCAAGCGCAATCTTGTTGGGTAAGAAGTTTTTATCAGACCTGTCATTGAGAAGTTGTCTCCCTGTCTTTCACAAAAAAATGACAGAATTTTGCTAAGATATGTACAATATGTCAACTTGAAAAACTCTTTTCCAAAGACCAGAAACATGGATCAGAATGCGCCTATGCAGGTTATATTGAATGTGTCATTTTTCAAAACATGATCTGAAGCTACAAGATCAAACGGGAGACCAGAGAAAGATGGTTCATAAGGTTGTTATGGAGAAAGCAATACTCAAATGGGTCAGCAGGAATGGAAAGGATATTTTTATTCTGCAAGACAAAAAAAAAATATCATATATATCACTATGAATGTACCACAAGCTCTTTATTAAAGATACCTCTGAACACCTAAAAGAAAAATCCATCAAAGTAGGATGGACTGTGTCACTATATGAACCCCTTAATTTTGTACAATGTTTTCTTCTTCATTCTGGTGGGGTTTTTTTAGCATTTTCAAAATACTTTGGCTACAGTTCACAAAACCCCAATGAGTTATTGGTTTGAACTAGATTTTCTTTTGTCTGTTCAAGGTTAGAACCTGGTAAATCTTTCATGAACAGACAAGAGGCTGATCTTAAAGAGATTTTTACCTGCACAGTAATGTTATGATTATTAATATGCAGTTATTTTTAAAATTTTTAAGCAGCTTTGACTTTGTTAGCTTCCAATTCATTGAAAAAAAATCTAAGGGCAGTGTAAAATTTTGAAGCAATCTATTGATTTTAAAAATATGAATATCTATTTTGAAATATATAAATGCTCATAAAGTAAGAATTTGAGAATCATTCTGGAAGCAATAGGAATTTTAGTGTTGCTACCAGTTCTTCTATTAGAGATTACAAAATAAATGTTAAATTTTTTTTTAAATTTGATATAAATATTTCAACAGTTTGACAACACTACAAAGTGTGTAATATTTTTCTTCTGATTAAAAAACAATTGCTGTAAAATATGCTGCATTCTTGTAAAATAAAATTTTAAAAAATGCTAGTGACTTTCAAGATGTGTTGACAAAGGTCACAAAATAGAAGAAAAACACAATAGGACATATCAATTGATGGAGTTGGCAGATGCTATGTGAACTGTATGCTTAATATATTTTTAAAATTGCAAACCACAAACTGTAAATCCTAATAAAGCTGAACTTTTAGAGAAAAATATCCTGAACCTTGCATGGTTTAGACAATGTAGTCAATGGAAACATCACTGTGATTAAAACATTACAGTATGATTCATAAAGTATATACTTTATGAAGCAATTTATGATTTATTACAAGGGTATCTTTTATGCAATATTTATATGATAATTAGGAGTTAAGCATGGCAACCATATCTTACTGTTAAAAATTTGAATAGAAGGTGCATAACACAGAAATTTTAAAGGCTCATAACTTGGTCAGATTTGCTTGAGTTGATGAATATAGAAACAATTTAACCCATGATTCAAAGTATGGAAGAGTTGTAGTTTCTTATAAGAAAAAACTACTAAGCAAAAGTATTTTTAAAAATCCAGCACCCCACACTACTTGAATAAGAATATTCCATCTACTCATTTGGAAAGGAGGGAATCTGTTGCTCGAAATGCATTCATCTGAACATCTGACTAAGTCTACCACTGACCAACAGGACAACCTTGGAACATTATTGTGTTTCTAGCAAGAAAATTTTTTATTCTCTTGTTAAGATTTCCTTGCATTTCACCTGGACTTGTAATTTAATTTTAAGACTGTGTGCTATCATCTGTATTGGAGATGATTTTTTAAAAAATTTCTTCCTTTTATTGCACTTTTACACTGAAAACCAGAATTAATGAAAATAGAAATTCAAAAATCAACTTGTAGTTAACTTTGTTTAGCTAAATTTGTGAGAGGCATATCAATAAATGATCAAAGGAGAAAAGGATGCAATAAGAAAATTTTCACAGCCTCTGAAATAGATCACTTTATCCATAATTTTGCAGTCACATAATTAGAAGAAGAGAAATTCTTGCAATCAAGATGATGAATATTTTTTTTCTGATCAGTAATTATGTGTAGTTGAACAAGAGCAGGAATTGATGCAGTATATCTCAGAGGAAATTGTGTCTGATTACAAGTTATTTATTTAGTTGGATATGTTTCAATATAAAATTATTTTTTCCTGGGGAGGTCTTTAAATGACACTATAAACTCGGGAGGTGCACAGGCATAGTATGAAAAGGATCAGACATAAATTAGCACACCATAAATTCTGTTTAGATATATAAATATTGGATATTTATAAGGGCACCCACACTGGCTGCGGAACTAAGGGCAGGACAAAGGGGATCGGTGTCCAGGGGAGAGGGGCAGCCACCAGGGGTACCCAACCAGTGAGGAAACAGGGAAAGGAGAAATCAGGAGAAGTTGTGAGATATAGGGATAGGTGAGACAGAGGTCCATGGGGGAACCTTGTCTTTTCCCTCAGGATGAATGAACTCTATGGTAAAACTTTCTAAGGCAGTGCCCTTGGGAATTGGCTGAGGGAAGAGAGTTCATGGGTGTTACACTAATATAAATAAGACAAGCACATGAATCTCACAGGACCCTGGCCTACTAAATGGCAGAAAAATTTATTTCCTAGAAGAATATTTGACCTACTCCCATAAATACAAAGGTTAAAGATTTCCTGTGAGATATTAAGATGAAGTCCAAAATTCTACTGCAGACTTGTCCTCTTACCTTTCCCTTTCTTAAGGATGTTCTGTTTTGTACTGAAACATTTTCTCTGGGAAGTATTTGCTGTTTCAATGAAAAACTACAATTCTTGGAAATTTCTGGAATTTCTTTGAAAAATGCAGTGTGTTGGTGTTCTATTTTAAAAAGTAGTAGTTGTGGTCCAACTTTCATCTTTGGACCACAGTAAGCTGTCCTACAGATTGTGCTGCAGGCCAGCCACCGACTTATTTTTAAATGCTTTCTGCAAAATCACAAAGAATCAGAGAACATTCATATTTAGAGGAATAGTTTTTTTTTCTTATTCTTTTAGTCTGTTCATGTTTTCAAGCAGCACTTTCATCCTGCTGAAAGTTCATAGAAAATTTTTGTCCCCATACCTACAAATCTTCTCCAATGTTTCTTATTCATATTCTATAAAATAATTAGAATATTTGGAGAAGTGCTGAATTTATGCTACATTATTAGATTAAAAAAGATCAAGTATTTTTTTCCTGTCCTCTCCTTTTACTTTCTTTTTATGCTTTGTCATAGTTTCATTTACTTTGAAAAAGCAACACTCAAAATTTTAAGAAAATCTACACATGTCCTACATATAGAAACATGAATTAGTGTATTTTCATACTGCTAACAGAAGTATAAATCTAGATAAAATGCCCTTGTTTAACAAAAACCAGTCAGTAAATATTTTCTTAGCATATTTTAAATGCAATAAAAGATTTTTCCATTTTTATTTTGTGTAGGATCATCATGCCATAAATATTCCACAAAGAAATTGCAGTGAAAATATTACTCTGCTTTCACTGATCCTAATGTTGTTTAAAGTGCTTTTGGTGCCTTGGTGCTTTGACTGTCATTGAGCAACATTATTTTATACTTTGTCTTCTATCTAAGTGTCTTCATCTTATAGATAGAACGTATTCTCAATTAGATTTTTCTGGCTTTCAGTCTTAATAAGGTGATCAAAATTGTGTATGTTTATATCTGCCTTCTAAATGTCCATAAAATCCCGTTGCACTAAAATTTCGGCTACTTGCTGAATTTTGATTATTGAGCAGTTTACCATATGTCAGTTGTCATATGTCAGGCTGATGATTTACCATAAATTTTCTTACTATTTGTAAAAGTGAAAAAAAATTTATCCGTCTTCCTAATGGCTAAGTTAGTGTTACCCAGATAGTGACAGTCTGCTTTATTTTGATTGCTTACCAAAGTTTAGAGAGTACAGTGTAAGCTATAAACACCTTACATTTGCCTGTCTTTTCGATAGCTTCAGCTTGTATCAGCAGACATTTTCACAACTGAGATACTTCAATTCAATAATGACTGTAGATGCATATTTGTGTTGGCTTTCTTTTGTGACAAAATGAGTCGTAAAGGTGAAAAAATATTTATCTGTCTTCCTAATGGGTAAGTTGGTGTTACCCAGATAACGGCTGTTTTATTTTGATTGCTTACCAAAGTTTGGGGAGTGTAGTGTAAGCTATAAACACCTTACATTTACCTGTCTTTTCAATAGCTTCAACTTGTATCAGCAGACATTTCCGCAACTGAGATACTTCAATTCAGTAATGACTGTAGATGCATATTTGTGTTGGCTTTCTTTTGTGACAAAATGAGTTCAGGAGACGAATGGTCTGAAAATAACAATGAGAGTCATCCAAAACCTAAAACTAAAATAAATTTGTGTTGTTTTTCTGACACAATGGTAATTCCTCAATACACTTCCAGAATATTTAATGTTGCTAGTGAAGTTTTATTCCATCTATTCAGATGTTGCACAATTATTTAATTTCTGAACTTCTTAATAAAAAGAAAACAGGATACAACAGCTTGGAATGACATGAAATTCACATAATACTTTAAACCCAGCATGTTTAAAAATAAAACCAAATTATTTATTAAAGTTAGAATTGGAGAGTCATAGTCAAGTGTTATATTTGCATGGGGACACAATAAAATCAACAGTGTTGCTTAGAAAAAAAAATCTAGTGCGCTATTCATTTTATATTTGCATGGGGACACAAAAATAATAAAATCAACAGTGTTGCTTAGAAAAAAAAAATCTAGTGCACTATTCATTCTTACTTTGCAGCTTTCAAGTTTAAATAGTGCATCTTGGTTTCAGCTTGGTCTGTGCAGTGATAGAGCAGTGTCAATCAATTTGCCTAAATAAAGGCGTGTAATTGTTATGCTCCAGAGCATCAGGTCTGGCCTCTAGCTGCTGTGCTGTACTAAGTAGACAAAGGTCATTTGTAGATTGGAGATTGTGTTTGCTGATTCTGTGCACAGTCTCTGGTACAACAGTCCCTGGTGCAACTTCTGTTTCAAGTAGCAGCAGGTGCTAATGCTTTGGCAACTGAAGTAAGTCTGTATTATAGACTGAGGATTGCAGCTGATGTGAGAACTTTTTAATTCTTGCATAAATGATATAGTGAAGACGATATATTCTCTTGGTTTACATACGTTTTACTTAATCTACTTTCATACATGACTTCATGTGGGTAGAAGGGGACCTGGTAAAAGCAGTCAGTAAAACAGTCCAGTTAAATCCACCTTGTAGGTATATTTGTTTAAAAAACCTTTGTGTCTTTTCGAAGAAACCAATGTAAGGAATCTTTTACCAGGAACTGCATGATGTAAAAGATATTATGTACTTTGGAAAGCTATGTATTAACAGGATCATTATCTTATAATATTGTACTCATTGCTATTACCAAGATCTTAATTTATAGGAGGTTGTCTCTACATACTTATGAAGAAAGTTCAACATTGTAGTTCAATTAGCTAGAAAATTCCTAAGAAAAACTGTTGAAGAAATGTGCTTCTAATTTCAACTACTAAATTTAGAAAAAAATAATGGCAATAAGAATAATCGATGTAGACAGGATGTCTTTCTGGCCGTTACAGAAAGGGACACATAAGAGGATTTGATGTTTGAAAGGAATGAGAATTACAGTATGTGACAGCTACTGGTCTTTGACAAGGGGTTCTACACCCTTTAATCTGCAAATCACCATTTCACATTTAATTAATAATTGAAAATGTGACCTTTATTAAATATATAGCAATCTCTTAATTATTAATTCTATAATTCTAATGCCAGTATAATACATGTATAATATTAGTGTATAATTATCCATTTGCATAATTGAATTATAGCATGGATGTATGCTAAGAATGATAGTAAAGAATGAATTTGAGAGAGCTCTCTGACACTATGTTTATTCTATGAATGCAGGACAACTGAGGTCAACATCAGGTTCAAAAAGAGAATGTAGTAGAGAAATCTAGTCTCTGGATAAGTGGCTAATCACCTATTTTCTGTGGTGGTTATTGTACCTCATCTTCTACATGCTACACCTGCAACAAATGACACTTGCTGACAGAATGGTGTGAACTAGAGGTAGAACTTCATGTGATTTCTGTCTCTCTGTGTACTTGAGCAGTTTGTTTTTTCCCTTTTGCTCTGTATCCATTATTTAATCTCTGTGGTCACTAAAATATGAGCAGAAAAAAAAAATTTGTAGGTTTCTCCCCCCCTTTCACTTAAAAATGTGTTATTGACTAGTGTGTTGATAATGCTGTTACAGTATGGGAAAAGCTAATAAATAAACCCTAATAAAAAATCTTTATAAAATCAAGATATCTTATTTATACAAAATCTGAATTCAATAGATGGTCAGGATTAGCTGTAAGATCATGTGTGTGTGTCTGGTTATTTTTGTTAGTACTTTATTACTTGTGAGACCATCTGATCTTTGTTGTGCTAAAGACCAAAAGAATAACCTCATCTTGAACCACAAAGAGAAGAATTTTGTTCTCAGTAGGAAGACTAGATGTGGATAAAAAAATTAAAATTTTGCTTAAGGCCATTCCATTTAAAAAAAGTTAGTATCATGAGAACATCTCACAGCAGACTGGCTTTGATCTTTGCTTCTTTGTTTTTATGTCCTTTCCCATTTAAAACCACATATTAAACCCACTTCAGTGTGAGCCAACCTGCTCACTGTGGCACTGTAATCAATAAATGCCCTCAGCCTTTCTGCTAACCTTCCTGTTGGTTAATTTGTAAAGTATAATTCAGGTCAAAAAGCACTGCCTGCAAGCTCATTCAGTAATCCACTCTCTATTTGAGACAATTTGTAAAAAATAAGCCCCCCTGTAAAACACCAAAGTTTCCATACATAATAGATTTACTAAGAGCAAATATTTGAATATGTACATATGCTGTTTCCACTAGCAGAAGACCTACAGAGTACTAAGGTATATGCAAACAGTGTGCCAGACAATAAATAGTTGCATAGCATCCCTTTCATAAATATTTGATCAGAGAAGTGGAACTAATATTTCTCACAGTTCTATACTGTGTTCAGTCCTTGGTGTATGTGCATAGATCTGCACATAGAGCCATATTTAAAAGGTAGACCCTCACTGGACTCTAAAAGTTTGACTTGAAGCTACCTTGACAACAAACTGACAAATTCTTACAGTAAAATGAGTTAGGGGGATCCAGACATCCCTGTATGTATCACAGGGATTTATAAAAATATGATTTCCTGTTTCAGACCTGCTCTTCATCTCTGCATAATGATTTCAAAAGCATTCTTCCATAGAATTAAAGGAGAATCTAAACTTATATACTTATACTGAAGTACCAAAAATACATTGCTTTGGGCTATGCTTGTTGTCAAACTTGTAAGTCTTTCCATCTTCCACCACAAATAATTTCTTTATGGTCAAGCTGAAGTTGACCTGTCCTCTCCAGACATGTAAAGATCAAGGGGAGAATTATGACCACCCAACTCGTCATCTTAAGAACAAAATAGAAAGATTAAAAAAAACAAACCAAGAAGAGTGAGGTTTAATTTTGATGTGGATTTTTATTGAAAGTGGATAACTGGAACACCAAGATGTAAAGGCCAACTAGAGTATGTAGTCAGGGGAGTCAAACTTCCTTTTTGCTGTTGGTTGCTCTGGAATTTTTGTGCTTTAATACTCTACCTAATAATTGGCAAAATTGTTGGAAATATAACCCTATGTAAAAAAAATTGAGATATATTTTGACAAAAAGTTCTTTACTTTGGTCTCGATGTATCTTTTTGCATGACATTCAGTATTTTCCTCCATTTCAAAGGTTATTTTTCACAAAAAAAGTGCTTATTTCAAGACTGGAAATTTAATATATTTCTTTTCCTTTTGACAATTTACTCCACATTCTTATAACATCTTTTAACCACTGCCAGACAATCCTTTTTCTAAATTCCTCTGATCTCAAGGATAGACAAAGTCAATAATTCTGAAAAGCCTTCCTGCTTGGAGCTTCTACTATCACTTTTCTTGGGAAGCATAAATAAGGAAACCGTAATTATATAGTTTATAATCAATTTAATTATATTAATTATACCCTTATAATAATGACACCTTCACCTGTCAAAAATTTTCACAAATGTATTGATCTTCTTAAGCTATAAAATAATATCCAGAGCTAACCAGCATGATATTTTCCATTATGTTCTATGAACCATCTATTTTTTAATGACATGGTCTTGCGGTGATCCTCCCACGTGTGAGGACACGAGGCTTGACTCCATTTTGCTCAGAAGGCTGATTTATTATGTTATATAATATACTAAAATACTACATTAAAACTATACTAAAAGAACAGAGAGAGAGGAAGGATCAGAAGGCTACAGAGACCAAGAATAGAATAGGAATGCATAACAAAAATCCTGTGACTGCTCACAGCCTTGGCACAGGTGGCTGTGATTGGTCACTAATTGAAAACAATCCACATGGACCAATGGAAGATGCACCTGTTGCATTCCACAGCAGCAGATAGTTATTGTTTACATTTCTTTCCTGAGGCTCTCAGCTCTCAGGAGGGGAAAAATCCTAGGAAAGGATTTTTCATAAAATATCATGGCTAAACATGGTCCTTGGAATTATAAGTTGCACATACTGTAACTAAAACTTTGCTGAGGAGTGATTGTAATGCACGCCAAAATTAGAGAAACAACTTAGACTTACTTTTTTTTAAAAACTGCTTTCTGACAGCTTTCTGTCTGTTATATGTAATATATGCTGTTATACTCTTATGTTCAATATTAGCTCACCTGGGCCAATATGTGTTAAATCAATGTTATCTTGAAGTGACAGCTCACTTAATTCTAAAGTTCTGAGGCTACTTCAGTTACAGAAGCATGGTTTATGGAAACTGGGCTAATATTTTAAATTCTGAATTTTTCAGGTGTGTATTTAAATACGGCCCTTTCCCCTTCTTGGCTTGACTGTTAAAAACAGTCTTTGTAAGTTGTAGGTGCATTCCAATGCGTACATTACTTGTGAAAAAGACAACTCTGTTTCATCAGCTAACCTTAACCTCCCCTTAACCTGCCTATTTAAGTTTAATCTTTGTAAGTTGTAGGTGCATTCCAATGTGTACATTACTTGTGAAAAAGACAAGTCTATGTTTCATCAGCTAACCTTAACCTCCCCTTAACCTGCCTATTTAAGTTTAAATTTATATTCTTGAAAAAGTGCTCCTGGACTACCTCTTAAAATACAGCCTCATGTTCCTGATGAACAGAAGCAGACAGGCATAAAATGTGGACCATGACTCAGTCACCTGGTATTGTTGAGGCACTTCACATCGGTTTGCATTAAAGCACATGTGTCTGCTGGTGTCAAAGGGAGATTCTTCTGAATTTTTTACTCATAAATGCATAAGCAAGAGGAAATCACACAAGCATTGACCTCAAGCAAACTGGCAGTGCTCATAAACAAAGAGAACAACTGCTATCATCCATTATCCATTAAATGCTCTTCACAGTTTTCAATTGCTTTTTCATAATTTCCCATTTTTATTCTCTTTTGATGGCACTTGACCAGCACTAGAAAACACAGAACTTAATTCTGGTTTATGTGACAGTCCATGGGCACTTACATTAAAACTGGTAAATATCTGTGAAAATCAGGTCCACATTAAGGACTTGGGAGAAGAGGTTCTTAGTACTGTTAAGAGGCCTTTGCCCAGTCACCTGTGGTGGGCGAAGATCTTTGAGAGAAAATCATATGGTAATATTTTAATCTCAAGGCTAATCCCAGCTGTGTTTCCTGGTCCTGCTGCTTTAGCAGTTAGCATGAGTTACTTGAAGTTGGGACAGTTTTTGGCATGATCTGATGAACTTTTACTTTTTTCTGTAACAGAAGTAGATGAAATATGGTACAAACCTTATTGCAAAGAACAGAGCAGTTTTGGTGCACATAAGGAAAAATATAGACAAAGAATATACTCAGTCTGCTGAGCATCAACATGTCCAGAAGTTACCTGAACAGGAATATTGGGAGCACTGGCAATGGCTGAAACAAATCATAATAAAACAGTGCAATTTGGGAAGGCAAGATATTCTGTACTCAAATGTACATCTGAAAGCACGTAAGAATAGTGGAGGTAACCACAAAAAAGACATTGTTGAGGAACCCAGTGACACTCCTCAAGATCCAGGATTATGTCTCTAACCTCCAGGAAACACGGGTCCCCACAGCTCTGGATCATGTTCTGCAGCACTGACACCATTGAGCTGACCCACATGACCTTCCTCCTGGCTGCACTGTCTCACAGGCTGGGAAAGTCACACAGTTAGTAAAACCACACATCTGTGATGTGTTTTGGTATATAAACCCATTTGTCCACATTATCATGTGGTCTTAAAACTTCTTCATAGAAAGCTCTCTCTTTTTCTTTGTAAGAACAGAAGTTTAGTTAGGTAGACAGTTTCTTGGAGCAGCCTAACCATGTTTATAACCATGTTTATAACCAGGAAACACATCTTTGTTCTTGCGTTATTGCTGTCCTCTAACTGAAATGTTTTTTCTCCCTGAAAAGAGATAATTTCATTCTCTTTGAATCTTGATGAGAAAAGCATAATCTCTGCTAGTACTTAAAAGGGTCCCATTGTTTTGCTCTTGTTGTATGACAGACATTTCATCTCCCTCCTGGAAATATTCCTGGAAATGCTTTCTTGATGGTCTTCCACTTAGAATTAATCTCTCTGAATATTAGCAACAAAAATATAGTCCTGTATTCCTGTACCCTGTATAATGGTATTCATGTTTTTTTGTATTTGAAATAGATGCCCTGATACTCCCCTGGGGTTTTTTTCATGATCACATCACATAGGCAGATTTTATGTTCATGATGAGCTTAAAGTTTATAACACATCCTTGTTGACCTTTACAGAGACATAGTTTTTATTTTGCACTATTAAATGTCATTTTATTCCCATTTTTTAATGTCATCTAGTTCTTGCTAATAGCCTGAGCCTTATATGTTTAGACAGTATTTTCAAACTCTGAGCTATTGACACGTTTTGTTAGCTGCCAGTTTTTATCTCAGTTACTAATGAAAAGAATCTTAATGACAAACACCAAGATATTAAAATAATCTTTCTAATTCAATAATCTTATTATTGCAATTTTCTTCCCTTTAGTCCATGTTTCATGATCTCAGTTTCACTTGGAATATGAAAGTAACAGAAATGTGTTCATCATGTTAGAACATGAAGATGGAGCAAAGTTTTAATATAGTTCTTCATATAGTCTTTTCTAGTAGTTTTTTGTCTCAGTTGTAATGGACTGTGCATTTTTTACGTATTTTTCTTTTATTTAAAATGAAAGAAATCTCAATATGTGAATCCTTTTCAGATAAGCAGAGATGATTCTGCTTTTGTTTTAAATTTTTTTATAGCAGCAAAGGAAAAAAAGGGGAAAAAAGAGAAAAAAGAAAGACATCTGAAATTGATAGCAATTATTAAAATGGATCATTGTATTGTGAAAACAAAATTGTTTTTTGAGTGCAGCATTTTTTTTCTCTGCAAAATAGCAACAGTAATTCTGTTTTAAGTGTCAGTACAAGTCCAGGGAGACAATGTCATGTCAAACTGATAGAAAATTATTTCAATGCAACTATGCTATGAGATATTACTGTGTCCAGACAGTGTTAAGAGGATGTCAGTAAAAATCCCAACAATATGGAAACCCAATAATATGCCAATCTAAACGTTTCTGATGTAAGGATTTGGAGATTATGTTACATTGACAAGATAATAGAATGGTAGCAATGCAAATTACAATTTTATTTAAAAGCAGAAAACTAAATCAACATCATGTTAAGAAACACCATGTAAAAGCAATAAAATTAAAGCTGTATTCATCCCTTAAACAATCTGCTATCTATGAACTAAGTAGATAATTAAGAACCATTATTTCATTGGGTGTATACTAAACAAAATATTTAGAACCTGCTGAGAGTTAAGCTAGCTAAACCCAGTTTCTGTAATAATATCTCCCAGAAGCTGTTCTGACGAAATACTTGCATTTCCTAAATGAAACATGGAAAGAAGTCTGTTGTGTGAAATCCAACCCAGAAGGAAGTTATGACAACATCAAAACTAGCCCCATATGATAATATGTCAATCTGGGCTGCTTTTGGCCCGTTTCCTCCTAATCACATCTAAAATTCTATGTCAGCTTTCTAGAAAAAGAAAGAATATAAAACTTTTTTTAATCTTTTGGTAAAGCCTACTTCCTCTCCATGCTCTACAGGGAGGCTCCTGCACAAGGAGCTCTCCCGAAGTCAGCACCAAGTCTGTTTACTTTTGCTGTCAAACAACAAGTGTTATGTATGACATGGTTTTTGCTGCTCTGCTCATAACACTCCCTCTGACAGACCCTGCAAATTTTTTTGCTTGGACACAGACAGATGGGAGAATTTATTTCTTCTTTATTGATGGTCGTGTTTCTGTTTCCTCTTCCCCCTTTCTTTCTAATGCCTTTTTACAGGACCATTTTCATCAGATTGTGTTGAAATGTGATGCCCGACTTCCACTTTTGTCTTGCTCCTCTCAATATCTGGATAAATATGCAATTAGTGTCTCCATTTTCAAGCCAATTCAAGCCAAATACTATCTTCATTAACCTTTATAAGTATTAATGGAGTAGGAGAAAAGTGCTACACATAAAAAGCTGCAGCTAAAAATGAATGAAACCCACAATATTACTAAATCTTTTTATTGGTAACTTCACAGTTTAAGATCTTTGAATCCACCAAAGAACTGAATTTTGTAAGCTTTGTTTCAGCTCCTTAGTATTAAATTTTGTGCATGAAGAAAAAGCACAGGACAAAAAAGTTTCTGAGCATATAGAATTTCTTTGAAAATTGGTGTTCTACTAGTTATTTTTTTGTAAGAGTGAATTGAAAATGAGCAAAATAAAGTGTCTACATTGCACTCATTTGCTAAAAATAAAATACTGCTACAAAATTAATTACACCTCTTCCTCGAAAGTCATAAATTTCTTATAACATATTAAAACCAAAAATTAAACCTTTTCTGAGCCTTCTTAGAAATAAAACAACAATTTTAAAGTTTAACATTCAATTGTTTGCATATCAAAAAACTCCAAAATATTGGCAAATTTCAAAATCATTATGAGTATTGGAAAATAGCTTAAGAAATTACAAGACAAAAAATTGAGGATATTGCACATAACAAAATTCTCCTACATGGTTAAGCTTTACAATATAAGGAAAATATAGTCATGTGGGTTAGAGGCTGTTGTGAGAAATTTCCGCTAAATATTTTCCTCTCTATTTTTTGAATATTTTTTTGCTTGATAATTCAAAATAAATAATCAACACAGAGAAAAGTGGCATTATTGAAATCTAATAATTTTAATAGCATTTGTTGAAAGGTCCCTATAACTAATTTGTAATCAAATATTTTATTTTGGATCCTCTGGTATGAAGGAAAGAACCAAAAGTTTTCTCAGCAATATAGTTCTTCAAAAGAAGCAGCAGAAGTTTTAGAAAAACATGAATCACTTAATTTTGAAGAAAAGCCTATTCCTTGAAATCTGTTTCTTCTAACTCAATATGAATACCAAGGAGGAATCTGTCAAAAGCTTTCTGATGTCTTTTTGTCATAGATTAGTCTCAGGAGTAAGAGTAGAATAGGATATGCATAGCAAGTTAGGCATTTTCTCCACAGGCATATTATCCCAAATTAGTTTTGTGAGATGCTAGAGCTGGGCAAAGATATCTGAAAGTGATGTTGCATTAGCACTTATTATAGAAATGGATCACAGTTCCTTCTTCTAGTTGCTGGCACCATTCCCCTTAGATTTGAGTTTTCTTGTACTTATTACTTCAGTGTATTGCTTTTGCATTCAATAATTAACTTTGTTGTTAAAAAGTTTTCAGCATATGTTTGAAATAATTAATGTTAATTGCTGCATGAACTTTGAGTGATCCACCAGGAACGAGTTAGCTCCAAAAAGAACATTTTCCATCTGAGTACACAGTCATTAAAATACATTAATCTACTAATCATTATACCTGTGTGCTATTTCCCTTTTCTTTGCCAAGAAAAATGCAACAACAACAAAAAAAGAATTGTATTGAATAGCTGTTGATCTTGATTTTATAGATAAGGATTCAGTAGAATACATTTTAAATCTTGGGATTAGAATTTCCCCAAGGTTAATGGCAAATAATGTCAATATTTGTAAAAACTAAGAAAACCCAGTGCTTTTATATTTTGAAATATGGAATGTTTTGTTAATAATTAGCCAAAAAATACAGGGGCACATACTTAATTTGCCCTAGTGTGATTCTGTGCATTTCAGTATATGTCCAAAACTTAACTTCCTAGTGTAAACAACAGGAAAGGACTGAGAAGAATTGCAATCATGAGTCAAGTGCTGAAAACAAATTGTGTGTCTTACCAAGTAATATGTGTAAGGCTTAAATATCTGCAAGTCTAAACCTCAGGAAAAAAATTGCCTGATGATTTTTTAAGTTTTGGGTTTTAGCAGGTCCTTTCTGAAACTTTGTAATAAACTCAGCAGTTAAATGCCCAGTGCAGTCACAAAGAAATCGCTGGAGCAAATAACAGCAATGTTTACCCAAAGCTATTTTCAGACTTCAACTTTTCCCCAAATCATTAAGAGAAACAATGTTTCTCCAAATCTGCAACTGGAAATTTGTGTTCCCCTTAGGTCATGTCCTGGTGTGAACTTTATAAGCCTAAGCATTTCAGGAAACTGGGAACATGTTTTAGAGGAGATGTGACAGTGGTAGGTTAATGTTTGGACTCAGTGATCTTAAAGGTCTTTTCCAATCCAAACAATTCTGAGATTCTATGATTCGATTCTCACAGATGATTATTGAGCAATTTCCAAATTTACCTACTGAATTTGACCATAACAACTTATGTAAATGATTGGAATCACAGTCTGGAGGCTACATGGATCATTAAATCCAAGAATTGCTGCCAGATGCCTTTTTTTGATGACAATTTACACAAAAATGTTAATTTCTGAATGTACTTCATCTTAAGATATTATTAGATTTTTCATGAAACCAAGAGAGCAGTGAACAAATATTTTGATAGTCTTGGGCTCACAGAACAATTATAGCCAGAAAATAAGATCTATACACTGTCAGAAATTTAGAAGGACACAATGTTTATAAAACTTAAAAAGTCTTAAAAGTATACTTTAATTCATAAGGAATTTTAAAGTTTTTTCTTCATCAATTTAAATTTGTAGGGAAGACTTTAATTAAACTATGACACATCAGAGTGAAAGTTAGCTCAGACACAGATAGTTTGGGTATAATTTCATAAATCTGGCCCTATGGCATATTTTGGGGAAAAACAAAAAAAAGAAGTAAAATGCAATTACATAGCAAACAAACAAAAAAGTCCTTTAAATTAGTATGTAATGAAGCCAACAAATTTCACGTGCCCTGAAAGAAAATCTGGTCCATAAAACATACTATAAAAGCAAGACAAAAGAAAGGGTGGGTTTTAAAATATTTTGGCATGTGAATGTCTGGTTTAAATTCATTAAGAATACCCAGGGAAAAGAATAATCTGAAACCTGAGAATGTGATAGTTCAACTTCACAAGAAGACTGTGTTTTCAGTAAGATACAGAAAAAAACACTGAGGGTTTTTTAATTTATTTTTCTCAACTAGAATATTATTTTAGCTTTGTAAGTCAATCTTAGAACAAAAAAAAATCAGGCAAATAATTTAGGGTTTTTTTTCTTAACTGCAATTAACTTAAAGTTACTTGGTTGATTGCTTGCTCTTCTCTCTGTTGTACCCAGAGGAATGACTCACACAAAACTGATGCAAACAGTTGTGAAACAAAACTGATGCAAATAAAAAATTGCTTGCTCAAGCACTAGTATTTGATGTTTAAAACAAATGAAATAGGAGTGAATTTTAGCCCCTACTCCAGTCACTAAAGCTGAAATGCAAACATAGGCTCACCTGCCTCTGTGATTGATGGGGATGATGTAAAAACTGCATTTGTTAAAAATCAAATGAATGTTTGCTCTGTGGTTATGTGGGGTTACTGCAGATTTTCTTGGCCTTTCGTGTCCCTATCCAATCCCACACCCATTGTTTTTAATCCATTTTATCCTTTTTCCCAACCTACCACATGCACACTTAATTAATTCGCAAGAAATCAAATATTTCAGGAGTTTAATGGTGTATATTTCTATAGTAAATTAAAACAAAAAAGCCCTCAAATCAACAAAACACAACAACAACAAAAACCCAAACCAAGAAAAAATTTAAAAAAAACCCCAAAACATAAACCACAAACCCCCAGAAACAACCCCCTTTCCCCAACTAAAAACCTAGAGTTTGATAATGGTGTGTCTCTTTTCCATTACAATCCCAATGAAATGTCTACTGCCAGTTCACTCTCACAGACAATTTTGTCAAATTTTTAAAGTTTTTGACTTTAAGCTTTGGGTATTGCCATGATGTACTATTTTGCCTTCATTTACTTCTGATACTGTTAAGTATTGGTAAAAGCTTTTTAGAACTTCTGTTTCAAATTTAATGAAAATCAAATTTGGAAGTTAACTAGATATCTCCAGAGGTCTATTCCAGTCCCAGTCTTTCTGAGAAATTTTCATCATGTAATCATTAACAAAAAATATAAAAGCATTTCTCTGCAGTTAAAAAAAAAAAAATATATAAAAATTATATCTAATTGAAATAGTGTTTGAAATAATTAGATATGGAAAAAAAATCTAAAAACAGTAAGGTAAATATACCTTGATATTTCAATTAATATTTTTTTTACCCGTGTTTAGTTTTATTGTCTGTATTTGTCTTGATAAATCATTGTTTCACTGGTCAAAGAATGGATGTTCCCATCAAAATATATATTCTTCCAAACTGAACTCCAAATGAAATATGATATAATTGATTCCACTTTTGTGTTCTGGGATTTTTTTTCCTCCTTTTGAACTTCTCCTGTGCTATTAAACAGTCAAAAGAAAACTTAGGGGAATAATTTATTTTACTCTCAATAGTGCACATTGAACCTGGAGGCATTTTGGTGTCACATAAATTGTACACAGTACAGTAGAATGGCAGTAGGTCACTATCCTCTCTAAAGAAACTCTAAAGGAAAAGAGGTGATTGTAACATCAAGTGGGCAATCAGTAAAAACTACAGAGATGCTATCAATATTAAAGTTAAAATGTTACAGCCAAGTCTTGTCTGCCCTTGAGGTGACGAAGAGGTTGTAACCACTAGGTGAAGCACTTTGAAATCCTAGTAAATTACTTCATGATCACATCCAAATGTGCTTGTTCTCTTTGGCTTGTTTTTCTACAACTTTGTGTTTTAGCTATCTCAGAAAACCAGTTGTTTATGGCTAGGTTTCTTCCTCAGAAAATGGACTGATAAAAGCATCTGAAACTGCTGGCTTTGACAACTTGCCCCCTAAAAAGCCCCATTAAAAGAAGGATGACTTTTCAATAGTTTTTTTAGTGATATATTTTACTTGATTTTTAAAAAAAATCTAGGCTCTCCTTAAATGCATTAAAATTGTCAAAACAAGTTTTAAAAAAATCTAGGCTCTCCTTAAATGCATTAAAATTGTCAAAGATAAATTTTGATTAAAAATCAATAGTTTTATTTAAACAAAAAAAATATTTATTTGATTTTTTTTTAATGTTGAGATAAACAGATTTGAACTTTTTTAATTCTGAAGAAGTTCATAAAGTTGCTATGCTGAGACTTTGTAATCAGCAAGGAGGTTTATTTTCTGGAAGGACTGAACAGGAACACATACAAGGAAGAATCAGACATAAATTTTCAGAAGAATATCTCATATAGCCAAACAAGGCCAATAAAACCATGATTCATACATGCTGGGATATGATTTCTTACAAAAGCAAAGGCCAAAAGCAGGTAGAAGTTTTCATTGCTCTGATAGCTATAGAGCAATAACATGAACCATCTCAATCAATGTTCTCCTTTATAGCTGTGGAATAAAAAAATCCAAACAATCAACTATCAACTATTCCTAAAGTATTGAGTGAATTATTGTGTGGGAATAACTAATGCTACATACAAAGAGAAATGTTATCAGGGATATGGCTAATCATCTCAAAAATTTTCCTTTATCTTCATTCCATTTTGATAGATTTCTCAAGAAAACAGGTCTTGTGCTGTGGAATAAAAAAATCCAAACTATCAACTATTCCTAAAGTATTGAGTGAATTATTGTGTGGGAATAACTAATGCTACATACAAAGAGAAATGTTATCAGGGATATGGCTAATCATCTCAAAAATTTTCCTTTATCTTCATTCCATTTTGATAGATTTCTCAAGAAAACAGGTCTTGTGACTTCACTTATTCAGTTTTCTTTTTAGGAGGAATCCTTCTGCAGATAGTATTTTGATATGAAAAAAACCACTACTTTTGGTGGCTTGTGGCATGGTAAAGACTGTACAAATAGTATTTGATATTAAAACATAAGGAAAGGTAATAATGAGAAACTCAGAAGTCCTTTAAAATGAAGGTTATAGCTGTACAACTGTAATAGAACAGAAAGATTGCAGATATTTATAGAGATGACACAGCAATAGAAAAGGCTTAGCAAGATCAATATGACAGTTTACAAAGATGCTCAGATGACCAACACATAATAGGCCTAAGTTAATCAATGTTGGTGTAATTCACTTTTTCTTGAGTAATTAATGAATAAGTCAGTTTTTACTCTGAAAGTTCTTGTATTGCATTTTCTCTACAAAAGCATCTGGAAAATACAGTGATATTTCATTGTCTTTGTTAGCTATTCTCAGACCCTACCTATTAAAAGTAATGGTTAAAAAACAGAGTAGGAAATACTGATATTAATATTGTGATTCAGAAATATGTCAGAAAGAACAATTTATTTTTCATTAGAAACCATGAATTGTAAAAGCAAGGGTAGGTTATGCAAATATGTCACATATTTAGCAACCATCATAACATTATTAAAATTCATGGCAAACACATCTAGCCAATAAGAGCATCAATTTTTATATTTTATTCAATTTAATGTATGAGTGCCGTTATTACTGCTTTAATGATGACATGATTTAATATATCTGGGCCCTTTTTGGAATGCATTTACTTATCTATTTCATTTTAATATAATTGATCATATTATATAAAAGATATTATAACCATTATGCCAAAGCATTAATGTCATGCATGGAATAATGCCAATTTTTATGAAAATGTTATGAATACAAATTTATTTTAATTTATATTATTCTTTACAAAAAGATCTCTGGAATATTAATATCTCTACCTAATCTTTACATTACATCTGTGTATATTAGAGTGTTTCAGATGTGAATAAGAGAAGTCACTCAACTTGATTTTAAAAATGTCTTCTATCTCAAAAAAACCTCCATTTAAACTTCCATATTTTTTCCATATTAAATGGTAGCAACAGTTCAGGGAAATGGAAAAAAAAAGAGTTGAAAGAATAAATTTCCTATTCCTTTTATGGTAGCTATCCAATTCTCTATACCAAAGGTTGGTACCAGCAACATTCATCATACTTGATAAATTTATCTCATATACAGAAAGATTACACATAATTGACAAAATGGATAAGGCTTGTGTGATAACTAGCAGTGAGAGAATAACTGATAAAGAATAAAATAGTTAATAAAATCAAAATATTCCTGATTTCTTTTTTTTTCCCCTTTCCAACTGCTGACAATGTCTTCAGTGAAAAGTATTTAGTATATTGATTATTTGGGCAGCATGGACTCACAGATAAGCTGTATCCACTACTGGTGGTAAGACCAAAGCATGTGGTGGTGGTATCTTAGCTTTGGTCCAGGAGTGAGGATTTCCAACACTCCCTTCCCCCACAATGGGAAAATGAAGGAATTCTGGTTGAGCCTGGACCAAAGGAGGAGGCAGGAGGAGGAGAAACAGCCAGACTTGGAGCTACCCTGTGAGGGTGTATCTCTAAGGAGAGATCTAGGAGTGGCAAACAATTAGTTTTCTAGGGGACACAAAGTACTTGGTCTGTCAAACTGCCTGGTGTGTACTTTGCATTAAGAATAAATTGTTTACAAATTCTTACCACAGAACTCTCTCAGTTAGGAAGCTACGTGATGTTTTTCTTCTTTTCTTCAGAGGAACAACTCATCTGTTGTAAATGTTTCCTATTTTAAAGTTTTGTGTGAAAGAACACCCTGATATTAATGTCAATGTATTAATAATATTTTATATTTTATAAAAATATATAATTATACTTAGTGACTAATAAAAAATAAATACTATGTATAACAATGTGTAATTATGCATTTATAAATATATATATATCTAATTGTAAACATGATTACTTCAAAAGGAAGTATTAATACAGAATATATAATAATACTGCTTTTTAAAATTCACTATGGAATATTCAGATTTCACAGTTCATATGCATATTCACTAACATTTGGGTGTGCAATGAAAGAATAAAGGAAACACTACTGAAGATATGTTTTAAAATTTGTAGAAACATTGATGAAACGTGCCTTTTTGCCTCTTCTTAGCATTTAAAGCATAAATTGAATCTTATTTGAATATTACCTATGTACATGTACTCAAGACTGGTCTGTTTATTTATATTATTGACTACTAAAATTTCAAAACAAAGTCTCATATTACTGATATATTCAGCATATATTGAATGTTTTGAACACTTTCACTGTAATAACTAGATGCAAATTTCTAATCAGATGGAAATTATTTAAAACAACAAAACCCCTTAACCTAGCAAAATCCAAACCAACAGATTTGTCATCTATGCCTTGAAATTTGAAGTTAAGGACATTTATTATGTTGCTACAAGTTTTCAGTAGAATCAGATTTTGTCTTAAAACTATGTTGTTTGAATAGAGTGTATTCATGTTTTCTTTTGCATTAAAATTCTCAGCATTTAAAGTTACAACAATTCGGTTCAAGAAATTTCACCAAATATCTCTTAGTACCTAATGAAGGATGGAAAACTCCTTTTTTGCTGTGATAGAAAATGAAATATTTGAATATATTCTATAAATAAAAATACAGGAAATTAAAATAATGAACTTAAGAACAATTGGTCAATTTATTTTTCTTTTTCTTAAGCATCCCTGTAAATGCAGAGATCACTCTGTAGTTTTCTTGTGCCTCTGTGTACTTTTGACTAAGCCTGCATTTCAGGTCTGATCTGTGGTTTGCCCAGTCTGTGCTGACAGAAAAACCGATCTACTCAAAGTTAGTTTGTTTTGAAATAAAAGATATTTAGCACTGTATTGCAGTTTATATTTTCTCCTGAAAACTGTAGTGATTGTAGATGTTAAATGTTGCTTTTCCTGAAACATATGGGAAGATTGATGACTTCCCTTTCACTTTTCTGCACCAAATGGTATTAAATGTATTTCAAACTGCTAAGTATTTTCCAGTTCCTTGTTATTGCCAGACTGGCTGAGGTGTTATTTTTTCCCTTTTACATTTTCTTGAAATCACGAGCTGTGAGTTAGATTTAAGGAAGCTGCAGTCAGGTACCATGAGCAGAGCCCATATTTTGTCTGTATTTTTTTTTTTTTATTTCTTTGTGACTTTCTTCCTCTTCTTTCAGCTTTTACAGAAAGACGGTTTAGGATTCTGTACTATACTGCTTAGGAGCCCCATTCAGCAAGGCAAGAGGAGTACTGGCATACACTAATACCAAATGAGATTGAAGTCTCTTAATTACAACTGTCATCCAAAATTAGGCAGGGCAATGGTTTTGTAGATTTCGTGGTTGTTGTTGTTGTGTGTTTGGTTTTGATTTTGGTTTAGGTTTGTTTGTTTTTTTACTGCTACTTTGTAGTCCTAAACCTGGAGCTTGCTGAGCGAAACCTTATCAGAGAAGAACAGGTATAAACAAGTTCTCTACAGCATGAAATTTCTTTATTATTCTTTTTTTCAGGTTGGTTAGAATAAAAGGATTAATTAACATAATGCTGTGGCAAGGGTGGATATATTTTCTGATGTTTTAAAATAATCTAGTTTTGGAGAGACTTCTGAAGAAGTGTTCTCTCTACTGAGTCAGGTCAATTTAATCATAGAATCATTTAGGTTGGAAAAGACCTCTAAAATTATTGAATTCACCCATTAACTTAACACTGTCAAATCCAGCACTAAACCACGTCCCCAGCTGCCCCATCTACAAAAAAGCCTCCAGGAATGGTGACTCAACCCTTTCCCTGGGCTGGCTGTTCCAGTGCCAAATAATTTATTGGAGAAGAATTTTTTCCTAATATCTCTAAGATAGTCTACAGAATTAAGAACTCTCCTTCTCACTTAAATTCTAGTACAAATTAGCTTACTGGAAAGTATTTCCATTTCTGCAGCTCCATAGCTTATGGCTATGTCATTTTACAGAAGAATATTATGTCAATTTCCTTCCCACAACATAAACTTAAATTTCATGCTAAAGACAGCACCTAGTCTATAATTCCTTGGATAAATCTCTCACTGCAAAAATAGGTTAAGCTTTCTGCATATTTTTGAAGGTATACAACAGATGTTCCCTGTGCCACCTCAGTGTTTTTGGGCACCTAGTCTATAATTCCTTAGATAAGTCTCTCACTGCAAAAATAGGTTAAGCTTCTTCATATTTTTGAAGGTATATAACAGATGTTCCCTGTGCCACCTCAGTGTTTTTGTGTTAACCCTGAAAGACCATTCACTTTAGTAATGCTTTCTATTGGTTGAGATTCCTCTCCAAATGCTATCAGAATCCTGGGGGAATTCAGATGTGAAGTGCTCCACAAGTTCTTAGCTTGATATTTCTGTTCATGCCTTGTCAGAGCCCGGCTATCTCAGCAAAGCATTACTTTACAATAGATAAATTTGTGCTAAACCTTCTCTGTTGAGATTGCTTAACTGTACCTTCTTCAAATTATTTAAGTGAGATTTTAGTTTCACTACCACCTTTCTTTCTCTGCTCTAACCATTGTGAATTTTCCTTGAGTATCCTCTCTTATGCTGGTTACTCCTGGCTAAACAAACTCCACCAGTCCCAAAAGTATACTTAATATACTTAATGTACATGAATTATATTAATATACTTAATTCTCATGTTGTTTATGAGTATAGTGCTTTAATATTTTCTATTTTTCTCTGTAGTGGCTCTACTGCCTGGTGATTGTGCATCACACAATGAGTCCATTTGACTCTTGTCTCTCTTTCTGTTACCAGAAAGTTAGTAAAAGGGTTTTTTTTCAGTGTGTATGTTTCTGTTACACTAAATTCTGATGCCTGCTTACACTTCCTTGCTTGCGTTTTTGGCCAATATCTCACTCAGGTTCCCATTATAGCTTGTTCTATCCACAGTGACAACCTGTTAGGAGTAATGAAATGAGAAACAGAGAAGCTCATTAAAAAAGAAGAGGAGGATAGCCCAAAAGTCATAAATGAAATGAGAAAATCTGATTTATCTAGGTCTTTCAAAGTGGCATAATTTTCAGCAACCCTAACAGTTGGATAAGAAGCAGTTACCAGCATTTATTACCAGGTCTTTTATGACTCTCCTAAATGGTTGTGGATACAAATATTTATCTTTCACTAACTAACACAGGGATTATAACAGGCCTGGCTTTCTAAAATATACTAGTTCTCTGGCAATATTTATTTTTTTATGAAAGTTATGCTGTTTAGAGCTTACTTCTCTCTATATTTTATCCAAGGTTCCCTGAGATTCAATGTCTGCATTTATTTCTGCTTGACAGGTTAGGATGAAATCATTCCAATATATTATTTGTTTTCTCCTGAGTGAGCTCCAGTGAATGCTTGGCTCAAACAATGCAATGACAGTAAGGCCTCAGTTAATTCTCCCTTTATGCCTTGTTGGCAGTCACCATAAGCTACTCTAAGTTCAATTTAATGAAAAATCATTGCTGCATCAAGTTCCATTCCTGTCCTAAAAGAACTGAAACCCCTTTGGTTCAATGCAACAGAATATGAAATGCTAATAATAAGAATATAATGCTATCTAGGGGGAGAAATGATCCATACTTACTGTTCCTATTTTTGCCCAGGGTGTCATAGTTATTCTTCTGGAATTACTTTCCTTTGGCACAATCTTTCACTCTCACTCCTGAAAATTCTAAATTGTTCATTTTCCTGAGCTGCAGAGAATGGTTTACTAGAGATTTAAGAATGATCAGACAAGGCCCTTGGAAATTTTCAGGATCTCTATTGTTTGCCTTTAAGACTTACAATAAGGAGAAAGTCATGTCTAAGACTGAAAAGCAGACAGGAAATCACAGTTACACCAACACAAAGATCCACTATATGAAGTTTTCCTGACTTTCCAGAGTCCCACTTGGCCTGTGTGTGTCCTGGCTACTGTGAATGGACATGCAGTAGCTCTTACAATCTTTCAGGGAAAATAGAAACCAAGTGCTGACTTGAGTAGTCCATGGCTTTTGCCATCTGATTGTGGCCCAAAGAGTAGGTATTTGAATAAGCAGCATGAATAACAGTAGAAGATTAGTTAAAATTAGTTAAATTATTATGCATCTGGAAGGAGGTTTCATTTCATCAATAAAGTGCTAGTGCTGCTAAGGGTTGTAGCTTTTGCTGATGTCCTAGCAACCTATTGTATACCTGCATAAAGAAATAAATAAGAATTATATACAGTCTAGAATATGTGGAAACTAGTCTACATAAACCTAAGTCCATACACCAATTTTTTACACTCCTTTATTTTGCCTTGGTCTCCCTTTGTGCCAGAGGAGTTTGACACAGAAATTATTTGCCAGCATTATTCTATGTAAATAATTAAGGCTGAAGGGAGAATGGCTGAGAGGAAGTATGATTCCTTTGAATAAATTTTCCCTTTCTCATTCTGACAAGATAAAGAATTGTAAAAAAAGAAGAAACTCATAGTTTCATGCATGCTTTTCCAACTTTCCTCAAGGAATTTTCTTCACTTGACTCACCTTTAGGGACACGTATAAGGATCTTCATAGCAGTTCCTGACAGTGATTTCTTCTGCCAATCAGCAGTACTTTTTAAACTAAAACTTGAATCTCTTTGCATATCTTGGGAGAGTTCCACAATTTCCACACACTAATACACTAATATCCTAGATCTTTCTCTGTCTTTAAAATGTGATCAAACAAATGTAATCATGCCTCCAAAGTTATGATTTTTCAATTAAATGCAAATGTTCTACAGAATATTTTTATAAAATTCAATGTGAAATTTCAAAGGAATAGAATTAGTAATAGCTGACAAAAACCAAAGGAAACGAAAAAAAGGGAAAAGTTACAAGATTTTGAAATACATTCACATCCTGGTATTCAATAAAACTTAGCTGAGAAAAAGCTGTGGATGTTAAAATTGCTGATTGCTGACCTAAGAAAGGATTCCAAGTAGTCGCCATCCATCACTGAAACTCATATTTATGGACTTCTTTACTGCAGTTTGTGGATCTGGCATACCCTTTAGTAAGCAGGTTTTAGATGAAATGGACAATTACAGCATATTTTAACTTTTGTAGGTCACTGACCACTGATATGATAATCTGTTTTAGATCTGATGTTTCTGTTGTTGTATCTCTCAAAAATTATTTCAGTGTATGACCTTCACAGGGAAATCACCCTTTAAGTAACCCTGTGAAAATACAACCGCAACTTACTCTGTAAACCTGGTAATCTTTCCAAAGTGATCTGTTTGCATTTATAGTCTTTAATCTATTCATTCAGGACTGAAGCACTCAAATTTTTAATAGAAAAATAAATGAAATAAACACTGAAACCTAGATCCACTAAAAAGAAAGGGTTTGCAGTGTCCTTTTATCCTGCTAGAATTTCAAATGAGGAGGCAAAGGTAGGAAAACAGAAAAAATGCCAGTTGTGTGGGGACTGCATTTGCATTAGCAATTTAATTTGGGCCAGCAAAGAGTTTGGAAATGAAACTCTCAATTCTTTCCACTTTTTCCATTTCAGTTTAATCATAGAGTCCTCTTGAGGTATGGATTCCTTTTGGATGAAACATCACCAAAGGAGCTGCAGCAAGGTGGAGTCTAGCTGTTACTGGAAGTCTGTCTTTGAGAATGGTCCAGAGCTACTCCAGAACAACTGCTGTGCACAAGGGGTAATGAAACATGTGCAGTGTGGATTTCAGGCCCTGAGCAATGAATCTTCTGCTTTAGTGGCTTGTTTCTATCACACCACAGAATTTGTTAATACAGATGTATCTTCATATTTTCAATGCCAACTTTTATCTAAAAGATAAGTGCTGTATATTATCAATATTTGTCTTGACCTGTCGTATAAGGTTGGATCAGTCTGGAACCTGAGATACTGAGGTATTGATGTTTGAACTTCAAGAGAGAAAAACAAGATAAATTTAATCATGTGCTTACATGAGGAAGTTGCTCAAACTCATCTAATTCTCTTTGGTCAGAAATAGCTTGAGGTCATAGATAACAGGAATATTGAAGTTTCTATTACTTCTGAATTCCAACTGAAGTAAGAAAAAACACAATTCAAACTTTTCCTCCACTATTTTTGCATTTATGCTTTCAGTACGGATATTGCAGTCTGCAGATTGCTTTATCCAGCCTTGTAAGAAACAGCAATTTACATAGGTGTTTGATGTGCAGCAGTCTTTGGAAAATAGGTTTCAGAAGGTTTGTGTGAAAGTAAGATGGATTTTCATTTTTCTTTCATATTTGGAAAAATCTGTGAAGATGGGAAGGGAAAAAAACTAAAACATAAAATAAATACAGACCATTACAGATTGTTTTCAACGGTGTCTGTAATAGCATACAATAATATGATAATTTTTTTTTCTTGAAGCACAAAATGGGAAAAAAAGAAAAATATTTTATTTGTGAAACATATCTGATTGAAAATTACATGCAGGAAATTGCTTCTTTTCTTGATAACTATAAAATAAATAATTACACATGTGCTTTCTCTATTGAGTATCTCCCCAGTTTTTCCCTTTCTGGCCTTGAAGCATATTTTGTCAATAAAACTAATTTGTGTTTGAGAGAAATGGAACCTGTTCTTTTGCAATAATTACTGTATAGAATCAGAGAGAAATAGATGTTCAAGTAAATATGCCAGAAGACACTTAGTCTTGCACTATGTTTCTTTTACATCCTTGTCCATAAAGTTAGATCATGTAGTTACAATCCACAATCATTTAACATTATTATATCAAGAAAGACCTAGTCAGCCAAAACCACTGATGTCAGCAGCTGTTGTAACACTGAGTTATAGCACCATTAGTCTGACAAGAGTTTGCTGATAGATTAGCATAATATAGGATCCTACTAAACCAGTCATACATATTAATCAAAACAGATCACCTACTATGACAAAATCATTCAAAAAGTCATAGGAGATGAAATATATCTAAAATGTTAGGAAATAAAGAAGAAATATTAGGTAAATAGGTGTGTGTATGCACGTGACAGAGAAACACAGGGAACAAATATCTGGCTGCTTAGAGACTTGTTCCTTCATTTTCTCTGTAGAGACAATTGCTGTTGTGTGGCTATTTCAAAGAGTCAGGCAGCAGAATTCAACATAAAACCTCTTGACAATACAAAATATGCAGGCAGATTGAAGTATTCTGCGTAAATTTTAGCTGGCACAGAAACGACAAAGCTAACTCAGTCTCCCAGCTCTCCTGAAGATGAGATACTTCGCACTCTGAAAGCCAGAGATGAAGGATGAAGCCAAAATGTATTGTAACATTCCTTCTACTCCATACTGTGTCAGGAACAAAAGAATGCTTTCTTTTTCTCAGGTGCTGTTGATTGTCCTGAGTTCACTAATTTCTGTGTTAGCATTTTGAGAACACGGAAAGGGCATGCCTTGGCAAGACAATGTGTTTAGGTAACTTTGTTTTAAATTTACTGTGAAAGTTCATCTCTTTTATTTGAGAGAGTGACATTTTTAGCTGCAAGATGAATCAAGTGTTAAGATCTTTAACGGAGGACATATCAAACAGAGAATTTAGACTCAATATAAATAATTTCTTTTTGCTCTTGCTTTGCCATTCTTCAACTATACTAGTGTTTTTCATTCCTCAATTATTTTTTGTAAAGTCCTGTACTAAATATATAAATTATGTTTAAAGATGCCTAGTTCTCCATATTCCAGTCACATAAATGCATATATAACTACCCTGAACTCGGAAATGTGCAATTGGATAATTCATTAGGAAATATTTAATACATTACTCTGACCTTCTAATATCTGTCAGGCAAATTTGAAAAATTCCTTTAGGCTGCAGAGCTGCTGCTCAAAACAGAGGTTCAGGTTAATCTTTGAGGACTGTGACTGGGAGTTTTGAAATGCAGAAACACCTCAAGGGTCAAGTGCAAAAAATGAGGGGAAAAAAGACAACATTGTTTCAAGGACTGAGGCAGAATATTCAACTTGACTTCTTTGAGCAATTAAGATTTCTAAAAGAACCAGGAGAGGCAAAAAAAAAATCCAACAGCTAGATAACAGTTTTCCTTGCCTACTCTTTGAAAAAGAATTACCAGTGTAAAGACTGCACTGCAACTATAACTTTTGTTTTGTAAGAATAAGCTCTATAAATAAGTACCCTGAACAAAGAAAATACCTAACTCATATTTCTGTTTCAAATCACTGAATCTTCTAAGGTCACTGAAGTGTAGTATATCTTGAGAAGGGAAATATTTGTCTATCCCAGATACTGGAATCTAACAGATACATAGATTATCTGAAGCTCTCTTCCAGAATTTATCACTGTCTGATCAGTTTGGACTTTAAAAATATTAACAAGAAAACCCTATTTAATGTACAAAATAAAGAAAACTTAGTTACTGAGAGTACTGATGTACATAAATTCAGAGCCAGAGTAGAAGCAGCTTGGTGTCAAATGGGCAAAACATTAAAATGTTACACTCAGTGAGCATCATCATATCAAAAAAAAATATTTGATCCAGTTTCCTCAGAAAATTCAGAATTATATCATTGCCACCCAAAATCTAAACTGTTGTTACATACACTTACATGCACATAAAAAATGTGGTTTAGCAATGTGTTCTCCCTGAAAAACAGTCTAAGAAATCAGTGATGAGGATAAAACAGGGTAGAGAATACAGTAGAGAAGTAAAATTTGGTGGAATTATTATTGAATTCAGTTGTGTTTTTTTGCTTGGGGATTTTTTTCAGTGTATTATATTAATTTATTACTTTCCTGTACATACAAATACCTCCCCATTTTAAAGATAAAATCTGGACCACTTTTAAAAGATTTTTGGAATATTTTTTAATGTGTTTACTTAGTTCTGTTTTGTATGACAGATTTAAACTGCAATAATTTGAGCTTTTTCAGGTTCAAATACAGCCTTTACTCAAATCCCTAAGAATTTTGAAACAAAAGGTGATCAAATGTAATCTCTAATTCTAAATCTCTGTGTGGGTGACAGAAATATCTAGACAAGCATGCAGTCACTGACTACTGAAACTGGCACTGACATAGTCACAGGTGCATCAAGACATTCCAACATAGCTCTAAATTCCTTCTCCAAACATCGCCTGGATCTCACAATGGATAGCACTAGGACAATCACTAAGTACTTAGATTTCCTCTGATTAAGGTAGGAATATTTTGGGTCCCAGTATAGTTCTTGTTGTTGGTCCAAACTGGAGTTTTTTGATAGATTAGCATGGCATAAGATCACTTCTAAGGAAATTACAAGTGAAAAATGCAGAAATTTAAGGAATCTAGAGACTTCTCTGTAATATATCTAAAAAACATACAGCTTTAGATTTATAATTAATTTTAGCTAGGAGAAAATAGGGCTAGAAGATGTTTCTAAAGACCACTTACTTGATCTCTGGCTCTAAAGACTGTCAATCTCACAGTTTATTGCTGATTGACTGTCAAATATAATAATTTCCTGATTTATGAAAGACCTGTACTTGAAAACATCCAATGATTAAAATTCTGCTGTTTTCTTACGTGATATATTCAGTGTTTGAACATCATTAAACTCTGCTTTCCAATATCAAAGCTAAAGCTCCCCTGCTTCAATTTATCTAATTAGTCTTTACACTACCCAAAAAAAACCACAGGGAAGCAGTTTACTACTTTCCTCTTTGCAGAAACTTTTTACATATTTGAAGGTTGTTAATAAATGTCCTTTCAGGCTTCTCTGGAGTATAGGAACCCTACTGTTTCAGTATCTTTAATAGGTCATATTTTATAGGCCCTCCAATGAGCTGTATTTTCTGAAATAATATCTGGAGGACATGGTAAGCCTATTTTTTTAATTGGAAACTCAGAAGACGGTAGGATTAGTTCAGTCATCCACTCAAAGGTAATTACCTGATATTAGATGTACATTTTCTACTGTTTTGCAGATATAAGCAGGAGTAATCCCCAACAGACTCCATGTAAGATATTTTCTCCTTTTCACACGAAGTAACTTGTTACACCACAATGATAATGATTCCATAACATATTCTCATCTGGTACTTTCTTTATTCTGTTCTTGCAAGAACAGAAAATTGAGTGGAAGGTAACAGTCATCATGAGACGCTGCGCTACTAAACACCACAAGAAAAAGGGCAACACTTGATACAAGAAAGTTTATTTCACCTCATTAACATTTGATACATGTCTTAGCACTGGCAGTAATGATGAGTCAAAGATGCCACTTTCATATTTGCAAATTGTAAAACTATAATTATTTAAATAAATTATCATTTGCTTTGGGCTTTTTGTTTTGTTTTATTTTGATTTTTTTTTAATGGGAAGAGGATTTCATAATGACTTTTCAACACATACCTGCAAATATTACTGTTTTCACCCAGCTTCTACACTGAACCATGCAATTTGAATTTTGCTGGCTGATTAAACTAATATTTATTCTGACATATGGCAACCCTCCTCAAGCTGAAGGAAACCACTTGTGAACTTTGTATATTTTGAGGACTGGCAGAAGATGGAGCCTTGGAACAGTTTCACACTCTTCCAGAGAGAAGGGCAGCAGCTGATGGAGTGGTCATTATGCTTGGAAGTGCTCTCAGCCTTGCTCAGGAGTTGAACCTGTAACTACAACTCCTGACCAAATTACTCCCTGATAGGTGACAACAGAAACAAAGTCAGTGCTTTCTCCAGTTTTACATCTCTGCCTGCCAAAAGACAGTCAGTTGCAGGATCGGCATTGAGTGTCCTATTAGTTCCATTTCCCAAGGTCATGTATGAGCCTGGAATGTTTCCAGTCTGGTGAATTTTTTCTCTCTTTCATCTCAGGGAGAAGAACATGTGTGAAGTGCTTCCTGAAAGTCTAGTTGAGTCCATTTCACTCTTAGGATGGAAAGGCAGAAGAGTAGTACCTAGAGGGGTACAGTCATTAGTTCCAGCTCCTGTAAGGGTCAACAACTGGAGCTGTGAAGATCCCTGTGGCAGAAGTATAAAATATTTTTCATCAAATCAAATAAAATTTTCTTATTTATTTTCTTTCTTTTCTTTCTGACATGAAGGAAAGAGAATAGCAAAGACTCTGTTCTCTTCCTTTTTTCTCCTTCTTCCTTAATTTCTCTCTCTGGCAGAGGGAGAGCGTATATTTATGTTTGAGTGTCCAGGCTATAGCAGAAAATAAGCAAAGCCCTTTCTAAAGATCATACTAAGAAAACCCAATAAAGAACAACAAAACTAAATCCTTTACAAATCTCATTATCAATTTCCCCCAAGCTTATTATTGTAACTTCACCAGTTTGAAAAAGCAAAGGATAATTGTTTTGCTTGACTAAACTGTGATATTTCTACACTGACTGTTGTGATCTTGCTGCAGGCTGACAGGCAGCATAAAACAAATGAAGGTTGTGTAGAAAATGAATCATCACTGAAATTGGTACTAGGCATATGAAGTATGTCTTATTTTCACACTTATTCAATTTCATGTCCTATAATTAAAAAAAATGCTAGGTAATTTTCTAGCATTTGTTCAAATCTGGACAGAATATTTTACAGATACAATTGGATGTCTGGTTCCAAGCTGGGGGTCAAAGTTCAGAGGAAATAACTTAGAAAAGAATCTGTATGTTCAGAAACTCATAAGCTTTTTAGCAAACACCAGGTATCCTTGAGGAATTATATATTTCAGGGTAGAGGTATAGCTGTACTGCATTACTTGGAAAGAGTTAGGATTTCTCTCAGACTGCTTGAGACTGAATTGCCTTTCATAATGCCATATTTCATATATAGCCTGTCTTTGGCCTTCGAGCATGTGTTTCATTTTGCTCTTACCATACATTCCATCTCCCTTAATTTTATTTTTGGGGTATTCTAATATCGTGAACATATTATACAAAGAAAGTGAAAAGAATGTACTGCAATAGATTCTGCACGATGGTCTTGCCATGAGAAATTTTTGTCCTGAAAAGTTATGTGCTTTTTAATATTTTCATTAGGGGCTAGATATTGCAAACTTTTTTTGTAAATCTTCTAAAATCTTGATGGAAATTTTGACACAGCCTCCATTATTTTTTTAAGAACTTAAGTTGTGTTGTAAAAGAAAATTTGAATCACATTGTGTCTTCTAAGTTTTCCTTGATCATTCTGTGGGTTAGAGAAATCTCATCACAGAAACCTCATCTTTTTCTTAAAGGTAATCTGTTTCTAAATTAAAAAGAAGAAAATTGGGGTTTTACTCAATTTGGAAAAGAGTAGTGACTAAAAAGACTTGAAGGAGTTGACAGTATCTTAAAATTTTTTGTGTTGGGTATTATCAGATAATTGATACTTGGTTCTTAGTTGAGGCAGTGGCAGATAATAGTAATCACAATTATCAGAAGTTGGTTTTCTGTTGTACAGAAAATTTTCTTATTATCTTTCACTATTCTAGGAACCTTTCATTTGAAAATATTTTTTTTTCATGTCATGGAGTACAATTGTGAAAGATTTGAGAAGTATAAAATAATTACTAAACATAAGAGTGAATTGGAACTTGTATTTTTTGGTTAATATAATCAGTAAATTCTCTGTAGCATAACCAAGAATATGACAAAATGAAACAAAGGCCAAACACTAGGATGTTAATTTTGTAGGAAAACAATAACTTTCATGCTTATCTTGCATCATCCTTTCATAAAGTTGTTTACCCCTGCCTTATGACACTCAAGACAAATTGTAAAGACTAATATAGAATCCAGAACTGTTGCCTGCATTTCCTTACTTGTGACTAGCTCAAAAGAAGTTTAGTGCAAAAAGGTACTGGAACTAAATAAAAATAATACCTTATTTTTATTTATTATGCCTGTATATTCTCCCAAGGACTTGTGAAGATTCTTTTAATGGAAAAATGTAGCAGAATATCACAGTGTCTCTACTTGTGCAAAAAGACAGAGGAAAGGGAAGGGCTCTCAAGAGAAAACTGGAGAAGCATCCTGACAGAAATAGGGAAAGGGATGATGGAGATATGTGAGCAGTGCTGAAGAGGAGATGTCTCTGCACCCTGAGCCACTCAGGCCATTGACTAACCTTTGACTCAGCCAAGATCACCAAATGATGAGTGATACACTGTCAACACCAGGGAGATCCTTCAAGAAGATGTGGCCATATTTATTTTAAAATTACTATTTCCTAACTGAAGACTGTAAATAGTTTAAATAAAAGACCTAGATTCAGAAACTCCTCTATTTCAACACATTTAGAGGTAAATTGCATTCTTTAACAATAGAACAACACCATGTATACTATGGTTCAAAAATAAGAAGCTTTTAAGACATCACTTTTCATGATAGATAAAGGATATTGAAAGGTCATAATGGGATTACATTATAATCCACAGGTAAGAGCAGGATTCATGTCAAAGGATTTTAGCTATAGTTTTATTAAGCTTCCCTCTTACTTTGAGAGATTAACTAGCAGGACAATATCTGACACCTGATATAGCAACAGAAAGGATTTCTGTGGTTTTCATTTTATATATTTGACAGCAACACTAATGGAAGAACTGAGAGCTGAGCAGTTTTGAAAGGTTTACTCTCTGCAGTTTATGAGATTGTTTAGAATATGCTTTCAAGAATAAAGTGCATGGTAAGAGATGTTTTAAAATTACTTGATTTAAGTGTATTCAGTACTCATGAGCAATTTAGAAAACTTAATGTCCTGGATGTACAAAGAAACTGCTATAGCTGATATGAAAAGCAGTTTTGTAGATACACCTGAGATAAAGAACTTCTAATGAATGTGTCCTGAACATTTTTTATTACAAGTTTGAAAGAATAAGTGAGATTTTAGCGTTTTTTAGCTATTAAATTATATGTGTGCACTGTACATATAAAAGTTAGATAACCTAAATAATTCTCATCACAACCATCATTTTACATAAATGGCATGAAAACAAAATAATAAGCCTTGCAACCTGGGAAGCCCTTCTTTACCTCATTTTAATGTATTTTTTCAAATTCCAAAGATGTAATTCTGTTATTGATACAAATGAGTGCTATTGCTTTAGTTATTCTTTGTGTGTGTGTGTCACTTGTACTGTTAATAGTTCCTGCTTCTTGTATTTTATTTCTGAAACAGATGGTATAGAGAAGTAATTGTAATTCAAACTATATTTTTTCTTGTGTTTTATATTAATTCTTCCAACTGAAAGGTGAGATACCAAGCTGAAATACCAAATGGGTTTCCAGCTGTATCTATCCCAAAAGTCTATGCAGTCACTACAATTTTTAAAAAATTTCCTTTTATTTAACTACATGCAGACAAAATAGGAGTGAAACTACATGAATCTTTATTCCCATGCTTCTGGATTCTCAGTGGAAGTCCATGCAAGACAATGTAATGTGACTTTCTTTTGTACTATTAGAAGTGAAAGGAACCTGTAGTTTCAATGGGGTTGCACACAAGCAAAAAAAAGCTTTGTGCTTTAGCACAGACCTAGTAAAGAATCATATGGCAACAATATTTGGGATCATTTGTTAGGTGCCTAAAATGAATGGACAGAAGAATACATGAAAGGACTACTTGTTTTTATTTCATTTGAATGATATTTTAAAGAAAACAAGAAGCATATCAATGCTGTTGTCACAGCATTGCAATTAGATCAGCAGTTAGAATGGATAACAGATAAACAATTAGAATGGATATCAATAAGAAAATTTGCATTTAGATATAAATGTAATCCTTAACTTTTACTTTTACTTGTTGCAATAAATTATTATATTTTATATTCTCCAAGATAGCCACTTTGGTCTTTTCACATTGAAAGCCTTTAGTACCTGTCAATGAATGAGATAAAAAATAAAAAGCCCCAGCTCTCAAAATTTTAAAAGAGGGCTTTGTAGATTACTTACATCTTTAAGGCCAATACAGACCACCACAGACATTTTGACTTGTCACAATGGAATTTCAAGCCAGTCAAAAGAGCAAAGTTTTTTTTCTAAGCGACAGAACATATTTAAAGAACTTATGTAAATTTGATAACCAGATTTCAAGTGATATAAAATTAGCCTCTTCACCATATAAATGATTTATTATAAATTACTGATAACATACATATGCCCTAAAGCTATTCTTAATTTCAATCATATTTTTCTAAGTTTTTCTCTGGTAAAATATTTCTGTTTCACTATAGAATCTCTCTCTTATGAAAAATTAACCTTGATTATTTTTGTTTCTCTTTCTCCCCCACCAACATGTAATCTTGACATTGCATTTTTCCTACATAATACATAAATACTTCATAGCAGCTCATCACACTTGATGTTTGAAAGAAGCGTTCCAAAAGACATGTGTCTAATGCAAATCAAACGAGTGTACAATGGTTAGTAGTGATGGCTCAAAAAGCAGGAAGTAACCAAATAAAAGAGTATCAATTAAAAGATTTTTTTTTTTTGTTTTCTTTGGTGAGGAATAACTTTTAAATGAATGCTTGTTCTAAAATGCTTCATTCAACTGTAACAAAAATACCCATGTAGCAAACCAAGATCCAGAAGCCTGATGTTGCAATTTAAAGTGACACCACAGAACAAATTCCTTTATTTTCTTAGTTCTGGACAATGTCTGTGGCATATTTGGAATTTATAGTTGCCTAAGTGTTATGCAGGTATGATAAAGACAAAGTTTACTAAAGAAGCTATACAAACTCAATAGAAATTACTACATTTTGTGATTTTCATGAAACAATTTGTGTCTCTCACTCCTAAATATGGAAAAAGTACTTTTGTATAAGACATGTAAACTACAGTATTGGCAGTCTTAAACTTGTGTTCTATTTGGATGGATTCAGTGAAATACCCAGGGTTTTTTGTATGTTAATATAAACAAATTGATTTATTGCCCTGTTCATGCTTCACGTTAATCATTTGAATAGTCTCATTGACACCAGGGGGATTAAAGCTAAGCGAGTGCAACAGATCTACATGACTCGAGCTTTTACTGTGAGATTACAATTCATAATTACTTTAAGCAGTTTTAACTCTTGGTTTCTATTTTCCATTAACAAATTAGTATTCCAAAGGCTAGAGCTTGATTTATACTACCCAAAATCAGCACACAGATGTTTCAGTGCTTCACATAGCTCTTAATACCTGCTTCATGGGGTGTTTGACTTCTCAGTAATTCTGAAATTAAAATGCTTACACATACAAAATGCATAATTAACTTGAATAGAAAGAAAATAAGTTATTCTTTAAATGCTGATTTCTTTCTTAGTAATCATATGTCTATTATTTCTTCTATCCAAATATTTAATAATCAATAAAAAGTTAATATTAGCCTCAGAAATCTATTATCTTTTTTTTTTTTTTTTTTTTACGTACAAACATAGTAATCTTACATACATCTACTTCAAAGGGAGGGAGCTATTTGACAGCCCTCCTGATTTTCTGTGAAACATAAAGCAGGTGCTGTACAGGTTGTCATGCTTTGTTCTGTTCTCACGGGATTGCCAAAAGGGAAAGAAAATAATTTGCTTTCCAGCTTCATCCAATTATTGTTAATGATACTGAGGCTGCATGAAATAGAGGGACTGTTGATATTTCTTTACTAAAATGAAGGGGGAGACAATAAATTCTACAAAATATGTAGCACAGTGTTACACTAACATGTATTAGTGAATGGTTGCTGTGGACTGTAACCTGGCATAAAATGTCATTGTTTGATGCTGCTTTGCCAAGTCACTCATCTATCCCCAGGAATCTTCTTAAGTGAATAATGTTAGATAAAATGCCATTTACCTGGGACCCTACAGCTACTGTGTACTTTCCATGTTAGGGCAAACAAAATGTAGTGAGCCAATCACGTGTCCATCTCACCAAGGTTCACCCAGTGATCTGTGAGGCATGCAATTCTGCCTGTCAGCTTTCCTTACACATGCAGGAAAAATGAGCACAACAGGAACTGACTTCAAGCAATATTCACTTCTGATTTGTTACTTTTCATCCCAGATTTGAGCTATGCCCCCTTACTTCCTATACACTGTTTCAGTGCTTGAACCTGTCAAGAAAAAAAAAAAAGTGAAAAGGAGAAATTTTCTAGTATAGCACTGCAGACAGAGAATGTAATAAATTTGTTTTAATTCTTTACCCAAAGAACCACTAGTTTTCAAAATGTGTGAAAAATATTATGAGTACCAATATGGATAAAAACCCTTTTCTTGTAAAGAAAAAACAAAAAACTGAAACTAAACAGAACCAAAACACCCAACCAACCAAAAAAAATCTTGACATTAACTGTGAAATTTGTATATCTCTGAAGCTTGAAAATCTCAGTAATTTGAAAGTGTTTTTAACAACAGTATATTAACAAGTTTCAGATTAAAGCATTGATCCAAACATCTAGGAAAATAATGGTGAATTATCAGTAGTTCATGCTCATGAGACTGTAATAGGATTTACCATAGAGATTTGATTTAAAATAAAGTCAATTTAGAAATGCAGTGTGTTATGCATATAGTTTAGCCTTCCTCATTCTATTCCTACTTGCAGGAGTAATTTCTTTTAATGGGAGAAATAATTTTGCGAGCACCCCATTCAGGCTGGGTCCATGGTGGCAATGTTAAATGAATTTTCTTTTAAGGTTTTGGCTATAATACTAAAGTCTTAAAAATAAAATCTTAATACTTTAAGTACACAGCACTACCAGGAGACTTAATATGGTACATCTGAGCCATTTCTTTATTAATTTAATAAACCCATTATAGCTTTTATGTTTCATTACTTTATGCCTACAAGAAAGGAACTGAGCTTTTAAAGTGGTAGTTTTTTACACTCTCTGGCCCATGTACTCTGCATCCATGGAGCTAATGTGTTCACAGATCTAAAAGATCAATGTTTGGTAAGGAAAGGTAAGGAAATTTGAATCCTTGTAGCTCAATATTTAGAGCGACAGTTCTTTACCAGCATAATAGTTGAAAGCAGATAAACCATAAAAATCTTGAGGACTATTGCTTAGGAGTACTTGATAAACATCACAAACCAAGGAGGAGCAGATAAGAACATTAAGACTGCTTCCTAACCATTAAATCATTAAGGCTAAAACCAATTAAACCCTACACAGCTGCATATTAGTTTCAATTTCCTCTTTTAAATTTGCAAGTTTGAGTTTACCAGATCTAAAGACAAGATGCCAAGTCAAATCAGGGTTTTAAGCTGTTTTCCTGTACACTTAGCTGACACAGACAGCCATGTACTATTCTAACATTTGCATAAAGAATACAAAAATGTTGAGTGGAAAGCACCTATGGCAGGAAAGGGCTAAAGGAGCAGAAAAACTCTTACTTGTGGCAGATGTTCAGAGTACTTTTCTGGAGTTTTGGCATCTTACTCAAGGGTATACGTTAGATGCTTTCATGCTCAGGACTCAGAAGTTGGAGTCCTGAAAAGAGATCTTAACAGAGCTTCTTATTTAAATCAGCCAGAGGACATTGCTGCTTTTTAAATTTTTTTTAAATTTTTTTTTTTTTTTTCAGATTAGCTTCATTGATCATGTTCACAGTACAGGAGGAGATAATCTAGATTTCTGGACTGTTGCAGACTGAGGGGAATTAAACACAGATTTTAGGGGTCCTACTCACCACACATTAAGGTTATCTTTCTGAAGTGCCCTGTGTGTAGCAGATGATGCAATATTTATGGGCCCAGAATGAAAATGAATGGAAAACCAGCAAATTAGCAGGCAAGGAAAAAAAAAAATTCCCATCTGAGATTGCACTGATCCATTTTGCACTCAGGTCTTCTTGGAATACAACTTTTAACTTTTTATTCCAATAATTGAATAATGTAAAGTACATAATTCGGAACAGTCTAAGTGCAGGGACTAATCCTTTGATTCAGGCACTGCCAGCCTAAGGACAACTTGAATAAGATCTTATGGTGTCTCAGAGAGTTTCCTGTCATCACACAACATTTGTGGGCCAGGTATAGAAAGGTTAAGCAGCTGGTTCTTAGCTGTAGTTGGTTTTTTATAGAAATACCATGTGTTTGCACAGAACCACTAGAAGTCTTGATGATTTTAACTGAATTATGTGGTCTAGGTATCAGTACTATCTCTGAGGTTCCTCTTAACAAGCTTTCCCACACTCAGATGCAATTCTTTTCCTGCTTAAAAGCAATTAATTTTTATGGAAAGTTATCTTTATTTGAATAACTCTTCCAGAATTATGTGATTAAACTTAAACAACTCTGTGATTAAACAGATGTACAGATCTATCTGGAAGCAGTCAACTAAGACTACTAAGTTTTATTATCCCCATATCTTACCTAAACATAGCAAGAAACAATGAAACTCATTGGATTGCCTGAGAAGAGAGAGAAAACTGAATGGGCAGAATCTGGAATATTATTTTAATTCCTAGCTTGATGCTCTTTCCAAATATGTATAGATAGTTTGTGTCCTAAAATGCAATATCTGTTGGAAACACATCTAAAAGTCAATGGCAAATCAGAGCATTTAAGACTTTCTCCTGGAAAAGGAAAACCTGGTCTAATTGCAAAAATTCATGTATATCTGAGCTGCAGAGTTAGGGGAGAAGTTAGATCACAGAACTTGACCTAAGATTTATTTACTCTTTAAACAAGACAAAACAATTACCCGGTGTAGTTCCCCCCCCCCCCCCCTTTTTTTTTTTTTTTGTCTTCTAATGGTAAATAATTATTTCACCCTTCAAGAAGTATGCTGAATGTGGTTATTCAGTTTTCATAGAGTTCCTGCATAGCTTCAGGTGAAGATGCATGTTATTTGCTAAGGTTTTATTCTAACATTTCTATATATTAAAAAAAAAAAAGTTATTTGGTCTTGAAAGCTAGTGGCTTAGATTGTTTTCTTGACTTTCTGTGTCTTGGCCAAATTCAGCAGTTGAAAATAAGGTCCAGAAATAAGTACAACTTCTAACATCAGCTCAGACTCTTCATTATTCACAGAGAGTAGTTAGTGTTGATTGATATAAATAATCTTAACTGATTCAATTATGTGAGCAGGGAAATCTATATCCTATGCTTCCTTCCATATTTACAGATGACATCAAGTAGCAGAAAAGCTTTCTAATGATCAATAAAGCTCATTTAAACTTGCTGATTACATTTCTACATTTTCCCATCAAAGAGGTTTAAAATAAATGTCTTAACTCAAGCTTCTAAATTCATTCAAAATAATTCTGTCTGCTCGAGAAGGCATTAGAAATCCTGTTATTGTAATGGTTGGATATATTAATGAATTCATGGCCAGTGAATAAATCATCAAAGAATTGAAGGAGATGTAGATCATAGTAGTGGACATGTAATTTAATATGAATTTTAAAAGGCTGTGCATGTGTTCATGCTTTTATCAGATATAATTGTTGATGGGTAAACATAGATTTTACACTAAATATAGTGTAAAAATCAGAATATCCAGTAATTTTAAATGCTTTTTGTATATTTTAAACCTTAATCTTAATAATTTTGCATATATCTGAACATACTGATGATAATCAGTATGTCTTTCAGGTAATCGTATTAAAATTTTCTAATGTAGACCAGTTTCTCAGCATCAAGTGTATTTATGCATTTCAATCACATTTCACCAGATTTTTTCAGAAGTTACTGTGGTGAATCCACTATTAGAGCAGATGAGGCAGCAGATGACCAACAATTGTCACAACTTACAGAGGCCTGGGATTGACCACAAGTGACTCAGAAGTTTTCTCAGTCTATACATGAGGTCCTGTGTAATCCACCATGGCTGTAGTATTGCTGAAGAAGATCCTGCTATTTTGCCACACTCTTCCCTTCAATTCTGCAATTTACATGGAAATAAAATGGGACTTGTAAAGACATCCTCAGAAATAGCCTTTCATCTGTTTCTGCAGTATCTGAGCTGCAGAAATCATTCTATTGGAGGAGATGAGGCTGTCAGAAGTTTTAGGAGTGGGCAGATATAAGCACTTATGCATAAACATCCTACTGTTGGGTTAAAGTATCTCTAAGTCCTTGTATATTTTTAAATACTGCCCACAAGTGGAGTGTATTGTCTCAAGTGAGAAAACATCCTCTGTGCTTTTTGAATATACCGTGGCAAAAAGAAATGGAATAGGGATAGAGTACTTCTTCTCTCTGAAGGTGTGCAGTTGATGTAACCTTTCTGAGGTAGAAAAGCATTCTTCTTTAACTGCCAAAAAAAGTTGCAAAACAAAATCTTTGTTACTACATTTTGTTCTGGAAGTAAAAGAAGACATATTGCTTTAATTGTGAATCTGTCAAGAGCAAATGCAAGATACTCTTGTTGCTGAACTGATGTATATGGCGACCAGTATTAGTCAGTTTTCCAAACAACTGTTTACCCCAGGTTTCCATGTTTCAGCAGGCCCCTACACCAAATATAACTAAAACATCATGTAATTCATGTAAAGTAAAAGTAATTTTCTATC
The DNA here is from genome assembly GCF_014805655.1 of Passer montanus. NCBI lineage: Eukaryota > Metazoa > Chordata > Aves > Passeriformes > Passeridae > Passer > Passer montanus. The sequence continues at coordinate 121,701 of NW_024374368.1, forward strand.
TTTACCATACTCCCATTTTCTTTTCTATTCCACTTCTCCATGGAAGGAGAGCTAGAATTAATTAATCCTGGCAGTATCTCCTTTACTTATGCAGAGATCAATGCTACTCATTTTCCATTTCTTTAAAATGTGGAATACTACCTATTTTGCAAATACAAAGCCCTGAAAATCAAGTCTAAGTTGTTTGTATCACACTGCAGCCACAGCAAATTGCAAGCCCACCATCCTAAATCACAGTAATCTCTTTTATATTTAGAAGACACATACTTTTCTGTATCTGTATGTTGTGTGAGAAACGAATAAATGTACTAAAGTAACTAATCCCAAACAAATGTGTTTATTTGCAGCATTTTATTTTTGTTGATTATTTTGGACAAGACTACAATTAGCAGCTTTACAGGGAAATCATACTTTCCCTCAGAAGCAATTTCAACTATGTCCTTTTCATCTCTTAGAGCACCCCTACTAGACAGCCTACTCAGCAATGAGTTCAGGGAACTACAGTCCTCTCAACTTCTTTTGTTCAGTTCTGTGGTTCTGTTCTCTTGCTCTCTTCTTATGATTGAAATGTCAGAGCCAAAAACAGTCAAAAGAGACTGAACAAACCTTGTAAAGATGCACAGTGTCCTGGGGTGACTTTATGATGCTTGCATCCCCAATTTTCTGTTCTGTTTATGCTGGATATTAAGTTATGCACCTTTAGGACTGGTTCAGAGAACAAAGTGGGGAGAAGAAGCGCGCAGTTTGTTTTTAGAAACTGCACTTGCTCCCCACAATTCTCTCTCATGGACTGTGTTGTCTGCAGTAGGGACAGCAGCAGATAGCTCTCCTTTGATTTTTAGTTAGTTTTTTAAGCTAGCTGAGGCAGAGAAGTTCCCCACACTGTGGCTTTTCTTTTTCTTGGAACTGTTCAACCCTGCTTTGGACTGAAAACCCAGAAAAACCCCAGCAGCTCATGCTATGGCCCCCTGAGGCCAGGGACGCATCAATTTCCAGCACAGGAGGGATTGATGAGTGACTGAGTGAGCTGAGCTACACCCCACAAAAAGGAACTTGCCATCTCTTCAAAACAACAAGTGGTTCCATTGTTTAATATTATTCTTTTTTTTTTTTCATTTGTGAGTATTTTTCTTGTTAAATAAACAGTTTTTTTCACTTCTTTCAAAGGAGGTTTTACTTCCTGAACCAGCTGAGGGAGGGGCAGGCTTGAATTTGCTTTCCAGAAAAGACCACTTCAGAAGGTTCCTCCCAAAATTTGCCCTAAATCAGGACACAGCAGATGAATAATTTCTTAGTGGGAAAAAGAATAGAAGGTGCTCCCTTCATCTACTACATCAACTTTTAACAGAAATAAATCTCTCCTAACAGTAGGGAAGAAGTCAGGACCAAGCCATAATCAGCTGGGATGGAGAAAAAGGCCAAGAGTTAAGAAAGGAGCTATAAATCTTGGGCATTGAAGCCCAAATTTCTTACTTGACATGTCACAAACAAGTAATTTACCATGGATGATGTAGCTTTTGGTTGATGTCTAAGACAAAAAAGCTGAACTTGGCTCAGGTTTCCTATGCACCTATAGCAAAACACCAAAAACCCATTTAACAAATCCTGATTCTGCTTTCTCACCCTGTAGATTTTTGCACTGTAGATTCAAGGAGTAAAATCACTAAAAGACCCTGTAAGACCATTTGTTACTCTCAAGCAGTAACACCTTCCAAAAGAGAAGTGTCTGCATTTCATCAATAAATAAACAGTTTTACAGTCTATATATGAGCATCCCAGGGAACATTTCAAGGCGGCACTGGAAATCAATTATATAAGAAGAATTGAGTTAACTCATGTTGCTTCAGGCCAAGCACAAACGATGATAAGCTTTTGATTGCTCAAATTCTTTAGAATTCTCTTACCCATGACTTTTGAAACCTATCACACTTAAAGAAATATGCAAATTGAATACAGTTGGGTATGTAATTCAGGGGCACACAAGTAATTTCTGATAGTGATAGTATTAATTTGTGTCAGAAAATAGACATTTTGTCTCTTAGTAACTTGATGAGTCACATAGGTTGCTTAGTAATATTCCACCTTTGTTGTGCATTCATCTATAGATTTTGAAAATTTTTACAATACTGAATATGCATCACCATCAGATGTAGTGTCATGGTTTGACCTTGGCACAATGTCAGGGCCTCTATAAAGGGTATATTTCCAAAAATGGTTGCTGTGAGATGTGACCCGAGAACAGAGCAAAGCAGACTCCCATTCGGGGATGGAGGGAAAATCAAAACACTTTATTCATACAAATCTAGAAAGGAATACATACAAAGCTAAGAATTAATTACCTGATCCAACACCTGTCCAAGCCAGAGGTGGTTCCCTTTGGTGACTCAGGTGGGCAGTGAACTAGACAATAAGTATTTATTCATTTTACTATATTCAATGGCAGATGGAGTTACTAGCATTTTGTAATTACAATTTTGTTCTGTCTGTGGGATAACACTCTCTCTTGCCTACTGAGAAAAAAAAATTGAGTTAGGAAAAACAAGACTAAATGCAAAAGCTATTCAAGAAATAGAAAGCTATTCAAGAAATAGAAAAATTATCTACATTTATATGTGAAAAATTCTTTTGGCATTGTATTGCATTCTGACTAATAATTTTTTATAACAACTCAAGCATTCAAATCTGCTGCACATTCGAATCATCAGTAGGTAATAGGGCAAAGAAATATTGCTTCTGCTTCTTCACCACTATCCATTCAGAACTACATTTTTGCCACTGTTTTTCCTGAAACTTTCATCCTGAGATTGCTAAGTACATTTTTATCAGTTTTCAGTTGTTTATGGAGATTTTTAAAGGAGTTCTTATTTTTTGGTGATTCCTCCAAGTGAAGCAAGCAAAGGTTTTAGAGAAAAAGCTGACACTTTAGAACTTAAGAGAGATATGCAGAGTATATTGTACAAAAATGTACAGCTTTATTTTGAGAACTTTAAATGAAGAAACTTATTTAATATCCTTTTTCTTGTTTTCAACTTGAATATAAGCCTGAGAGACAGTTTGCAGAAGCTCAGGTTTTTATAACATTTTCTTCCTAATGTTGAAGTATATTTGTCCCTTCTAGTCTTAAAAAAATTAAAAATTAAACATTAAAATTTAAAAATCAGAGCTCACAAAATAGACTAACCTTTCAAGATATCTTTGTGGAAAAAAAAAATTATTCTAAATTACATTCTGGAAAAAAATGCCGCTTTGCCTATTTTTATAGTGATCTAGTGTTATGTCCAAATTTCTAGTTCACTTACCACATCTCAGCAATACACCATGGAATTTGGATCCCTGATGCAGACACTGTACAGTCTCCTAACCTGGACGATCAGTGTTTTAATCTGTGTTCCTGACAAGCAAAGCAGGTGCATGGAATTACTGTGAAATTCAGATTCTTGACTTGAATGAATATCCTTAAATGGAACATCAATACCTGTAGCAAAACAAATTCATTCATTCTCTCTTTGTAGTTCAGAAGGTCTTGCAGGGCAGTGTGTCCCACCAACTGTAAAGTGCACAACACTAACAACAATGTAATTGTGATTGAATAACGAAGATATTTTCTCTGTGGTCTTCTATTTTCTTTGAAGTATTTATACTTAAATATTTATCTACTTGTGAAGGCCAGCACTTTCGGCTTGGTAGCATGTCACTTTCTGGGTATGCTGGCTTAACTGAATATGATGTGCCACAGTTGGTCTGTGTGTCACATGGCAGTATACCCATAATGTGGATGTATATAAAGATGGTGTTTGAGATTGCACTCTGCAGAGAGACATGGAAATGGAAGGAGAGGAGATTAGAACAAAAGAAACAATGGAACAGAGTAGCTCTCAAGACAGCACTCTTGCTTACATCATGGGGCAGAAATCTTTCTAACCATAAATAAAAATGAGAAAGTGTGGTCCCAGAGACCGAGTCAACACATCCCAGTGAAAAATATGATTGTCGTATCGCTAAGTCATGCAAATTAGAAGTCAACGGGCATCTGTAAGTTATACAAAAAGATCTTACAAATGCATTTGTCATATGCTCTAATCTACACTATTCAGCATTCAATGTTACCTTAGTAACACTTCAGCATATCCATGTTAAGAAAATACATTAGAGAATGCGGAAATTTTCATATTATTTATTTCTATTTTTGCATATTTGTTTTATCTTTTCTACAGTATTTTCAATTGGGAACCACCTGAAATACTTCAGTGGCTATTCTGACCTTGCTTTTGACATTGATTTAGATGTTGATGTACTACCTGCAATTATGGAGGAAATACAGTAAGAGAAGTAATTCAGCTCTTGAGGTGGGACTGAGTTTTGTCCTCTCAAATGAATTTTAAATTAATCTCTTGTCACACACCAAGAAATAATTTCAAACAACAGGCCTTCCAGATATAACTATTGAATTGCTGTCAAACCCTGTTAAGCCATCTACTCAAAGATCCCACTGCAGATATTTTAGTGAATTTATTTCTTGGGGAAGAAAAGGAATTGAAAATTCCACTGAGGAAGTGTCCAATCTGATTATAGATTTTCTGTCAGGGCAAATAATTTCAATATGCAATTAAAACTCATGGTTAAAATTTAGCATATTTTACTCCTCTTCTTGGATTTGAAAACCAGTATGTTATTGCAGTATGGGAGGCTAATGTAGTTATATGTTTTTATTTTCTCTTTAATATTTAAATAATGGAAAAATAGTTTCTTTAAACTGTGATAGTACTGTGCAGGTAGCTTTAGAGTTACAGAAAGAATAGGTCCTAGCTTTAAAACAATATTAAAACAAGTGAATTAAAATAATATAGACTATACTCATTGACAGAAGTTATTTGCGCAAGTTTAGCACCTTGCCTATCCCCAGATTTTTGATTATTTTAATAAATCTCTAACCCCCTGGGTTTTTTAATAAAAAAGTAAACATTAAAGCATATACATTTTCAGCACAGAATCATAGAGTGGCTTGGGTTAACATATCAAAAACTATTATAACTGCTGTATTTTAAGAATTTATGAATGCTCACTTAAGAATAAGAATGTATTCATAGTAATGAATGTAATTATGATGAAAAATTAAAATTAAACAGCTACTGTGTATCATATCTTTTGCAAGAAACTGAAATTCTTACAAAACACCAAGGATGCATGAAGACATCTAGAAATTACAAAACATTCACTAGAATAGGTGAAGGCATCTCAAGTCTGTACATCCTGATTTTATTGAATGCTTACTTTGAAGATCTCTATAGGTACTCACACTAATATTGGGAGGTGTGTATACATATATCTATGAAATAGAAAACTAAGACAGAATTAAATAGATTACTAAAATAACACTGAATTTTTAACAAACTCTCTAACTGGGGGAAAGTTTGCTTATGGTACAGTTAGCCCCTGTATGATTTCTCATATTTCTCAAGTATTTATAATCAGTTTATAATCAGTTCAACATTATTGCTCTAAAAATAGTGTGGTATCAGAGAGGTGATATTTATCCTTTCTGGCTGCCAGCTGGTTATCTGGTTTTCCATCCCTAATACAGGTTGCAGTCATTCTTTTGTTTTGTCTTCACATGGGCTCAAAGCTTTCTAATTTTGTGAAAATAGCATTGACTGTACTTATTTCCTTATTATTACTTGTAAGTTTTTGGGGGTTTTTTTAATGATGAATGTGCTGCACTTTTTTTTTTTTTTCCAAGAGGCAGAGGCCAGAAATACCTGATAGCTTTGCTTAATAGTACAGGTTGATCTGGAATATAAGGTATTTGTCTATAAAAATGAAATTTTCACCTATTCTGAACTCTTTCACCATATGTCAATACTCCATCTAGTTTGTTTCCTGTGAAACAGATTCTATACTTTTCTTATATGAACTTCTATCCTTACTTTTCCAGTGGTTTTCAAAGTCGTTCTTAAAAAAAAAAAAAGTTTTCTTATAGAAATGCCTAGCTCAGGTCAGCAAAACCCAATGAACTCAGGAGAATACATCGTACTGAAAGTCAATGGGATTTAGACTGCATCTATATTTCAGACTGCAAGGACAGGGAGAAGAAAAGCTACTATAATGTATATTTGTGATTTTACTGTAAAGTATTAGTCAAGGTTAATAGGTAACAATTAAGCTTAACTCCATCTTTCTCCCCTGTTGGACTTCCAGACTTGAAAATTAACTGAGTCAGCCTCATTTCATTCAGCTGCTGAAGTCCAGATTTGATTTGTGTGGCTAAAGCAATAAGTCCCTGTAGACACATACTGAAATCAACAAATGCAGGGAGATCTATACTTAAAATAGTTGCTAGATTTTGAATATCAGGCAATAGATCTTTTATTAATAAAATTGGTTTTTTGATCCATATTTCCCTGCATGGAGCATAGATTGATCCGGTTTTGTTTATCCATAATTATCTGTGTCTGATTCTAGAGAGGTAAAGTAGAATTTTAAAAAGTGTAAGAGACACATTGTGGACTGAACTTCATCAGAAAAGAAAATATGCCATTATCAGGGCATTTCCCTTATTTTTCTACCATAATCATGCTTTCAAACTGATGAGAGGGAAACCAAAGCTGACATGTTTTCTCTCTTTGGAGCAGTTGTTTTCAATGATCAAACCAAACTGGCACTGGAAAAGTTGATGGCTTTATATATATAATGATCTCAGAATGAAGATACTTCACACCCTCTACTAACCAGTTACTTTTAGATACAAAGTAATGCTGAGGGGGAAAAGAAAAACCAAAACCAAAACAAAAAAAAAAAAAACCAACCAAAAAAAACCAAAAAAAAAGACACGCCAAAAACAAACAAACAAAACCCCCTAAAAAATAACCAACCAACAAAACCTCAAAAAACCAAAAAACCATCAACCAAAAAAAAAAAAAAAAACCAAAAAAAAAACCAAAAAACAAAAAAAACCGGTTTTTTTTGTTTTTTTTTGTTTTTTTTTAGTAAAGAATTTACATTAAAGTAAGAAAAAATTCCATTAGGCAAGAAAACAGAAGCATTTATCAACCTAGGAAATGCTAGCGGTAGTAGACCTTCTATGTCTCAGCAAATTTAGGACAGGTGCTAACCTGTCAGCTATGGAGTCAGTATAAAACATAAGGCCATGTACCTTTTTCCTTCGCATAAGTCTCTCACAGGTGTCTACATGACATAATTTTCCCATAAAGAATTAATTACTTCATCTCAGAGGTAATATTACTGTGAGAAAGTTACAAACTATAAAAATTTTAAGACTGGGGGCTATATTGTATCTCATCTGCAAGCTGACCTTATTTAAAGTGATCAGCTAATGTGAGCAGGGCAGGCTTCAGATAGATTTCTGTACTTCTCCCTTCTGCAACTGCAGAAAATGCCTAAAGTGCATAAATGCACATCTAAATATAGATAGGGAAATATATACTTACTAGTTTATAAAAATTTACAAGTTCTGCTTCTCTAGATTTAGATTGAAGAGCCTGTAAATTCCATAAATAGCGTAAGGGATTTACATATCAGGAGATTCACCGCTTAAGAAGCTGTAAGAAGTTGCAAACTCCAGAAACTAAAGGAACTTAATGGGAGAGAGGAAAAGAGTGAGAGAAAGAAGGAAGGAGGAGGGCAAGGAGGAAAGCATGGCTGAGGAGACAGGGGAAAGGTGGCAGGGGAGGAAGGAAGGAGAGAAGTAACACAGCTTTTGTTTTGCAGAGCTGAAATTACATATACTTCAAGAGACTATATCTGTACCACTTTTTCCTCTTTGATTTTCTTGCTTTTATTGATAATGCTGAAGGAAGATGAGGATTGTCTCCCACAGCTTCCTCCCTGCCACTAATAAAATATTTTCTCTGAACATAAACAGTGTTTTGACCTTTTAAATAATCTTGTCATGTAATCCATTTACTACTCTTCCTGAAAAGCAGTCTGGACTAGAACACAGAGCAACATTAGCGGAGTTGAAAGAATGAAAAGAAGACATATTTTATTAATTATTATTTTTAAAAGGAGCCTGCTTCTGAAAAGTTTAAATGCCTTTGAAGAGAATAGAGACAAGTTCAACATGTATAGGATTATGAAGGTTTCAGAGAGAACTTGAAATATGTTGAATTATATTTCACTAAAATATGTATAGTATCTGAAGCAACTGTGTGATTGCCCTAGTACTAGCTTTCCTTGCTCCAAAATAAAAGATCCCCGATATCAGATAAGAAATATTAAAAGGATGTCCAGAGTAGGACTTGGATGGGACTGATACATTGGTTGCTGGTAGTGTTGCCTGAACTCCACATGAAGCTTCATATAAATTTGAAACTTCCAGTCTGGTTTGTGAGTTCTGATTCTGCAACATTTTCAGTTAGCCACAACTGAGCATTTTATCATTACACTCCTTTTTTCTGTGATAAAGAAGTCAGATTTTTCTCATTTCTTCTGGATATTTTAGCCTGGATATCAAAACCGCAGGGATATAAGACTTCAGTGCATAATTGGAGCACTGTGTACCCTAATGCCATCAGGGTACCAGGGGGAAGAACCACTCTTGATTTCTGAAATGAAGGATGCCAGCAGTTGTGTTGGAGGCTGAGATGAGCTTAAAAAGGAAAATGTGGCAGAAGGATCCTCTTGTGGCTGGCTTGATGGCTGCTGTATCCTTTGCAATGACTAGCTCAGAATATGGTACTCCAAGAATCCAAAAGTGTATGAGTGTCATGCCTGTTGAGGAGCAGCAGATCCCAACTGTTCCCATGACAAAGTCCTAGTGGCAATATTGCCCCTTCCAAAGCTCCCTGGTTCCCATGACCTGATGTATCAGTTGGAGAGACAAAGAGTGAACATGTAGACTCGATCACTCTGTGGTAGTCCCATCTGATGAATGTAAAATCTGGTGAAAGTGGACTCTCATGGTCTGAATTAAACCATGAGGCCATTGACTGTTGTCATATTGAACATGCTAGAACTCCAATGTGAAATTGAGTCTGAGGCAGTTAAGTGATGTGCCCCAACTGATAGTCCTTGTGCATTTTTTCCAATTTTTTTTTCAGTTCAGTTTGCTTTCATATGTACAGATGTTTTGTACACCTGGAACTAGCTTCCCAATTTCTAGAGCAGCCTTAACATTTGTCATGGGTTGATCCTGACTACACTGGAACAACATAAAGGTCCTGATCACTTGTCATTGATGTTATTCCATGGGTAAAGCATTAAAGGAAACGTTTGAGAAAGCCAAACAGCAACCCAAATCCTTTTTTAAAGCTGATTTAGCAATCAAAAACCCCATTTGAATTGAAAGGACCTGCACAGAAGATTCAGATTTTGGGTATGAAATGAAAATGGAAGTGTAATTACATTCATGGATGGGATCAATAAGAGAAAACTATATTCCAATCCAAATGGTATCCTAAGCTTTGTGGGTTTCTGGAGAACACATATTCCACTTTAGTGTCATCTTGTGAGACCTGTCTGCCCAGTGACTCAAAATACAAATTAATTTAAGTGAGATCCTAAGCAGAAACAAGACTTTGAATGGGCCAAATAGTAGAGACTGTGCAGTAGCCCTGTGGCAAGTCCATGCAGCACCAGCCATGAGGAACCTTCTCTATATCACAGCTGGGGAGCATAGCCTCACCCAGACCTTGTGACAGGAAACACCCAGAGACTCAAGGTGGACTTCTAGGAGTTTGGAGCTGAAAGCATTTAAGTATCCAAGTCCAACTTCTTCTTGAATGTAGAGGAGATACCTGCAGCATGTAGGAGAGTTGAAGTTCCTTCAGGAGCAGTTGCTGTGGAAACACTGATCTTCTGGGCATTTTGATTGTCTTTGTTGAGCTGGAGGTTCAAAGGAAGGGTCCCTTCTAGACAACTATCCAAAATTACAGACTGAGCAGGTAGCACTGATCACACTGCAGGCTTAAATGGAGAATTAAAACTACCCAATAATTGTGGAACATATCATGGACTAGCCAGAAGGCAGTGGTTTTGGAGCATCAGCTGAAGGGGTGAAACATTCCCTAGAGGCCCTGCAATATGTTCTGCTTACTGATGCGTCCTGTTGTTTTCTGCAAACCCATAAGAAGAGTAAAGCTGCAGTGTAGAGTCAAATATAAGCAATCATGGTATCTCCTGAAGCAAAATACATATTCAGTCAGTCTGCGGATGAAGAGGAGGTGGATTCTTCTGGCTTCAAAGGGGATCGTTGCCTGTAGACTGAAGGGGCATTGGTCTATTTATGGAAGTTGCTGAGTGATTGCTTTTCCATCATTTGGTGTTTTGTGGGTTTTTTTTGTTTTTTTTTGTTTTTTTTTTTACTATTTTGTTCACCTTTTAAACTGTCCTTGTCACCTATTAAAGTGTTTTTAGACAAGTTTTCTCACTTTTACTTCTTCATATTCTCTCTGTTAGTTGAGGTGGGGACTGGAGGGAAGGAGCAGCTATGTGGCTGATGTTCAGGGTCAACCCACACCTCAAAGCACATAGGTCCTTGTAAAGAACAATAGTTTTTATGATTGTGCTCCATTCAGAACATTGAAAGATGGAAAAAATGGAGCCATACTTTATGTCTTTAGAGGTGTGGGTCAATCCAGAGCTGCGGATCTTAGTGGCACCATTCTAGCCTTTTTTTTTTTTGTTCCCCATTTATTGAGAAAGATGACAGCATATCTTGGTGTTTGGAGCTTGTGACTTAGAATATAATTTCTTTAGATGGATGCCTCACTACCTGTGATGTGGAAGGAGTGCAGCTGCTTCACACAAGTTTAGGTTGCTTGATATAAATTAGATGTTGCAACCTTGCAGCCCCTTCTGACTCTGGCCCAGAAGTTTCTCTTTAAATGGATGTGCAGACTTCACAGACAGGCAGGCAACTCTACAAATAGAAACAAATTTCACAATCTTATAAGGATTTCTCAAACAAGATCAAAGTATTAAAGAAGAAACAAAATTAACAAAATATAATTGAGCTACATAATTTATTACAAGAACATGAATTAAAGATTAATTTTAAGACATGGAGATACTAGGTTCAGGACTAACCTCTGCCATAGAACTGCAATTTATTTTAAGCAAAACATTTTTTTCCTGTGATGGAAGCTTGTTGAAAACTGTTGCAGCATTACCAGAGCCTGCAATGCATAATTTTACCAATGTATTCACAATGTGTTAATCTTAGGAAGCCTAAAAGAAGAGGGGAAAAACAATAATCTATTTTTTACAGATGGCAGTCAAATATTTGATTTTTTTATTCTTAGTATCTATTTTCCTCTTACTTCTACATTTTTAATTGTCAAAGACCAGATGGAAAAAAAATCTACAAAATTACTTCCCTTGGAAGAGGGAATTAAAGGATAATATAGAAAAGTACTGATATCAGACATTATAATATTCAAGACTGGCATGACAAAACTTACTAAGGAAAACAGCAATACACATAGATCGATATTTCTTTTAGATATAGTCTGTAAATACTTTTTCAGAATATGTGTTTAACTTTTCTTTGAGAAATACTGCAGGTTACAGATCTAGAATAGGCTTTCAGATTTACCAATTGAGATTTGTCGCATTGATGGATTTGTATTTGAAGTTACTTGATCATTCAGAATAGAGTATATTTCACAATGCTCTTTGGACAACACTATCTCTTTTATTGAAAGTTAACTGCTAAATATTCTCAGCTACAATTACTTGAGTCCTTTTTCTTCCAGTAGAATCTTTTCCCTGAATTACTAAAAGCTCAACAACAAAAATATTTTTTTAAAACTATCTGTTGACAGGTAGGGTCAACAGCATCTTCCTATCATCACGCCTAAGAGAATTGCTTTTTCATCTTCTAACTATATATAAAAATTTGTGAGCATGTCACTGCACCTTTAAGGTAGACTGCTTGCTTTGTGGGGTTAACATACAGCCCTGGGTAATTCCAAGCTGCAGCTGCCTGAAACTGGCCTGACTTTCAGTGTATACTATCACAAAAAATAAATGAACATGTGAAAAATATTTCTAAAAGACACTGCCAAAATCAGAAGCAATTAAGGAATGAAAAACATGAAAAAAATGCTTGGAATAGCAGAAAGAGAAAAGAACTGCGCTGTAAACAACAACAAACAAACATTTAGAAGAGGGTTCTTTGGAACCTGACATGTGCTCTTGCAGCCACCAGCAGCTGAACTCTTCATGTCCTGAAGGCAAAGTTCTGGGCCTGTGACCAGCACATTTTTTTCCATAGGAAGACAAAAAGGGGGAGGAAGGGGAAATGAAGCTCTGGGATGAAGTGAAGTCTGCCCATAGCTGACTCCATAGCAGAGTAGCTGCCTCTCCCAGACTCTGGCATAGATGAGGCAAGTGGGAAAAGCTGCTGCCCTTTTGGCTCCCACCCTTGGCAAGCTGCTGTGCTGGGGAACAGATGACTGCCTGAAGCTGGCCCTGCTGTTTGGCTGTTTGCACCTTTTGTGTGTACTCTGCTGCAGAAATTTCAAGGCAAGAGAATCAGACCAATTTACAGTGACACATTGATAGAATTTGCAAACAGCTCTTTAGCAGTGACTGAACTCCCATTTTATTTATCTCAGTGGAAGTTTTACAGATAATTTCAGTCAAAGAGCCAAGCCATGACTGAACACTTTTGAGAACCCAACTTTAATACACGGGTCTTAATTAATAAGGTAAAGACAATTCCTACAGTCTGAGGACTTTGGCCACACAATGAACTGAATTTCATGGGGAACCTTTGGGGAAGCTTTGATTGAATGAGGTAATGAATTACATTATGTTCATTCAATCTGTTACTGTAGTGATGATTCATATGCAAATTGTTCTGTGTGGTGTTTTTAAGTGAAACCCAAACTGAATTAGTGAAAGGTGATTTTTACTGCATTTAGTTTATTTTTTTTTTAAGGTATCATAGCAAAATAACCAGGAGTATACTCACATGATGGAAAAACTGGGAAGTTTTTTTGCAGATGCCCTCATAAATTAATTTCTTGCCAGTATTAATATTAAGTAATTATTAAAACCCAAAAAGCAAATAAAAAGTACATTTAACCAGAAGCAAAATTTTAATTTCATAAAGTAAGGAGAACCTGGGAGGAAAGGGCAGAAAAGAAAATACTCTGTTGAACTCTCTTTTATTTTACTTAGCTGACCTCAATTTTACCTTCAGAAATATGAGCAATAACATATGATACGTCAAGACTTAGACATTCCATATACACTCAATATGTACAACCATCCCCTGAAATCATAATTTCCACTGCAGGTCTAAAACCAAGAGCACCTGAAACTAGGAGAAACTATTACAGTACAAATCTAGACAGTCAGGAGTGACATAGCCTAGAATAAATAGCCCACCACTGGTTAGCTACAACTGAGCATCTCCAGTACTGCTTGAAGCAGCCAGGGTAAGCTGTGCTAATTTTCTAGCTCAAAAGTGCAACTTGACACAAGTTTTAGTAGGTGCTGTGGTTATTTTTCAGCTATGTTTCAGATATTCCTTTATGCCTGTCCTGAGTTCCTCTGACACCTGTATTATTTATTTTCATTAAAGAGCAGTAGCACTTCAGGTAAAAATCTTAAGGACATTCCTTTTGCCAGTGTTTCTGAATTCTGTAGCTCATCACAGAGTGTTGGGTTATCATACAACCTCTTTGGTGAAGGTTTTCTAGTGTGAATGTTTCTGCAGAAAATTCCTAATTCTTCTCCCAGAGTCAGAGAGTTTCTGAAAGCTTCCTCCTTACAGTTAATTTATTTTTGGTTCCTAGGATCTGATTTTTTTACTTTTCATTATTCTTTCAATTTCTTTGGTAAAAATTTCACATATTGTCTTGGTGTCTAGCTATTAAGTCAAAACTTGTAATTTTCTCAAGTGAAAAAGCAAAAATCAGAAAAAATAAAACTTAAAGCTATCCTTGCTTTGAATGCTGGGGTCAGTCCACAATTTACAGAGGCCACTGTAAAAACTTTTATATCCCAGAAAATGGATCTGTTCATTGAGATCTATTTCTACTGCAATTCTAGTTCTTAATTTCAAAACTAATAGGAATCGTCTACAGACTTTTTCTCTCTACACCTTATTACTTGATTTGCTCACAATAATAATTTCATTCTTTTCCAGTAAGTACTTTCAGAATCAGGTTCCTGCTCTAAAGCACAAAGCTATATGTACCTGGTACAAGCCATTCCTCCTTGTAAATTATTCTTCCTTCACTACTAAGGTCTCCAAACTCTATTCATTCTATAGAATATACCCAGAGGTTAAAACACTTTAAATTAACCACAAATGTTTTAACCATGTCAAAGAATGCATTTCTATATCAAGTTTAGTTATTTCTTAAAATATAAGGGGAAAAAATAGTTTATTGATGTCCCATAAGTAAAGCAGCCCCGTTCAGGGATCCCATAAAAGAATGGGCTCATACTCCATTTAATTATCCCTTAATAGGGTTCTTTCATTCTTTGTCATGTAGCAACAAACTAGAGTTTACTGAAAATAGATAATGTCAACCAGGGCAGATCTGCAGAGCTGTGTGTTGTTGTCAAGAGTGTGTCTGCATTATTTTTGTTCTCCATATGCAGCCCCAGAAATGCACTGGGGATTAGGAAGGAAGGGGAGGTGCCCTTCCTGCTCTCACTCCTCTTCACACCTGTTCCTGCACCTATCACCTGTTACCTGTACTGCAAATACAGTACATCATCACCTCAGTAAATTGATGTACAATGCTGTGGATCATCACCTCTCTCAAATTGTTTTATTTCTTCAGTGTTCTTAGGCACCTGCACCTTAAACAAGGACAACTATATAATAAGCTTATAATCTATAATTGTGCCACTCCTGCCTGCACCCACAGATGCCTTCTGTCTTGTAATTTTCTCAGGGTATTTCTGCCCCATCTATTACTGTATTTTATATAGAATATACAGCCCTCCCTTGCCCACCCTTCCCCAAGCTGTTCTCCTTCCCTGTTTGTGAGTGAAATAGGATTCATTGCTGTTACTGTTGCTTCATGGACTACTTTGGTGAGCTAGATTTCGTTTGTGGTCATAGGCAACCTAAGAAATCCCATCTCTACCATTGAATGAGAAAAGGCCACTAACAAGAGATATTGAGGTGTTACAGATGGCTGTAAATTTCCAGGACATAAAGGAATATTTACTATTTTTAGTGTGTAGTGAGATATTAAAAAAAACCTCAGAGTTTAACTTCATCCTTAGGTACTCACACCTCTAAATGTCCGTCGTATGTAATGGACAAAACTTTGGTTCCAGTTCCACATGGATCTCCATAGTACAGAAAGCAAGCAGTCAGATTGGATTTTGGAGAGAGAGGAAAGTTGTAATGGTTTAGAATTGTTACACAGAGAGTGTAACAGGGAGCCCTCATTTTCTCTATATAATGAAAATATATTTCTGTAACGCAACAGAAGCTATCAGATCCCACATTAGTTTCAGAATCTGTTAGTCAATGGAAATAATCACAAAGTTTTTTTATCTCCAGTGTTCAATTTTATTAGTGAGTACTTTTGGAAGAAAAATAAAGTCATATGTTAATTGCTAATAAATCTCAGGTGTTTACACCATGCCACACCATACAACTCTATTAAGCTGATTCTGACAGAATACAGTCTTTAAAGCATAATGTGTGCCATAACAATATCCGAAATTTATAATATATTTATATAGTAGTTATTAGAAGTTGATATGCAAGGTAAAGATGCTCCAGTTTTACCTGAAGTCTTTGCTCATGTAAAAGTTTGAGGAGAAGTGCCCTCCTTTGATTGGGAATCTTTCATGCTTGATCTCTGTTGAAGATCTGGAAGGGATAAAGCAGTCAGTGCAGGTACTTATCAAAGGAAGCTTTGCATTCTATAACATTTAGTAAGAGAACAGCATGATCCCTTATTGGTTCTAACTTCTAAAATTAGCAAGAATTACTGTATTAGGCAACACTAAATTGATATTTAGCAGTTATGCTAATGCTTCAAATTCAGTGAGAAGTTTCAGTGTTTTAAGGGCACCAAGTCTATGTGCCTGACATACTGTCATAGTGGGGTAATCCCACTGTTTGACCCTGGAGTGGCTGCAGTCAAGAGGAATCATGGAATCAACTCACCATTCATGTGACAGCTTCATCTGAAGACAAGCCCTGGATCATCCATCCTCCAGACATCAACTTTTGCAAGCCTTCATGGAAGAGGATTTCTCAGAACAAGAGAGAAGGTGCAGAGGACAACATTCGACACTAATGATATTCACGTTGCCCTATCAGGAAGATCTGTAGAAAAGTTGAATATATGGAACCTCCAGTATAGTCCCAGCATGATATCTTCTGTAGTGGGCCTTAGTGATGGTCTCTGACAACTGCATCTGAAGAAAAACTTACAAGAATTGTTCAGCAGCGAGCTATTGGAAGAAAAAGAAACAAACAGAAAAACACTGACTCAATTTCCGGGATACGAGAGATACACTGGAATAAGAGAACACAAAAGGCATGCTGTTGGAAAATATTATACTGCTAGAATAATAGATAATAATAATAATAATAATAATAATAATAATAATAATAATAATAATAATAGATATAATAGATAATAGCAGTGCTCTATGAACACAAAAATGGTTCCTCTCTGTCAGCTGAAGAGATCTGATGAAACCCTAGAACCCATGTAAAGTTGTCATCCTATTGATTCCAGAGAAGCTTATGCTGGTACCTCTTCTCAAGGCACATTGGCTTGAGCACTGCACTGTCCTAATTTGGCTGTTGGTTTGCTGATGAGACCTCAAGAAAGGTCTTACTGGTAAACAGGCAGAACATGAGTATGTCTGCAGGTGCTTGAACATATAAAGCAACCCCTGCTATTCCCTTGGTAGAAAGCATCCCTCCCTGAGCTTCACTTTACTCATTTTCATAATTTAAGACCATCTAAATATAATTAAAACCCCAAATTAATGAGTAGTAATCAATCATGAGAAATTTTCTTTTCCTATGTGTACTCAATAGAAGGGGCAGGCAGAGAAATATGATGCTAGACTAAAAGGAAATCAGAGAGTTCACTGCAGTAATATGTCACTGGTAGTAATTGTGCCATAAAATGAAAGTGTTTATTTTTAGCTTGATTCTTTTCTTAAAATAAATCCTGTTGAGGGAATTTACCTACAAAAGTTATTATTATATGTGTGCAGCAAATTTTTCTAATTATGCAGCTACTTATGGGAAAACTAGCTACCACTGAAATGTAATGATATGTTTGTAAAAACAAGATTTATGTTATTTTTCTAAAAGATAAGTCATTGCTGACATTTTAATTATGTAATTCCTTCTTAGACTTCTAATTTCAGTACTGTTTCTATATTTCAAAATAAAATTGTTATGATATTTCTGAAAACAATGATAATAAATATATTTCCTGATCACACAAAACAGGTCTACATATTCTGAGCAGAGTGGTAATACATGAACCACTGCATAAAATAGATACAGAAATAATACGAAAATTGCCTGTCTGGATAATACTGACAAAATACAGATTTTGACTGTGGAGAAATTGTTCCCCACAGGGGAGATCAGGAATAGCTTTTTAGTTTAGAAACTGAGTAAAGGTATCAGGTACTGTGCAGGTGGTTTTGCTAAACCCTTAAAATAGTCAATGAGGTCTTCAGGCTCTGGGTGCCAGATTTTTTTTCCCTGTAAAGGGCAAACTATTTTTCTGAGCTGGAAAACATAAAAAGAAGCTCTTTGAGAGCAATATTCTCCATGGGCAATAACAGAGAACTTCTGAGCATAGGTAGTAATTAACAAGCCTCACTGCCTGCTTCTGCAATAGAAGTTTCATCGACTGCACATCACTGAACTGTCTGGATCTGCAAATTATGCTCAACCCGGGACCTCCAAAATAACTTCAATGTGATCTTACAAAACACTGAAGTGATTAAATTCTATTTCCATTAAATAATGACAAGTATAAACCAATGTTCTTTTTTTAAAGAAAAAAGGAACATTTCTGAGCTTTTAAAATCTACATGAAGTGCAAGCAAAAAAACCCCAAAACCAATCCACCAGAAAATGGAAGCTGGAAAAGAGAATCATCATTTTCCCTTACTCATGTACTCATAAAACACAAAATGTTATTTTGAAACATTAAATCACTGCTTTCAGAGCATTTTTATCACCTTTTGTTTCCTGCATAGATGCATTCCTTCATTCTATTTAGTAAACAACTTGGGTTTCATTCAAGAAAGCAGGCTATTGCCACCTACTTTCCATTCTGTGGGAGTCTTTTCTGTTGCCTTAGACTTATTTACTTACTGTAGAATAGTTTATATATGTTTTTAGAAACATATAAACCTTAAAATTTAAGATACATACATATATGTATATATGTATATATGTATATATATATATGTATATATGTACATAAATATGGATATATGGATGTACCTTAAATTTTTTGACTTATTAGATTGCTCAGTACAAGTAGGCAGCTGTTCAAGGTCTCCCAAGGTGTTCTCTTTCTTTCTAAACTTCACACCCTTTTCCAGCATCTTCTAAACAAAAACAGCCTAAGGGAAGAGCAGTCAGGGCAATCAGAAACCAGAAGGAGACACAGGCGAAGGCAGAATACAATGCAACTCATGCAGCAAGTGGGGTGATGAGCAGAAACTTCTGCTGCAGATGCTGGCAAAGTCCCCACAAACATAAAGCTCTATCCAAACATTCATTACCTATATTAAGCAATGTCAAGGCCGGAGTTTTGTATAACAGTTTCACAGCTTTCCCAGTTCTGTTATGAATAAATGCATCCTCATCTTTTGCTGAGCTACTTGTGTGTACTCATCTGGAGCTGGATTTATGTTTCTGTGTAAATCACTACAAAGAAGCAGAAATTATATATCAAAATTTGTGATCTTCTGTTTATAAAAAACAGATTTGATCTTAGAGAGCATGCAGCAAGCCATTATTTCCCCTTCTACATCCAAACATGGATAGAATAGAATTTTGATTTTGTGGAGCTAACATGTCCTTGAAGATGTTGCAGATTAGCAAGTCCTAACGTACTTGTAAATGGCTGAGATGCCTCAAAGTTTTTGTCAGCTCAAATTACATCTGTACTTCTGTGGTCTGATAAAGCTGCATTATTTCTAAATTTGAGGGTAATAAATTGATTTGATTGTCCTGCACTTCCTAGAGCTTGGTCATCTACCAAATGAAAAAATACAGTAATTAATATTCCCTGCCTGTGAAATGGCTGTTTGGCTGTGAGAGGTTTATGGAAAAGAGAAGGCAGATGAATCACAGCACATGGAGCTGCTGTCTGAGGATTTGAAAATCTCTCTGAAACCATATGATGGCCGGGAAGTGGCTTGGAGGAGCTGCAGATGAAAACTCTTTTCTCAGAAAAGTATGTGGCTGGAATAAAATGAAATGTGATAATCCTGACTGGATTACTTTTTCTCTAGAAATATCACTAATCCTTTCTGCATTTTAATCAAACAGTAGCTTCTATATTTGCTACAAATTTGTACAGCTCATGTCACACACAATGTATGGTGCACACCAAAGATGGGGGCTACAGATGCTCATCTGTAAGAGGAAACCATAAAAAAATACCATAAACATAAAAAAAAACCCCATTAAAATAAAATAAATATTTTCTGTAAAAATAGAACAAACAGAGCCTTTATTTAAGTTTTTATTTTGACCATTTTTTGTTCTGTCAAGGCAGTGCTTTTCAGACATTCCTGAAGTTAAGACAAATAATCTGAAATGTTACTAGGAAACATTAGTCCTAATATTACATATATTGTTACTGGTACTGATTTTTAATATATAAACTAATGTAAGTATTATGTTTTAACATTAATGGACATGTTGCACTAAATTCTGTGGCTAGAAAAGTCATCTTTGGGGATAAGGGAATGAGATTTGTTGTAATCATTCAGATTATTTGTTTTCCCAAATAATTTTTTGGCTGAGCTATATCATGCTCAAAATTTGTCTTTGGTTTTAAATTTATTCACACCCCACAGATTCCATAAATATTTCCGTCTTCTGTGGGGTTTTTGTTTGGTTGGTTGTTTTTATCCCTTACTCCATAGCTAAATTTAACATAAAAATTTTCCAAGGCATATGATTTTTTTTTCTGAATGAATCTAATTTTAATGTTGCTTAAAATGCTAGTTATTGGAAAAAATATGCTAAATCTTTAACATATGAAGCAGAATGAAGATGAGTGAAAAAGTTGTCTTTCACTGGGCACAAGGCATGTTTTTTAAATTACAAAAAAACTTCAAGTAGAGGACTGTGAAACTATGACTCTATTACCTTTATCAAAGTGCAGCCTTTGTTTATATATATATAGGATACACTGAAGTATCTGAGGTACCTGTGTGGAACAAATGTCAATAATATCTGAAGACACATAGCAGAGAAGAAATATGTAAATTATGAGGTAAGTTACTAAATTGTTTGGATGAGGAAGGTTGCTAGATGGAGTCTCTCAATTGGAGAAACTTTTTAAACACATAAATTGTTACAGATATGAAAAGGGTATCATTCTCCAATGTTCTTTATTAATCGTCAGAATATTCTTTATTAATCACAAGACATATGCAAACAGAGTGAGGGTCTCACTGAATCTCTCCAGGGCCTATTACACCTACCACTTGCTTTAGAATAATTGGCAGATGTAGTTGCCCTTAAGACTTTAGATACATAACAGTATATTTTTCAAGGGAAGCCTTGGAATTAAAAAATTCTCTCCTTCTTACTTTCACTATATCATATTTATATTTGAGATATTTATATTTAAGATATTCCATATTTTATTAGAAGATTAAAGTCTTCTTAAAAGTTGAATTCTCTTTGAAGATAGATTTTATTATGCATTTAAATTTCCATAAATTTCACGTGTCATGCAAAAATATTTTCTTTTATTTCTTCTTTCTTCTCATGTGTCTATGGTTCATCACTGCAGAATTTTGCAAAAAGGAAGGACGGGCTTGAGTTTCACTGTTTAAACTTTGTGACTTCCCTTGCTCTTACAGACAAAAGCAATTTTTTAAGGGTATACTATACTGGAGAAGTACAGAACTAAGGACTGACATAGAAATAACTCATCCTGTAGTTCTAAGTGTGTCCTTGAAACTGTTTTCCACAAAAACAAAGAAATGTTTTATGTTCATACTACCTGCATTAAGATACCTTGTAGGAGCACTGAGGGAAGAAAAATAATTGTATATGAACTCCCATACAAAAGTGTTGAAATCCACTTGAGGTGCTTTCAAATGTTTTAATTTTCGTTTTGAAAGAAAACTTATCCTCTTTTACCTAGTTGGCAATATCCTTGTCTCTTTTTGAACTCTTACCAGGGTGAATTCTCTGAAAAAAACAATAGTGAATGTTCACACAGCTACTATATCAAGAAAAAAAAGTTGTGAATTCCCAAATTTTATGTTTTATTATGCATTTTTATGAGATTTTGCTTTTTAACCACTAATGTATTATTCAGTATTTCCCATCTACTATTCATTATTATCTTATTAAAATTTTCAGTCTTCATATTAGGGAGCAGAAACAATAAATAAAAAATGCATGTGGGAATCAGAATTTATGTCTGACTGATTAATGAATAGTAATGGAAGGAGGCATCATAAGAATCACCAAGGCCTGCTAAAGAACCTTCATTAAATAATTGCCTCTCTTCTCTGAAAATCCTCCTTTCATCAAACCAAAATTGGGGTTTAACTAATCTGATAAAAAGAAGGGAAGAATACTGTAATAGACACTTTTTGCATTATACAGAATATAAATAATGTAATACTACATTTCATAAATCACATTACCACATAAAAAATTTGGGAACTATTCCCAGCATTATGTCACTTATTTTTAGGGAGGCCTGTCCCTTTTGAACCTTTACATTAACCTATCTCAGACCCCTGCAGGGGCAATATCACTCATTCCTATTATTAGTGCAGAACATCATTCAGACCTTATTGTTTATTAATTGTACTGTTTTATGAGGGCAAAAGGAAATGTAATTAGTTCAATAACTCATGCAGAACATGCCAATACATTCTGTAACTATGTAACAGAATAAAATAACTGAAAAAATGTTACTAACCTATTTCTAGAGTTTAAACTGCTTATCAACTGATCAATTAAATACTGTATCAGTACACCAAAGAATATACTGAGTAACATAATACTCTTTGCTTAAAGTTCATTTAGTGTAAAATGAAAACATTTTTCTGCTTTTAAAAAATAAAAGCAGGACCAACACTTGAAATTGGATGTTCAGCAAGCATGCTGGAGATCTGCTCTGATAAGAGTGAACCTACCTTTTATTTGCCATAAAGAATTAACCACAGTAAATTACTGTGACTTCTATCCAAGCATTGGTTGCAGTCAAAATATAGGGCTTCCAACTGGGTGGAAGAAACTTGTGAGCACAGACATCCATTTTCCAGAACACAGGCAAGAGCAGCCTCTGCTTTAGGCTTTTGACCCCAAATAGTGTGGTATTGACATCATTGAACCTTTTCCACTGGCATTAGAAGAGGATTATGGCAGGTGAAAAGACTTACATGTAGCTAAGCAGAACACCAATGTGTAAATACTCAGGAACAGCACAGAAAGTAATTTGGAGAGATTACAATGTTTCTGTTGAAGATGATGTGCAACTAGCCCTTGGTAATTAATTTTAGCAATATCAATTTAGATCTGCTCACAGTCACTTGATGACTACAGCTCTACGCAAACTCTTTGTTGATATGTTCACTTGGGTGGTGGATTTGCAGAGGGACTTAGGAGAGGATATACATTTAAGAATCAATTAGCTCCCTATGCAAACAGTGAGTTGGTCAATTAACTTGCTGAATACATTTTCCTGTCTGAGAGTATAATAATTTTCCTAGTTAAAAATTTTCAGTAAAATCCTACATACCATTTTCATACTATTAAATAAAGTGGGATAAAAACATAAATCAATTGTTTATTTATATTCTGAATATCATAAAAAAGGTATTAGTTCTACCATGCACACGTTTAAAAGATTCTGGGCATGTTTTAAAGTTTTATTTGCATAATTTTTTCTTCATAAATGGTTTCTAAAAAAATTATGCACTTAATTTAATTAAAATTACAGCTCCTTACTACTTACTGAGAATTTGAGAAATAATTAAATGCCTTTACAACATTTCTTCCTAATGCCTTACATAAATTATTTCTCATTAAAATGTTGAAAATTTGTACCTGGAATATTCATGTGTAACATTACTCAGCTTATTGAACCAGATTTTAAATATTTCACTGTGTTACAAAATTCTCTTGACATAATATTTTGCTTTTAATTGTAGCTATTTGTCTTGTAAATGTCCTATTGTCACCCATTTTAGAAAAAAAAAAAAGCCATTAATGATGGAAAGATGACAGGTAATACCAATATCAACTTTACCCTCAAATATTACAGGCAGGAAAATTAATATTAAGAAAAGAAAATGTGTAGCTTTGTTTTTTTATCTCCTGTATATAGCAATTAGGAAGTACACCAAATGGTCTAATCACTGTCAAGAACCCAGTCATCTGAACACTTTCATATTTTCTTTCTCTTCTGATAATACCACTTATCTGAAGATCATAGACAAAGCTCTAAACAAGAATTCTCTTGTAGTCTGGAGTTGCTATGCAATTTAGATGCCCTAAGAAGAACTGCACTTCAGAGAGTTATAGATTGAGAATGGAGGTAAAAGACAGGACAGAGATTCATTTGGACGCCAGAAAAAAAATTCTAAAAGTAAAGAAGCTGAAAATCTTAATTTCAAGTTTATTGAGAGTAAAGTATAAGTCTAGTCTTCTACCTCTCCATTCTTCAGTGATTCAAACCCACAGTTTTACTTCTCTAAGCTCTGCTGATGCTTTTTGGGGTTATGTATCTGGTTTGACATCTACCTATGACAATTTTAAACTTTTGCTAGGCATTAAATTTAAGGGGTTTTCTGAATCTTCAGGGTTTTTCTGTGATAGTCTTCAGTGCTTTTCTTTTGACTTCCTGTAGTAAAAAGGGGTATGTGGAGGTTGATCACGGACACTGGGGAAATGTGCTATTATCACAGACTTCCCAGAACTGTGTCTGAAGACTATCACGCTCTCCAAGCAACTACTCATTGTTAATGATTTTGAATATGGGATTTTAAAAGCATAGCAGTGGAGGAGTGAGAGAGCAGGAAGAAACCATTTTATGTTGGAAAACCATTCTATATAATCACAGAATGTTTTGCTTTGGAAAGGACCTTAAAGGTCATCTAGTTCCATTACAGAATAGTATTTTTTTTTTAATTCAGGACAAAATTTAAACAAAAATTAATTTTTTTTTTTTAATTTTTCCTCTTAGCTGTTGAGGTAATGAACCATTCTTAGCTACTGCATAACCATTTATTTTAATCCTTCATAGATACTGCTGAGTTATTTTTATATATCATTAAAATATGTAATGTTCTGACACTAATTTATAACCAAGAAAGAAGAACAGGAGAAATGCAGCAAGAGTAGCCAGCACCATCTTGGAAAATTATCCTGAGGCAGAGGAAGGGGAAATGTTAACAGACTTTTCTTTCCCATCTTCCCTTTTCTGGAGGGAAATCAGCAGCGTCAGATGGAGGAAATAAAAAAAAAAAAACAAAAAACCACAGGTGACAGTATTTAATTTTTGTCCTTTTCCTTTCATCTCATGCTGTTGGTTAAATCATGATATCCTGGAGATGAGAAGGTTGCGTGGAGAGCTCGTAGCGACATTCCAGTAGCCAAAGGGAGCCCATGGGGGAGCTGGAAAGGGATTCTTTGTCAGCAACTGTAGTGATAGGACGTAGAGTAATGGATACAAGCTGAAAGATGGGAAATTTAGGTTGGATATTAGGAAGAAATTCTTTACTGTGAGAGTGATGATATACCAGATCATCTTCCCCAGGGTGGTTGAGGATGCCCCAACCCTGGTAGTGTTCAAGGCCAGGTTGGATAAGGCCTTCAGCAAAGTGGTCAATTGGAAGTGTCCCTGCCCATGATAGGAAGAGTTGAGACTACATCACCTTTAAGGTCCCTTCTAACCCTTAACATTATATGGTTCTGTGATTCTGTATCTAAACTGTAACTGTTCACTGCTATTGTGATACAGGTATTTATCAGATTAATTTAGAGTTTGGGTTACAATTCAACCTTTTAAATGACTTTTCTGAAGGTGAGGAAAACTATAGTGGTGTAGATGGACGTAGACAGTCTGAAGAAAAGTATCTTAGAGATAGAATTTAGTTTTTCATCATGGCTAATTTGTCTCTTCTATGGAATATATCTTTATCACAAAAGTTGCAGATGAGATCACATTAATTTTAATACTGCTTAAAAGTGAAAGATAATAATATCAAACTATTATGGATATTGACTTTATTAAATATATTAAATAAAGGGGAATCCAGACAACATCAGTCAGCCTACATTCAATCTCCAAGAAGACTGTGGAGCACAATCTCTCTTACAAGCTTGCTCTACATACCTCAGGGACAAGAAAATGAAATGGAACAGCCAAGGTGTTTACTGAGGAAAAATTAAGCCTGTTCACCTAATGATGTGTCTGGCTTTGTGGGCAAAGGAAGAGAAGTGGATGTTGTATGCCTTGGCTTTAGCAGTTGGCTTCAGCAGTTGGCTTCAGTCTCCTTATCACCAAATTAGTGAGACAATGGCTGGATAAGTGGAAGTTAAAGGTGGTTTGGAAAACAGACTTGACAGCAG
The DNA here is from genome assembly GCF_014805655.1 of Passer montanus. Lineage (NCBI taxonomy): Eukaryota > Metazoa > Chordata > Aves > Passeriformes > Passeridae > Passer > Passer montanus. Next base: position 147,478 of record NW_024374368.1, read on the forward strand.
GCCTTAGTCACTGTTGTCAGTGGTACAAAGTTTAGCCAACATCCAGAAAATGGAAGCAACCCTCATTCAGAAATCAGTACTGAGACTAGTACTGTTTAGGTTTTCATTAAAGGCATAAGTGATGGGACAGTGAGCATTCTCAGGAAGTTTGCAGATGACACCAAACTGGGGAGGGGAGGGCAGTCAGCATGCTGGAGGACAGGGCTGCTACTTAGAGAGACTGAAGAAATAGACTGGACTTGAATGAAAACAAAAATGGAATGGCTTACAAGCCTTGTATCTGGGCTGTGAAAATTAAAGACAGAGCCAAGAGGTCTAGAAGAGTGATCTTTCATTCCAGTTTGGTACCTGTAAGACCTCACTTGGAGAATTGTGTCAAGACTGGACAAGTCCAGCATAGGAAAGAGGAAGTCCAGAGGCAACCTGAAAAAATCATTAGGGGTCTGGACAGAACATGTCAGGAGAGGGTTGGAGAGTTGATATATATGATCAGAGGATACAGAGAAGCTGAACCCAGAATATGAGGGTGGTTAAACACCAGAACAGGCTGCCCAAGGATGCTGTGGAATCTTGGAATCTCCATCTTTGGAGGTGCTTGAGACTTGACAGCACCTGAGTGTGGAATTTCAAAAGAATAGCAGCTAATATGAATGTCTCAGACACTGATAGCTGGATGGCTGTGGAGCCAACCAAGGATTGCTGGTAATCACAGACAAGTGTTGGTAATTACTAAGGAGTTTTAGTATTAATATGCCATGGAAAAAACCAAGTTGTGATTGGAGAAGGGGACCATTTGAAGGTAAAGCAGCATTTTCTGGGACAAATCTTTTTGTTCTAGCCCCCAGAGCAGAATATGGTACAAGCCATGGAAGGGATGTCACACTGAGAGATTACCGAGCAACAATTAGTAAGCAGTAAAACAGATTTCTGCTGGTTTCAGCATTGATACATAGGTAGTTGTGTAAAGATATTTGAACTTCTATAAATTATAGGACAGTTTGCATGCTTCCAAAGAAAAATGACAGATCTTTTACATGAAAGCCCCCAATCTATAAGTGGGACAAAATAGGTGCAAGCATGTGTGCCTCTGTAAATGCTGTGTGACATGCTGATTTTCCAAGACATATGTATATAAATATGCTCACTAAGTTTATGCAAAATGACTGTGAACTTCATGTTTTCCTTGTTAAAAATACAGCTATTAATACTGCTTATGAAAAATGTAGCAAAGACAGAATAATAAAAATGTTATCAAAGCTGCTGGGAAACACTTGTGCAAGGGAAAGGTACAGATAACAAATGCTGTCAGTGTTGGCAGATGGAGCTTTATTATATGCAGCAATAGGTTTGTCTTGCCTGTTTCATCATGTGGCATTTCAATAATTTGCTACTAGGAAAAGGTTTTATTATACATCTCTTCTCCCACACAAGCTCGTGGTACCCAGAGCAGTCACTATTCAGTCTACTGACTCTTGTTTCAGCTGGTATTTTGGAACACAGACTTTTAGACATCCTTAAATGGAAAGGAAGGGACAACAATAGACAGTATTTCCATACCTATCGTTTTCCCTTGCTTGATCACAGCACATTGCAGAACCATTAATATGAATATAAAAAGTATTTTCAGCCTGAGAGGTTTGCCATTGATACAACTCAGCTCATAGTTGAGAGTTGCACAGCCAAAGACACTTTCAACAATTGTGATGCAAATATTCCAGATAAGCAGCAAAAAGGAAGAAATAATAGCACAGAATAATATAGCACTGATACTGAAGAGATCTTTATATTAATTTAGTTATCATTTCTCCTGCTAGTGGAATGAAATCCCAGTACTGTAATATGAATTCTGAATATGTATCTGAAAAAGTCCTTGTTCATATTCTAATATAGTTCAATCATGGTGTGGGAAAAATATGAAAAGACAGAGACCTAGAATAAACAGCGCAGTACTGAAAATAACTGAAAATAACTGAAATAGACTGCAGTGATACTGACTCATTTTTTTTCTCTGCACAAAATTCTTACCGTGAAGCTCACCATTATCTAAGTGTTGTCTTTTGAAAGGAACTCGTTCATCCTTCTGAAGGATGCTTTTTGGTTGTATAGACAAAGTGTTGGTTGTTCACATAAAGTGTATCATAACCCATACGCTAATTATATTCTTAGGTGTTTATTTGATATCTATTTAAAAATGTAATGTGAAAACCCCACTTGAAACAGGCAGATAAATACATAGTCCATAAAATTGCTTTTAAGTGTTAACTACATATGCCACTACATTTTATAACAAAAAGTGCATGTGAGATGAGTTTAATGCTGAATATCTGTTTTACATCAAACATCAGCCAATATTTTTCTATTGTAAACACTTAGAAATGAAAAAAAATCTATAAAAATGCAAGATTGATTAATCTTATGTAGATTGATTGTAAGGTGCAGACCCATGCATGATATAAGTGCGTTGAAAAGGTAGTCAAGAACTGAGGGTTGACTTATTTTTTGTCAGGGTTATATTACAGAAGCTGGGTTTCCAAACTACTTTAACAGCATTTCAGCACCTAACATAAACATTTTCTGAGATTAAATTATTCCTGTATTTTGCTTGCTTATCTCTAGTAACCTAGCAATAGAATATGTCTGATAAATTTGGTGGCCTTCTCTGATGGGGTTACAGCATTTGTGGGTAAGGATGTCATCTTCCTGGATTTATGCAAAACATTTGACATGGTCCTGTGTGGTATCCTTGTCTCTAAAATGAAGAGATATGGATTTGATGGATAAGGAATCAACTGTATGGCTGCAGTCAACAGCTCAGTGTCTGAGTGGAGACATTTCTCAGGGTCAGTGACGTTATTTAACATCTTTGTCGGCATCAAGGATGGTGGATTGAGTGCGTCCTCAGCAAGTTTGCTGAGAACACCAAGCTGTGTGGTGCAGACAACACATTGGACGGAAGAGATGCCATCCAGAGGGACACTGACAGACTGGAAAGGTGAGCCCATGGAAACTTCATGCTGTTCAAGAAAGCCAAGTGCAAATTCTGCACCTGGGTTGTAACAATGCCAAACACAAATACAGGCTGGGTAGTGAATGATTTGAGAGCAGCCCTGAGGAGAATGGACTGAAGGCATTAGTTGAGGAAAAACCCAACAAAACCCAGGAATGCATCCTCACAGCCCACAAAGACAGCTGTATCTTGGGCTGCATCAAAAGGAGTGTGACCAGCAGATGAAGGGAGGTGATTCTTTCCCTCTACTCTGCCCTCCTGAGACCTCACCTGGAGTGCTGCATCCAGCTCTGAAGCCCCCACCACAAGAAAAGCATGGATGCATTAGAACAAATCTGTGAGAGGGGCAGAAAGATCAGAGGACTGGAGCATCTTACTGTGGAGACAGTAGAGATTGCTCATTCTGGATAAAAGCCGACTCTGGTGAAACCTTATGGCACCCTCCAGCACCTAAAGAGGTTTACAAGAGAGTTGGAGAGGGACTTTTTACAAGCGTTTGTAGTAGTAGGACAAGGGGCTTTAAACCAAAAGAGCCCCTTAGCTTTAGATTAGATATTAGAAAGATATTATTTATGGTGACTGTGGGATTAGATTTAGGAGATCTTTTATGTTAGAACATAAATTGTTCTATGACTAGAATTGTTGCATTTTTCTTTCTTAAGGATAAAGACTATTGGCTATTCCCAATGAGGAATAGGAGGAAAAAGGAGCAGGAAGAATGAGAAATGAAAAAGCATCTTGCAAAAACCCTGGAGAGTCAAATTTACAAGTGTTTCTGATTACAGGGAAATGACAGTGCCAGAGGCAGCACCTGCTGCCACTGGGATCAATAGTCCCAACATCTGAACAGCCCCATTATGCTGTTGGGGGTTTTTTTGGTTTTTTTGGGTTTTTTTTTAGATACATAGCACACGAAAAAGTCTCCAACCCACTATAGAAGAGGCTGTTCTGTCTCCATTCTGTATCAGTGAAACCAGTTCTGGGCTTCCCAGCACAGGATGGACATTGACTTGCTGGAATGAGTCCAGAGATGGACCAACAAGATGATTAAAGGGATGGAGCATCTATTCTGTGAGGAAAGGTTAAGAGAAAAGTTCTGCCTGGAAAAGAGAACCCTGCAGGGTGACCTTACTGCAGCTTTCCAATAGCTGACGGGTGCCTACAAGAAAGATAAAGAGGGATTTTTTACAAGAGCAGGTATTGACAGGACAAGAGGGAATAGCTTTAAACAGAAAGAAGATAGGGTTAGATTGGATATTAGGAAAATATTCTTTATTGTGAGGGTGGTGAGGCACTGCAACAAGTTGTTCAGAGAAATTGTGGCTGTCCCATCCCTGGAGCAAGGCCAGGCTGGATGGAACTGTAACCAGCCTGGTCTAGCGGAATGTGTCCCTGACCATGCCAGAGGGATTGGAACTGGATGATCTTTAAGGTCCCTTCCAGTCCAAACCATTCTATGATTTCACTTGTAGTCTGTGTATATAACTATTTAGAATTATGATCTTTATTTAATTGAGTATAAAAAATACTTCTCTCACACTGGGATAACCAGCCAGTAGAGTAATAAAATTATTTTAAAACTCTTTCAGTGGAGAAACTTCAACTTGATATCTACATCAGTAGACAGCAGAGAGCTGAGGAAAAGTGTGTATGAATGGGATTTTTCTGTCCTGTGTTTTATTATGTCCTCAGTTACTGAACAATCTATTCTGTGGTAGCCTCCGTTAAAAAAAGATATATTTAGCTGAGTCTCAAACTTAGTGCCTATGTGCAGGTTATGATTCTTATTTAGGGTTCTCAGTTAATTCATGAGATTTCCTTTTTTACCTTTTCCTTAACTTCATCCACAACAGAAAGCCTTAAAACTGGTGTATGAAATTAATCTACTATTGGCACATTACACTGCACAACTGTAGTTTGTACAGGGGAATTGATAATTAGCCCAATTTTTGCCTGCAATTTGTTCTTGAGGACTCTTTGTGCACTTTAAGGCTGTTCAGATGTGTATTAATTCATTAAGTACTTTTTGGAATAGTAATTATTAGTGTACATCCAAGACAACTCTGTTCATAAGTTAATGTATCACAGACATAGAGGTAGATATTGATAAATATATATTTAAAAAATATTTATGTATCAGAAGTAGTGTGGCCAGCAGAACTAGGAAAGTGATTTTTCCCCTGTACTTGGCATTGGTGAGCCCATACTTTGAGTCCTGTGTCCAGTTCTGGGACCTTCAATTCAGGTGAGACATCGAGATGCTGGAGTGTGTCCAGAGAGGGGCAGTGGAGCTGGTGAAGGGTTGAGATGCTGGAGTGTGTACAGAGAGGGGCAGTGGAGTTGGTGAAGGGTCTGAGCACATGTCCTGTGAGAAACAGCTGAGGGAGCTGGAGATGTTTAGCTTGGAGGAGGCTCAGGGGTGACCTTCTTGCTCTCTGGTCTGAGCACATGGCCTGTGAGAAACAGCTGAGGGAGCTGGAGATGTTTAGCTTGGAGGAGGCTCAGGGGTGACCTTCTTGCTCTCTGTAACTACCTGAAAGGAGGCTGTAGCCTGGTGGGTGTCAACCTCTCCTCCCAGTCTACTAGAAATAGCATGAAAGGACACAGACTTAAGGACACAGCACAGGGGGAGCTTCAGGTTGGACATTAGGAAGAACTTCTTCATAAAAAGGGTGATTGGTTATTGGAATGGGCTTCCCAGGGTGGTGGAATCACCATCCCTGGATGTGTTTAAGGAAAGACTGGATGTAACAGTTTATGCCATGGTCTAATTGACGTGGTGGTGTTTGGTCAAAGGTTGGACTGGACGATCTCAGAGGTCTTTTTGACCTAATGGATTCTATCATGCCGAAAGACATATCCCCAGTTAAACATAAAGCCAAGATTTTAATTATTATCAAATTTTGCATATTTCAGATAAGTACTATCTTGAAAGTATACTTTTCAAGACCAGATACACTTTCAGCTCTATAACTGTTCAAATTTTTATTATAAAGAGATGCCAGAAATTTTTTATTTTTTATTTTTTTTAAGATTTTTTCAGCTTTTCAACTTGTCATCACTGAAATGTTACATCAAGTTGGTGTTGGTTTTGAGAGATGAAAGACCCCAGGCATTCTCAAGGTCTGTTTCCAGCTACAGTAAACAAGACACACTATACATAAATCTATTAAGATAATCTTAAAAACATTTCCATACCTCCTGGTCATCTTAGGTGTTTCTCTTTGTATGTCTTCAGCTTTATTTTAGTCTTTCTTAAACATATGAAACTGATATTAAACAGCCAGTTTCAAATCAGAGCTAATGTTGTTCAAGTACCATGGCACTCATACTTTTCTGTCTCTGCATTAGGAACTTCCTTTGGTACATTGCTTGCCTTTTTTAGAGCAATAAAACATATTGTCACACACAGTGGACTGTTGACCAGCAAGGTGACTCTCCATTCCAAACAGAGCAGGCACAATTTGTAGAAAAATATTTGCAGTTTGATGTTCCAAAGTTTGAACTTGCACCTTGTAAAACTGAATTTCATACCACTTCTACTGACCCAAGTTCAATTCTAAACAACGTTCTTCTACTTTGTAGTATTCAGAGCTCTTTCCTTCATGCTAGTGACACTCGTTAATATACTCCTAATATATTGGGTAAAGAAGCTGATCAAAATTTTGACTTAAGTTACTGATCCCAAACCCAGTCTTTAGTTATTCAAATAAAATTATTCCCTGATAATGATTCAATTTTTAAAGTTCTCCATTGCCAAAATCCCCTTCATATGGCCTTGTATCTTTACCTAATTCTGTCTTCCACAGCTTAATAGATGCATCTCTTTCACTGGTATATTAAATGCTTGACTTAAATTCAAAGAGATGAAATTTGTGAATTTCCTCTGTTTAGAAAAGTGTCAGTGAAAAAAAAAATCTATTATGTTAGTTTCAATATTTGCTAAACTGCTGCTATATTAATTATATTGTGTTATATTATTTATTATGTGATATGATATACTTTTATATTATATGCCATTTTTCTTTTAGGACAAAAATTACAGATATTCCCTTAGTGATATGTAGGAATGATTAATATTCCATCCTGTTCTTATATGTATACATTACTTTGCTATATTTCAGGGTGCAATCAGACTGATTCTCTAAAAGGAATTATTGAAAATACTAATTAAAGGATCCACCATTTCCAAATTTTTTTAAGAAGTCTAAGAGGAATCTAGAATTCTAGAATTCTAAATATATAGATAGTATTCTATTCAGTCTCCTCAGTCCTCAGAGGGTCATGTTTTTCCCCTCAGCTGAAGTTTTTTCCCAATTTTATGTTCTTGATTTTGTGTCACAGTGTATAAGTCTGAAATAAACAACTTGCCTAATTAAAGGCCAGCATTAAAATCACCCTTAATCTTATTCTTTCCTCAAAACAACTGGTTTCTTCCTTCTTTACTCTGTTTTTATATACCACTAACTGAAAAATCCCCAGTAATGTTTTTAAATATCTGCAGCTAATCTCACTCAACTAAACTTTAGGAATTCTTGTTTCATCTCTACACTTTTAAAGCATGTTTGTTTTTTTGCAAGCAATCTTGCAGCTAATCTCACTCAACTAAACATTAAGAATTCTTGTTTCATCTCTACACTTACTTTTAAAGCATGTTTGTTTTTTTGCAATCAGCAAAGACTTTCATAGTCCTTGAAATCAGCTTCTGTCACAACTCTCCCATTTCTTAAACAGTGATAAGGAATATATACATTGTTTTTTCTTTACAAGTCACATTAAAATTGTATACATTAAAAACTCTATACATTAGTGGGAAAAAAATATCAAACACATTTTGGTCCACACTGTAGTGGTCTGCCTGAACATTTTTGTCACCCAGGTAAATCTGGTATTTTATACAAAAGCATTATCACTGTAAGTATTAAGAATTCCAAATATTTACATAGGCACACTAATTTTCAAGCCATCACTGATGCCTCTGACAGAAACAATGAAAATGTTTAAGAGATTGTTTTTGCTAGGCAAAGTTCGTTGATTTTGCCAGACATTTTCTCTGTGCATTTGGTTTAGAAGAAATACCCACAACATTTCCTTACATGTTTTCATTCCATAAGAGTGAGCTGTCCTTCAGTTCTTTTTAACAACACATGCACAGAGTTCAGATTATTTTGGAGGAGAAAAAACACGCGGGGTTTCTCTTGCAAATGAAGAAAATGGCAATGCTCAGGGCTGCCTGTGGGTCTCTGCTTTAGTCTGCAGTTTATAAAGCACTGGTCAGGAAATCAGAAGCTGGCTGGATAAATAAAATAACAGTTGCACTTTGGAAACAATTGCTAACACAAATGGGAAAGTAATGAAAGATAGTGGGATCAAATCTTTCTCTACCAGCATGCAACTGTTTAGCTTCCCTCTTTCAGCCCTGTAGTAGCACTGCTGAGTAACCAACTAAATTGCTAGCCTGCTATATGTACCTAGAAGAAATTAGCTACAAAGCTCCCAGAAGAACAGAACATTATTTAGTGTCTGAGAAGTGACTCTGGCTACCTTAATATTTGTCCTGTCATATTTAAAGTAAGGTTTTTCTTGTTTTTAAATTTACTATAGATTTTTTTTTGGTAATGCGTTCACATCTGTTAGATCAGTTTCTAATTTTGCATCTAATTTTTCTCAATTTTCTCAATATAAATGTGAATTTTAAGATTATCATTATCTTAATTTACATCATGTTGTTAATATGGAGTTATGGTTAGAAAAAAGCTCACTAGTAATAAGTGAGGAAACTGAGCCAGCAAGCTACTCTAAACATAGACATCATCTTCTGATAAAGAAAGGTCTAATTAAAGCTGATGGCACATTAGGGGTGATCATTTTTTTTTCTGTTTTTCTTTTTTTTCTATTTTTAAAAGGAAAAGAAAGCTGCTGTTTGGCATATATCCAAAACACACAGAGTTCATTTGCAATGATCCTTAAAAGTGTAAATCAGGGCTTAGTCTGAGATGAATAAGAAAGACTGTACAAGACAATAAAAATGCCAAAGTGGCTTAATGAAAACCTAACTCCCTTATAAGCAGAACAATGAGGTACAAGATATAATGTATTAAATATAATTAAACATGTAACATTCTCTTCATCTGCTTTATTACAAAATAAAAGGTAATGAAGGAACAGAGGAACTCTGATGTCTGTTTTAGTGTCTGCTGGACTCAATTCAGAAGTTGTCTTTCTCAGCTCACCCTCTGCTTTGCTACTCACAACTGCTTTCCACATGGACATTATTATTCATCTTGGATCTGCATGCTGGAAAGCGGTCTGGGTTTATTCCTTGTCACCCATCAATAACGGGTATTTGGAGTCTGGTGGACTGTTTTGAGAAAGTTAATTTCTTGCTTGCTTATCCTGTAAGCAAATGTAGCAAACCTCCTAGCCAGCAGCACTGCAATCTCTTCCAAAGCAATTGTGTTCAGGTAATGGGTAGTTAGGGAGATAATGCCAATTTTGTAACTCTATTTCGAAGGATCCTGAGGCAATTAAGAAAGTTTATGCAGTATAGCTCTTATTCACCTCCATCACAACCAGTCACAAGAGGAAGTTTAGAATGACTTGGCTCTATATGTTATGTATTTTACAATCCTTCTCTGAATATTAATGTGATTCTAAGTTAAGAAAATTTGGAATAAATTGTAGAATATTCTTACCAGGTCAAACTAAACCCCTTGGAACTATATGGAACTTTCCTTTTTCATGTTGCAAATGTCTTTCTCTAAATGATGAATCAATATTAGGAATAGGAATATTATGACTGCTATTCCTAATTAAGCCCTAATTGTATGCCCAAGTTTCAACCAAGATAAGATGCTTCTAAGAGAAGTGCAAGAACCACCAATGTGAGTAAGCCTGGAGTGATCTGCTTCCTGAAAAAGACCTCTAACCCTAAAGATCTGAAATATTTTTTCATATTTTTTCATATTCTTTGTCACTTTTCTCCTGGATAAGAGGAATGAAAAAAACGGGGTGATGTATGTACAGATTTCCATATTCCACTCTTGACAGTAGTCTTCTCTCTTCCTACTCTGTCATCACACAGAGGAGGAAGAAGCCTGGTGATTGCCTTGTGTAAATACAAGCTGGTTGTATTTTCTAGGGCAATAAGAAAACCCTTGCAAGTATCTTAATGTAAAGAAGCCTATTGTATGTGCCAGTTTAAATCCTACAGAGAGCACTGTGCAAGAAATGGATGCAAAATTTTCTTTAGCTACTGTGTAGAAAACATGCATTTTCAGGAAGCAGGACAAAAGAGTAAGACCTTTGTAGTACTGATGTGCCCTTGTGCAAGATCTCATATCCGGGAGTAGTCATGTATATAACATGACATGCTGAACTCAAGCAAGTTAAAACAGCTTTCTTTGAAGAAATACAGAAGTTACCTTAAAGAACAGGGAACAAATTACTGCATCTATAAAATCTATTTTGATATGACAACAGAATTAGTGCAGGTGTTCTGAGTTTATTGTTTATCCATCCCCCAACTGACTCCTTGCTGTGCTGTTTCCTAGGGATCTGTGTGTCATCAACATCTCTTCTTATCAGTGTGGGAGTGAGTACAGTGAGTGCAAAATGTGCTGCACCTGCTGTGTACACACAGGAGAGCACTGATGAGCATCAGACTTCCTCTGATGCTGGAAGAAAACAACAGTCCCTCCTGACAGAAAATTCAGGTGGCAGTAAGTTACCCTGCTTGCTGTCTCCCACAGGACTATTTTTAAACAAAGGGTAGTATTATTTATATGTTTGTTTTTGCCCAAATTTTTTAAAAGAGGAGTTAAGAAAATATGAAGGGGTTGGAGCACCAATTTGTTCAGCCTTAGCTGAGGCTCATTTAAACATAGATGTTGCACTGAAAGGGAAAACAAGGATTTTTCATTTTAAAGTGTGATAATGTGAAAAATCTTGCTATGATGACTTAGCTGATTGGATCAAAAGATGTAATAATATAAACTCAATTTACAAAATTGAGTTTTAGTAATATGTTTTAGTCATTAGTAGAATTATTTTTAAAAATTTCACTTTAAAAAGAGAATTGAAATAGTCTCTTCAAAAGTCTCAATCATATATGAAAAATTAACTTCTAAGGAAATATAATTTTTACATACTTCCTGGAAAATGGTGCTTCCCACAAATCAGGGGGAAAGCATTGAATCAAAACAGTTTTTCAGAGAGGCTAGTTGTATGAAAGAAGGGGACAAAAAATCTTTTATATTTTGCCATACCAGGTTGTATATTTTGGTTTACTTCGCTGTCTTTTTTATTTATATCTGGTGCTAGCAAAACATGATCAGTGTACTTCTTATTTTTCTGTTTGAAGTTTTCAATGTCCCAGTGTATTTCCAATCTCATTCTTCCCCAAAACACTCTATATTAGTTTCCTGGGACCACACGCACAGGTACACCCACCCCTAGGGGTGCAGACACTTGCAGATAAATGGTGTTCCTTAGGGGCTGGTATTGGTACCAACCCTCTTTAACCTCTTTATTGGTGACACAGGCAGTGGGACTGAGTGCACCCTCAGCAATTTTTCTAATGAAACTGTGTGGTGCAGTCAGCAGTTCCCCATCAGATGGGAGGGATGCAATCCAAATGGATGTTGAGAGGTTTGAAGTTATAGCAGCCTTCCAATACCTAAAAGAGGCCTAAAATAAGGCTGGAGAGGGGTTTCTTAGAAGTTATGTAGACCAAGAGGCAATGGATTTAAACTGCAAGAGAATAGGTTTATATTAGATATTAGGAAAAAATTCTTTACGTGGAGGGTGCTGAGGCACTGGAGCAGGTTGCTTAGAGAAGCTGTGGATTCCTTTCCCTGAAAGTTTCAAGGCCAGGTTGGATAGGGTTTTGAGCCCTAGGTGGAAGTTGTCCCTGCATATGGCAGCAGAGTTAGAACTCAACGATCTATAAAGTCCCTACCAACCCAAATATATCAACCACACCAACCATTATATGGTCCCTACCAACCCATTATATATGATATACCATGGTTAATATACCGTTATCTGTGGTATAGATTTATAACAGTTCCTATTTTATACTTTATTATTTAGGTTTCATGTTTTTTTTTTAAATTATCAGTGAAAGAAGAAATTAGTGAACAATGTTCAGTGAAATAATGTGAATAACAATGACATAATTTCATGAATAATTCATTGAAAACAGTGAATAATATGTCTATTTAGGAATACTAATGCACTAAGTAATATAGTACAAAACACTATAAACTTACTAAGTTCACACATATTTTATTGTAAAAAGTCAGATCCAGGTCTGTATGAACCATCCACGATGCTGTCTAATTGCAGTCACTTTCCTTGGAAAATTCACCTATTTGCATATGGTAGGCATCCTTGCCAATATCTAAAATACCTCCCTGTACTAGTCTGTATTTGTACTTACCTATGATGCACCTACAGAAAGACCAAATTTAAGATAGATTCTGCAGTCATGTTCGAAACTTGTCAGATTGACAATTTTCATGCTTTTTTAACTTATAGGTATTGTACACAGTGCAGAAAATAAAAATATGGATGCAGTACCCATGGAAGAATAAATGATTGCTCAGTCCATTGCAGATGCTCTCCTCAGAAAAGATCTAAATTAAGCCACGGTCAATATTTTGTATTCTTTATGTCTTCTGTGGTCTTCCTAGGTAGTTCTGCTGCTTATAAATATCTTCCAAATTTGTCTCACTCTGCCCCTAAAGCTCTTACAAAAAACCCGGTTTCTGCAGCAGAGATAACATCATTTAGAACTGAGTTCTTATTCGTTGAATTGAATAGATAGGCTTTCCCAGTCATTAATCCTTTAAAAGAATACATTTTGAGGGGCTAATCCAATACATAATTTCAGGAAGCAACTGGAATGAGCAGCTAAACATTGTCTCTTTCGTTAACTCCAGGCTAAATTCACTATTTTAGAACTCTGGACTAGGGTCTTTCATATACTTTCTGTTGGTTAACAGAACAGTCTCTTGTCTCTTCAATAGGGTTTATTATAAATAAATATTTGAAATTTTAAAAAGGGAACATTTTAAATATCCTCTTAATAACAAGGACCTATTATCATTCTACTAAATCTTTACATATATATATATATATATATATATATATATATATATATGTATGTGTATATTCCAAATGCAACAGTAAAGTGATCTATCGGAGTAGTAGCACCTGAGGGAGTAAGGGGCAGCAATCAGGACATCAGTTCATTATGTTTTCCAGTGACACCTAGAAAAACAGACTCTGCCTATATAATAGGTGTGAAGAAAATGAAACCAAACCAACAGGGAAACTGATTTGTCTTGACCTCTTTTTATTAGAAAATGATGGTTCTATTCCTTGATCTGTCCCCTTCTAATGTCTTTCAAAGGAAAGTTTTTTGCTAGATCCTTTGCCTTGCATGGCATAAAAAAAATGAAAATCATTAAAAATACTGTCAAGGGATATTGCTTCACTGAGACTATAGTGAAAAAGAAAACTGGTAGAAAGATAGGAGATGGGAGAATGAATCTGTGTTAGCAATATCCCTAGTCAGTGTAGACAGGGATTAACTGTTCTTTTGGCCACCTCATAAATCACCTTATTAATCCATGTATATCTGCATACACAACACATTTCTCCAAAAAGGGAAATTAGATTTTCCTTGTTTGGAGAATAAGAGATTGAAGATTTGTGAATAACTGCTCACAATGTGTAGTTTCCGTGAAGGCATCTTTGCTAAATCATTACAGAAACACAGAATCAATTAGGATGGAAAATGCTTCTGAGATCATTGAGCCCAACCCATGACCAAACACCACCTTGTCAGATAGATTTAAGGCACCCAGTGCCATGTCCATCTTTTCATTAAAGACCTTCAGGGACAGTGACTCCTCCACCTCCCTATGCAGCCCATTCCAATGTGTATTCTTCCTATGAAGAATTAGGAAGATATATGAAGAAATTCTTCTATGAAGGATTATGAAGAAATTCTTCCTTTTTCAAAGGCATTAATTACTGGAAAATAGAACTGCTAGACAGTGAGATTGAGCTTTGGGTAACTAATAGTCCGTGCTACTTTATACCATACTAAATAAAACAGGCATAATCAATGTGTCTGGGACCAAGAGATAGACTATATCCAGACTGCACTGCATTTGACCTTCTGGGCTACATATGATATTCCTGAAATGATAATTATAATTTTCTGTGTGATGTTTTTATTCCAGAATTTTTAGGAGGAAGGTAGCAAAGGTGATTGACATTTGTTTATTTTGTGCAGTAGGAATGATTCAAGGACCCTAGTGCTCTCATCCTGTGAATGGGCGTTGTCTCTACTGTTTTTTGGCAGTTATGTAGTAAGACACAGGCAGATGAGAAATTGAGTCAGCATCCTGGTTCTGTTCAGTGTAGTGGTATAAACAGTTTGTTGATTCAATTCAGCATGCTAAAGGTTAGACAAGCATGCTATTCTCCAAATGTGATGGACAACATGTGATTTATTGTATGAGCTTTTTCAAATGTGAAGTACTTCTGATGTGAAGTGTCCATTGCATGATTTTTATCTGCTGCCCTTCCACAAGGCAATGTCTTTCATCTGTTGGAGTTAGAGCATCAACAACACTCCTCTAGGAAGTCTCTATCCTTTACTCCGTGTCCAAACAGTCTTTTAAATTTATTAATTAATTAGTAATTCTAATGAATTAATTTACTAATAACCTAAAAATACATATGATCCTTATCTTATGATAAATAAAAGCTAGCTCTGCAGAGACCTGTGTCAGAATGGAGTAATAACTTTCTTCTAGAGTTCTCTATGTTATATGTTTTGCCAGTGGTGAGCATTGTCAGGAGGTTGAGGGAGGTGATGCTGCTCCTCTACTCATCCCCAGTGGGGCCACGTCAGGAATACTGTGTCCAGCTCTGTACTCAGTACAAGAGAGCCATGGGGTTCCTTAAGCAGGTCTAGCAGAAAACTTTGAGCATGATAAGGGGACTGGAGGTTCTCTCCAATGAGGAAAGGCTGAGATAGTTGGGCCTGTTCCGTCTGAAGAGGAGACTGAGAGATAAACTCATCAATGTCTGTCAGTACCTGAAAGGAGGGTGACGAGAGGATGGAACCAGGCTCTGCTCAGTGGTGCCAAGAAATAGGACAAGAGGCAATGGGGAGAAAGTGATGCACAGAAAGTTCCACCTGAACACAAGGAAGAACTTTGCTGTTCAATGACCACACACAGGAACAGATTGCCCAGAGACGTTGTGGAGGCTCTGTCACTGGAGATATTCAAGAGCTGTCTGGACACCATCCTATGCCATGTGCTCTGGGATGACCCTACTTGAGCAGGGAGGTTGGACCAGATGACCCACTGTGGTTCCCTTCAACCTTACATGTTCTGTGCTTCTGACTCAGTCAATTTCTAGGAAAGATTTTCTGGAATTTAGCAATATTTTCTCTATTTGAAAATGTTCTGATGGTAATAAGTTTCAGAAGAAACACATCCTAATAACATTAAGATTAAAAATTCACTGGCCTTCTTTAGAACAAAAGGAAAATAATTATATGAGCTAAGTAAACATTATTAAAGGTACTTATTATTTAAGGGGTAAAATATGGTTTGTTGTTCAATAATTACAATAGAAAACCAAATGATAATATTCTTTAAGTCACTTTATAAATAAAGCTGAGCATATGTTAAATGTTAAATACGTACATAAACAAATGCAGTAATTCAAGCAATATGAACTTTGCAATTATCCCCTGTTATTGAAACTATGGGGAAGATAGAGTTGATCTGAAAAAAAATCAGATATATTTTATACATTTTTAGTATAACGTAATGGATGTAGGAATATGCACATAGGAACTTGAACACAGTTATAAAATGGAAAATATGCAACAAAGGCAAATTAAATGTGCCATTCAAAATATTTATTTCCTAATGTGGACCTGTAAATGCCGAAATTTCTTAATTGGGATAATAGCATTATTTTTGGTACATTTTTCAGATCTTTTCTCAAACTGTTTGGTGCGTAACTACATATTTGTGTAGTTCAATGTGTTTGGATTTCTTCTAAATTTAATTTTGTTTCTGAATATCTGGGCTATATTACATTCAGGGTCGGGTGCAGAACTGTTGTCTGTTTTACATTAAGTGTAGTTTCCACAAGAATTCCATCATAGCAGAGGTTTATCTCTTAATTTGAAAATATTTTAATTTCATTTCCAACTCTGGAAAAAAAAAAAAAAAAAAACTCTAAAGGCTTGCAGTATGAAAAATAATCACAAGTCAAAGAAATGTCGCCACACGCATTTTTTTTTGGTGTGGTTAAGAATATCCACTTACAATAAGTAGGATATTATTCTATATATGGGTTTGCAAAGAGCCGCTTTCCTTGAGATTGAGATTTTTCTCTTGAAAATGAAATGGATGGGGAATTCTATGTAAAATATACTATGTACTCATGATATTCTTTTTCTTTTTGGTTAGTGATAAATAAGGTCTCTGCTTGCAAATTTTTAATATAGAAAGTAGCTCATTAGGTTAATTAAAATTTAAGATTTATTAATAGTAAGAATGGATAAGAAATAATATAAATATAATAATAATAAAGAACATAAAAACTACTGTTTTTATAGTGGCAAAAGAAATCTTTGTGGAAACTGAAGGTGAAAACTATTTGAGAATGGATTAGTTAACAAGCTCTATGTTTTGAGAGCAGTAGACTAAACAGACAATCCAGTGAGTTTTACTGATCAAGATATACATTGAGACAACAGCTTCTTAGGTCACCTTATAGAATTGAGAGATCCACTAATCTTACAAAACATATGCATCAGATTTTGAAAATAATGGTAGGAAAAGGAACTTAGGAGTTGATATTAGAACTTTGAGAAATTTGAAAACTAAAATCTTAATCATGTACAGATTATTTAAATGATATTTTGTTGCTATTGAGTACTGCTCTGTCAAAATTGCAAGGAGAGAAAATATGGTCTGGTTTTGGCCGAAGATATTGATAAATATATAAATATAAACTGATAGTGCAAATAGCCACTAAAAAATTTATTGTTAATAAACTCACAAGTATTTATTACTAATTACTGATAACTTCAAATATTAAAATTATATCAATAATCAACTGTATTTGTTTTTTAATGTGTCACTATTTAACACCAACTATTTAGTGAACATATTTTCAATACAATATTCATTATACCACAGTTGTCCCTAAGGCAAAAGGCAGGGGCAAATGGATAGCAAGATTTTTAAGTATCTGGGATAATTTGGGACTATACTATTTTGTTGTCCCAGGTGGCTCTAACATTTCAGAGATATCCACATTCACCTGTCACCTGGTAAGCTGGTTGTGTGCAGAACACCCTTGAGGGAAGGTGCCCGTGTACACCCAGGTAGAGCAATTATATTGACACTGTGTTTTCAGGATGATGACAAAGTCTTCCAGACCCACATCACCTTGAGCAAAGATTTACCTCTGCAACGTGGAAATAGCTCTTTTCTGTGGCAATCAATATTTGTAGACTGCACGTACTAGCCAGAAGGTGAAGCAGGAAATGAAAACAGTGATAATTGCAGTGCAAAGCATGAAGGAATGGCTGTGGAGGGACACCAATAGCTCCTGGTACAATGACTGAAGTAAAATAAATAGCAAATACAAGATGCCTGGTGATCCATCTCCATACACTTAAAAGGAAACAAAAGAAAACCATGAAGGTTTTATAATGAAACACAGCTACAAAAAATGTTAAATGTGCTACACAGTAAAAGAGTTATAAACTCCTCTGCATAATTAAAACTAAATAATAACACCAGGAAATTAAGCTGTACACTTTCTTCTATTTTTTATATAATATATTTTATTGTTTCTATTAAGACCTTTGGACCAAATACATGTCTACCATATGTTGTTTGAATTCATGGAAGTTAATGGAGTCACTGCTGCTAACATTCATGTGAATTTGTCCCTTGATTTTCTAGACTGGCCATTTCCTCTCTTGAGCATCTTGGAACGGAAGAAGACACAAATCCATTTAATTTTGTCTCTGAACTCAGAAGGGATTCTAAAGTTTAGGGAAACTTTTCCTAAATCTAGATGTATGTGAGTCTGTGGAGCTGGAGAAGTTGGGGTGGATGTGGATTTTTCTCTTAAACCTGAACCCTCAGCCTGAGCTGCTTGGGTTTGATCAGGAGAGAAGATATGAAAATTCAGAAGTGCATACAAAATATTTTTTTAGCTTGGGCCATATCACTTTTAAATTTAGTTTATCTTCATCTTCTATCTCAAATACTGTATTCTTTCCCTTATATCTAGTCTAGTTTACAGCTCTTTTTACAATACATACAATGAGAATATGCCAATATATTTTTTACATATTGCATTTCATACAAGATGCAGTTCAGTAAAAAACTCAGCTGTAACCTAAATTCATGTTTTTCTTTTTAAGTTCTAGTGAAGATATGCAGGTGTTTGAGAAGTTTCTTAATTGAAAGACATGCTTATAGTTGGGTTTTTTGTCCATTTGCATAAAACAAAAT
Organism: Passer montanus; assembly: GCF_014805655.1. Classification (NCBI taxonomy): domain Eukaryota; kingdom Metazoa; phylum Chordata; class Aves; order Passeriformes; family Passeridae; genus Passer; species Passer montanus. The sequence continues at coordinate 166,066 of NW_024374368.1, forward strand.
AAATAAACATGAAAAAAATTAGTGTCAGAGTTGATTAGCAATATGAAGTGATAGAATTTCTGAGAAGCATATTTGAGCTATAAATGCTAATGCCTTTAGGCTCTCCTGTGGTAAATAGAGGGGAAAAGAGAGGTTTTTCCTAAGAGCAACTAAATTAAGTTTCCAAGAATCACCCTACCTCTCAAAAATTCCCAGAAACCCTACAATTTTTCTGTCGACTGTAAAGGCTATCTGACAAAATAGCTGTACTTGACTACAGCAACTGTCAAAATGCCCTGAGTTATTTAATTTTTTACTGAAACCACTAGCAGTGAAAGACATACAATAACTTTCTGGATAATTGGACCATATAGCAGGTTGCTTTCTTTTTGCTTTTTCAGAAGAGGAGGTTGTAGCTAGAGGAAATTTCCTGGTATTGATGGATAGTAACTGAGCATCTGTGGCAATGCATTTCCCCCTCCTCACCTCCTTTTACAGGCCCCAATGTGATCTGAGAAATACTGGTTAGGCCTCAGCATTGAAAAAAGTACCTGGGCTTATCTCTTCCTCAGCTTATCAGAAACACTGTCTGCTCCCAGAGACTGCTAAGGAGCTCCTGTTTTCCTCATCAACAGCCTTGGAAAAAGTTTTTCTTGCCTGAATGGCATGACATTCCTGTTCTCACACTTCCAAAGAAAGTGCTGACCCAAACTATGGCCAGGATGAAACATTGTTATGACCAAAGTCCACTCTCTTGTGACCCTATAAGCAGTGGTCCAAAATGAGACCCTTTGAGCTCTCCTGGACTGCAATGGGCTGTGACCAGGAGCCTCCCTCTCAGGGGGATGCCTCTCCAAGCTTGCAAACTCCCATGTTTGCTAGACTTGGGGGGTTGCTGAGCAATGACAAATGCTGGGCTGATACCCTTACTCCTTGAGTCTCAACCCTCTGTCTGTCTGGAGATGCAAAAGCATCTGAAGTGACTGTTTCACTGACCTCCTAGGGGAATTTTTCCCAGGTACCTTGCTTGTACTGACTCTTTATGTCTGTGTGCATGCACATGTGCATATACTATAACAAATCTGGGAGAAATGCCGCTTTCTTAGACATTTCAGTATCTTGCATATTGAAGCAAGTTAGGCCTATAATAAATTTGTGACTTAAAACTTAACCTTGCTTAAATGCTGCTAAGTGTTGTTCTTTTGTAAGTTGCTAAGTATAATTTCAAAGCTGTAAATTAAATGCTTCTAAGTGTTATTCCTCTGTTAGATTGTCAAAGTTATGTTATAAATTAAGTTTACTGTATAAGTTAAGTGTAGTGTTGTCCTTGTGTAAATTATTAGGTTTAATGTATAATTTAGCTTAAAATACTCTTTGGTTTAAGTGCTGTTGAGCTTTTAGGCTTTGTTCCTATTTATCTTATTTATCCTTGCCCTCACTGTCTTTTGTCACATGCATCTAAACAAACACACACACTCATCCCCACCCAACCCTAGATAGTTATCAATTCATCACTGTTTCGATTGCCTGGATTTTATTTGGTTTTCTTGTTCCTTGGTTTTTCTTGGTGTACCTTGACTCTCCTATAAGCAGTAGAGTAAATCTTGCCAATGAACTTTGTTGTGCTCTTGCTTACTAATAAATCTGGGTTTTGTTCATAACCTTGCCAGTGACTTTTTAAGGGTTCTTGGACACTCGTTCATAAGAGCATCTTGCAATGTAAGTTTGAAAGAATGTTTTCCTACTAGTAGAAGTAGGTATTACCTGAGTTGTCCTTTTCTGACAGTAGTCAGGAATGAGAACTGTAAATAAAAAAAAAAAAAAAAAAAGGTTTTGAAATTAAAATAAAAATAGTCAGGAATGAGAACTGTAAAAAAAAAAAAAAAAAAAAAAAGCTTTTGAAATGCAAATAAAAAACAAACAGTAATGTGGGCCTGTTACTAAGTGGAGGGGGAACTCAGGTAAACGAAAATGCAGAGAAGGCAGAGCTCCCAAATGCCTTCTTTGTATCTGCCTTCACTGGCAAGACCAGTTCCTCAGGAATCTCTAGCCCAAGAGATTAGGGCAAAGGAACATTGGAAGAAAACTTTTCCTTGGTCAGAGAGGAGTGGCTTAGAGAGCACATAGGTAAACCTGGCATCTACAAATCCATGGATCTGATGGGATGCATCTATGAGTGCTGAGGTAGCTGTCAGGCATCACAGCCAGGCCACTTATAATCATCTTTCAAAGGTCAGGGAGATTGGGAGAGGTGTCTGAGATCTGGAAGAAAGCAAATGTCTCTCCAGTCTTCAAAAAGCACAAGAAGGAAGATCCAGGGAACTACAGGACAGTCAGACTCACCTCAATCACTGGAAAGATGATGGAGCACCTCATTTTGGGGGCTGTCTTTCTCCACAGGGATGACAAGAAGGGGATCAGGAGTAGTCATCATGGATTCACTAAAGGCAAACTGTGCTAGACCATCTTGATTGTTTTCCACAACAAAACAACTACCAGGATGGATGAATGAGGTCAGTGGATATCGTCTACTTTGACTTCAGTAAGACTTCTGACATGGTGCCTCACAGTATCCTCGCAGGCAAACTTAGGAAATGTGGACTGAGAGGTCAGGGAGATGTGTTGAGAAATGGCTGAATGACAGATCCTAGAGGGTTGTAATCAGTAGCACAGGGTCTAGCAGAAGGTCCCCAAAGATTCAATACTTGGCCCAGTATTGTTTAACTTATTGATATATATCAAGATCACATTTAGAAGATCATTAGATTAAGAACATTAGTGATCAAGCAATGCAGCAAGATATTTCCCTGAACATATGGCCATACTTTTGATAAATGTGTAGGTTGTTTTCAAAGGAAAACCCATATATCTGATGTCATTTAATATCATTCTTGGTTACTTTTGTAGCTGAGAATTTTGAAAATCTGAAATGAAGTTGGTGCTATAGGACATATCAAAGTGCAGTGCATGGAATATTGTTCAACTAAACTCCTTTATGTTGAATTGTGGTTTTGAAACTCAAATAATTTTTAAAAATTTCTATTTCTTATTTTTGTTATCTTATTTTTTTCTGACAGGGCATGTTTTGCATAATGAGTAGCTATAATTTATTTCTTGGTTGAATATGAGCGACAGGACTGTGCTTGCTTTCTATGAAGCTACTTCCCAGAAAACCTTGGCTGGTGGAAGAAAGGAATAGATTTTATTAGATTGTTTGATAGCACACCTATCACTCTTTCTGACCAAAAGTCATTTTCATTTGCAATGAGCAATTTCAGTTACATGGTGCAGTTACAGTTGAGTTCCTTCACTAGTCCAGAGTGCAGCAGCAGTCAATGCTCTTTAAAGACATATATTGTAGTGAAAGAGATGGATTTAGTAAGACAAGACATTTTCCCTCTGTGGGCTTTGTGATACATAAAAGTCTTGTCAGTCTGACATTTGCTACTTTGCTTTATGATTTTTCTCCATTTTCCTCTTCTGTACCTATGCTATCATTATCATCCTAGTTGAATGGTTCTTAAGTGCAAAGTAAGGTCAGAAGGGAGATCTAGATGTTGCCACACTGCTCTGCTTTCTACCACATGGTACAAAAAAAAGTTAGCAGGAGAAAGAGCATTTTTATTGTGTTTTGGATATTATACTACAGTTAAAACATATTAGCCATCTTCTGTATAATCCTACTTCCAGCCACTGATTATTCAATATATATTTTTAAGTGTCAAACACAGTAGTTTATCACCTTGCTATAAATCCTCTTACAATCCAAGAAAAAAGCCTCCCTTTTATAGCATGAAATGTTCAGTTATAAGTAACTGGAGGAGCATTCAGCAACCTGAAACTCTCTGAACCCAAAGGAGGCTATTTAACCTGTCAGTACGATCAAGAAAAAAGCCTGTCCCTATCATTAAGGCTCCAAGATTATCTCTTAGGATTTGAACCATTGGCTAGATAGATATATTTTTCATTTTTTATAGAAGCATAGAATGGTTTGGGTTGAAAGGGACCTTAAAAATAATCTAGTTCAAACCACCCTCCCATTATAGGGACACCTTCCATTAGACTAGGCTATTCATTATCCAGCCTGGACTTCCTCCTGGACACTTACAGGGATGGGGCATCCACAGCTTCTCTGGGCGATTTGTTCCACTGTCCTACCACTCTCACACTAAAGAATTTCTTCATAATATCTAAATCTACTTTATCAGTTTAAAACCATTCCCCCTTGCATATACTTGTAAAAAACCTGCTTTAGGTCCTGGAGAACTGCTATGAGGTCACCCTAGAGCTTTCTCTTCTCCAGGCTGAACAACCCCACCTGTCTTAGCCTGTCTTCAGAGTTGAGGTTGTCCAGCCCTCTGACTATTTTTGAGCTTTTCCTCTGGTTCAGCACCAACGGATCCATGTCCTTCCTATGCTGGGGCCCCCAGCACTGGACACAGAATTGAAGGTAGGGGGGTCTCATGAGGCCAAAATAGAAGGACAGAGTCACCTCCCTCAACCTGCTGGACATGCTGCTTTTAATGAAGCCCAAGGTGGTTTGGTTTTTTGGGCTAAAATTGCACATTTTGAGGTCTTGTTAAGTTTCTTGTCATACAACTAGCTGTCATCACCAACAAGCTCTTTTAGTGGGATTTTTTTTCAATGCAAGGACTGTAATACAACATTACATATTGTATACCTTTACATATTTAATTATGTTATTATTACTCTTTTTCATTAAATATTAAGTCAATGGGAGATAAGAACTTGTAGTTCTATTTTTAAGTATGCACTGAAAAAACCCCATATTCATTGCATGGAATATCACCTTGCACACAGCTTAAGAAACATTAGCTCTGTATGACATTACTTGTTTGCCTCACAATTTGCATTTACAAATTATGAAAGAATAAGTGTCTTACCCAAGGCTGGTTGGAACTGCAGACAGTCAAAAGAATTTTTAATAATTTATTATCATTATTGCAATTTATCTTCCTTCAAGGTTCCAGAGTGGAAGATTTGTCTAACTGACCATATAAAAAATGAAAAAATTGGAATAAATTTTTTTCTGTTATGCACTAAAACTAATTCTTTGCCTTTTATTACTTCAGATTAATAGTTCCCAAAATCCTGGTAATTTTTTTATTCCATTCCAAGTCTACTACAAATAATTGTTTTCACCATTCAAAGCATTGGAAAAAAAAATCAATATATGCTATCTTGACTTCTGTAAGCCCATTTAAATTATGAGTATTTGGGGTGCTTGGACCAAGATATTTCTCATTCATCTTAATAAAGCTCAATCTGATTTCTCTCCTTAAAGAGTCTTAAATATAATCAGAAACTGTGATAAAATCATTCCTAGTTCACAGTGTAATTTATCTGTGGGCAAAGGTCATCTTTCAGTCCAAACTGAGTTCACTCACTTCCTCAATCCACTGTCATCACTGTGTCCTAGAATTACTATTTCTGAGACCCTCTGAACAATCTCTTTTTGCATTTTTAAGTAGAAAGGTAGTTAAGAGGACTATGAATGGAATCTAACTTCCCTCCTGTAACTGCTCTGAATAGCACATATATAATATCCCTTCTGTGAACATATAGTGAAATCTATTATTTAGAAATATCTAGAGATAATTTTTAAAAATCAAATCTCTACAGGTATCACTCTCTAGCAGTTTCTAAGATTTAAGCATTATCTAATTTTTCACTGGAATGATAAAAGCAAATTCCAAAACAAGCCTCTTGTACAGTAGAAACTTCTATACCTGTTAATACTGGTCAGTTATGTGTCAGAAGGAAAATCCTGATGAAAATTTGAAGGAAATTTTTAAAAAATCATCAAAAAGATCTACTTCTGAAGAAAATAATTTTTCCTAAGAAAATTCTGAATAACTTTATTCAGAACAGTTCACTAAATAGTGAAACATCCATTAGTCTGCTGCATTGTTTTTTCCCCAGTTAAACTTTTGTGATGGTCTTTACTTAGATACAGTCCATAAAACATTATTTATTAATAAAAACAACAGACATTTCTACACCTCAGAGAGATGCAATTTGTTCAGAATTACTATTTTCAGAATTACTATTTTCAGAATTATTACTTTCCCCCTTCTTTATGGATTTCCCCAGCTGAAACACATGCACAATTTTCAGATTTATACATTGAGGAGTCTAAAACTTGTAGAGCTTTTGAAACAGAAGCAGAATTTTAATGGAAACAATTTTTGCAATCTTGTCTGTACTGATAGTAGATCAATACAATGATTTCATTTCTTCTGTAGAAAAATTATACTTGTCAGTTCTAGTGAGTGAAGAAGGAAAAGTGAAAGATCATGACTAGAGAAATGCAATGCTTCTTAAGTTAAATCATATACTGAATTGATATTTGGACCAATAAGGGAAGATTTAAATTGAAAAGTGACAGGTTGACAATGTGTCTTTAAATTGACTAATTCTCTTTTAGTATCAGATCAATGAAATGTGTATTAGAGACACATGCCTACTGTGCAACGAAGCTCTACATCAGCTTGGATGGGATGTTGTTTGTTGCATGTCAAGTCAAAGGCACTGGGTCTTAGGAAAGTAAATTAATCTCATAAATACTGCATAATTGCAAGTATGCTATAATCCATTTTAAATGTGTCACAAACAAAATCACTATATTCACCATCACAATGATTTTTTCTCATTCTTATTCTAAACACTATGTCACATTTCTAATTGCATTTTCAGCAATTTATTTCCTTTGTCTGTCCTGCAAAATTCATTCAATGTCATTGTTATTATGCCATCAGTAAACACCTTGAACTTAAATTATTGCATTTATTCCTACTTTTACTCCATAGAAATTGCTGAAGTAGTATATTCAAAAGCATAAATGTATTTTTTCAATAGTTGGAGTGCTTTGTTCTCATTATAAATTGTAAGAAGGAAACACAGCATTCCTTATTTAGGTAATCCATGACAAATAAAATGTCCACAAATTATTGATTGCATATCCTTTCACAGACAGCTGTATCTAAAAAGACAGATTGTGTTTCCCTTTATTAAGAAGGTCTAATAAATACTATTTATATCATATTAACATGACAACAGCAGGTAGACTGTGTTACAGAGAAAATACATATGGACCTCATATTCTCTACTCATGTGCAAGTATTTTTCCCCAGTGAAGTTTCTGCATATTTAAGTAAGAAATACATATCCTTTAATATTAATAACGCCTGTCAAGATCAAGACCAATATTGTAGAGAGAATTTTCCAACAGCAATATTCTATTTTGGTCAAGAAGAATATTATTTCAAAATTGTGTGTCATGAAAAAAATAGCAAAAGACCAAAAATCAAAACAAGTATTGTATAAGAAAAAATACATTGGTATCTGTAGGCATTTTCCTAAAAAAAAAGCATAGTTGCTCTGATTATTATTATAATTTTCTGGTTTTATTTAAACAGACATAGCATATATTAATTAACCAACTGGAAAATCTCAAAATTGAAGCTTAGAAGAGAAAATAAGCTCATATGGTGGATTTCAGGAGTTTTAAATACTTCGTGGTAAAGTATCACACTCAAAATTTCTTCTTAATATAAAACCCATCAATTACATATATTTAGAATGGTTTGTTAGGCTGTTTGCCTCTGAGCTGAAAACCTGTACAGAGGAGCAGGGAGCTAAAACACCAGTATGATTTAAGCAAACCCATTTTAAAGGGGTGTTTTTATGGGGAAATCACTTATTTTTTACAGATTCTCCTGGAAGACTCCTCAGTTGGAAATTGTCCAGTAAGTGTTTTCCAGCCTTCCTTTTGGATGGGAAATGGTCACTTATATTTCCACTACTGTTACTCAGGGATCAGTTCTTGGGTCTATGTTATTGGTAATTTTTCGCAAGTAGCTAATAGTGCCATAAAACCATTATTCATTATATTCAGAAGTAAATCACTGAGATGACAAGACCCAGCGACACTGCCAATTGTCTCAAATGGGAAAATGATACATTTTTCTTTTCCTTCCATGCAGAATGTCTTTGTTGACTTAAACAAAGTCATGTCCATACAGATATATTTTTTAGCATTTCAGAGTCCTCTGTTCCAACTTGAGTGCATTGCTGCCCCATAAGAAGGGTTGTGACATCTTCTGGGATAAGCATGTTTTGGTTTGAGAAATTATGACTTTGGAAAACCCTCAGAGGGCAGGGTTATGAAGAATAGTCACATCTGCTAGTGTGGCAGCATGGCAGCAAGGATAAGTTTTCCTGCAAAGGCCTCACTTACACAAATGCCCGTGCGGCCAGAAGAGGTGTCAGGAGCTCCCACTCCCATTTGTACATCCCTGCCTCTTCCTTTGCTCTGCCTGGACTGTGTCTGTCTACTCACCAAGGTCATACACTGAGGCAGCACAAAAGCAGTCTGCCTCCCCTAGAATATTTTTTCTGATTTAGTGACCTGAAAAGCCCACCAGATGATCAGCCAAGCAGCAGAACACAGGGAAAAAAGGAAAAGGATCTATCCCTTCTCTCAGAAGCCAGCTAGTATATAAATTCAGACATCGTGGAAAATAAAATAATCTTAAGTCAACACAAGCTGCTTCTGTTTTCAAGGAAATGATTCAGCCCTCCCTTCTATCACTGTCTCCATCCTTCTTCCTAAGCAAGGATCTGCAGATCTGCACAGTAGATTTTCTGGGAAAAATAGCCTTTACATGGATTATGGAATCTAGAACAGCTAATTTGATTTTACTACAATTGTTTTGCTAAAAAAATAATAACGTGGCTGCACTAATATTTGTGCTAACATGTCTGGGAAGAACTTTTTTTGGCAGCAGGTCTAATTTGTCATGCTAGTGATACCTTAGGCTCTAGCTTTCATATTTTTGAGATTCTGTACTGCCATAGTGTGTGACTCTGAACTTATAAAGTGCTAGCAAGTTCTCTTCACAGTTTAGTTAGACAAAACAATGCTTTTCCAGCCTGAGAACCAAGGACACTGTTGCAGCTTTGGGCCCAAAAAGTATAAACAACAGCTAACTGAGGAGAGCAAACTGAGAGGGAGGGACTTCATAACCTGAAGCTGTATTTGGACAATTAAATTCAAAATATAAATGGACCAAAACTTATAAAAGCGTGAAAACTCATGACCAGTCATCCATCTTGGGTGGAGTCACAACCGGGTTCTTGTACTGCCCAAGGTGTATCCTTTGAAGGCATTTTAATAAATACCTACTTTTTTCCTTTAACTCTGTCTCACCCCTGTTCCAGGTAGCCTCTCTAGGCATCACTAGTCTAAACTGCAGTTTAAGCATAAGGTTGAACGTACCATTTAAACAAGATATTCTTAAATACAAGGAGAACTATATGCATAATATTACAATATTTTGTTCAATTAAATTTGAGAAAGAAGTTGCAGTAACACTGGGGGCAAAGAAAGGAGTTCTGAAAATCATTAAAAAATGGGGATACATGATGAATAATCTGTGACCAAGTGGACTCAATATCTTTTAGTTAAAAGGAATATGAGATTACTTGATTGTAGTCTGTATGCAACACACGTAAATGCAGATTTGACATTTCTTAACTTTTGAGTGTTTGACTTATAATCTTAATGTACTCTTAAATAACAGACTTTCATATGTGCATACAGAGTATTCTCAATTTTTTATTAATTTTTTCAACTTTATCTCTTAGTTCCACATCTGTATTTAAAATATTTCCTTATTTATACTTTCCAGACACATTTTTTATAATATTTAAATAAAGATGTTGCAGAGATTAAACATGCATTTAAAATCATTAGTAAATAATGATTATGATAATTGTAATGATGATGATAGTGATCATCATCATCATCATCATCACCATCTTCATAATCTTTCAAGTGTTTCTAATTTGAGAAGGAATATCAAAGTCACTTCTTTGCTAGCTTTCATCACTTCAGTATCCTAACTGATATACAAACCAGTTTTTGTAAAAATTCAAACTGTATCCCTACATCTTTTAAAAATAGAAGGGAATATTTCTGCCCAATCAACTCCAAGTAGTTGCTATGGTACAATATATAGGTTTTCTTCATGCTTACATTGTCATTAAAGATTCCTCACATACGTTTTACGATTTACAACAAGTTAATAACACCCATGTCTTTCAGATTTTTTAGAGTATCAAAGAAAATACAGAATGTTAAAACAAGATGAATTACTAGACCAAGTAGATAAAAATCTAGACTACTTATTTATATCTGGATTTGCAAAATAAAGTATAGCTTTTATGTCCAGCATTTTCAATGTCTGTTATTGAACAAAAGATTAAGTACAAGTTAATAAAAATGAACATTTCATTAGTAACAAAAAGAACACAAGATCTTTTTTTCAGCATTTAGAAATACAAGTATTCCTAAAAAATCCAATACACACAAGTTTCAATAACCTAAGGTTACCTATACATATATAATGGTTTTGTTTATATCACAGGTTTATTTTCTACAGAGTATTAAGGGGAAAATAACAGTACATGCCTTTTTTAAAATGAAGTATTACAGGGAAGGAGAATGAATATATCAATAACCGAAAGTATTGAATTGAAAAACTTTCTTTAAGGGCAGATGAAAGAGATAAAACTGAAATGAGATCATAAATTGTCATAATAGTCAAAGTGGAAAAGAGCAGAAGAAATTCATGTACCAAAGTATAACAGAAGAAAAGTGACACCAGGTTTATATATATATTTTGTATATGTATTTTGTTGCTTTTAAAACTGGAATAAGGACTCTGGAAAAAATTTTGCTGTGTTGAATTTAAATGCAGCTTAATTTAATGAATATATTTTCATGAGAAATATTTTCAAATCAAGATAACCTGTCTAAAATTAGAAACTGTATTGTTTCCTTCAGGGTCAAAACTGATAAAGGTTGTGGAAGTAATGATTCATCTTTGTCCTAAGGGCTGATATGGATGGTAAGAGAGCTGTGTTCTGTATTCCCACCTGATAATACCATCCATGAGAAGGAGGTGAACTAGAAGAAATATTAAGTGGCCTGAAAGAGAAAAGTTTATTGTTTCTTTGTAATGTTGCTCAAAGTCCAACATACAGGTCATCAGCTAATCAAATCCTTAACCCCTTTAAGAAAACTCTTCAACATAAATCTACTGGATATGGTGCAGCAGTTGAAAAATCTACTTTTGAAGAAAATGTACTGCTTTTGAAGAAAATGTAGATCATATCTAAGGACTTACTACATTGAGAATAGGATTGGATCAAGATGTTTAAAACTTTCTTGCCCATAAAAACCAAATACAGTAGCTCTTCCTCTGTCATGGGCACCACACTGGATTGAATATTATCTATTATTAAATGTTTAGGAGATAATACATAGACTAGAATGTGGTTATTATATATGATATCCTTACTTTTCTTGAGAGTGTTATGGCAGGGAAAAGTAGCAGACACACAAACCATCAGCAAGCCCAAGAGAAAAATCAAAGACATAAAGAGACAAACCATCCCTTCACATATTCGTGTCCTTGGGTTATGCTATTTCCTTGTCCCTAAAAATCCTTTACTCTGCTTTATGCTTCTCTGAGATTCACTGTATCATGAAGTAATGCATTTGTTGTACATCTAATAACAAAAACTTGGTTTATGTCTACCAAAAAAACCTCTCAGGATCTCTGGTTCAGAGACAATCTTAAAACACTCAGAGCACAGGGCAGAATTAGGCTTTTCCCAAAGTGCAGTTGCAGACAGAACATTCTTTTAAAACGTCTCCAGAAGTGGTGATAGCAACTCTATTTCATGTAATAGCCTAGGCTAGAACACTCACTCAGGAATTGATTTATATGGTTTTAATTCTTTTGACTTCCTGAAGAAATTCAAACTTGTACCATCCAGCAGCCCACAAAATGTTCCTGTCTTGGGGTTGCCTTGAGGTGAAAACACTCACCTTGAGGACACAAGAGACAGAAAGCAGGATTCATAAGCTGAAGTTCTTGTTAGGAGGACTGTTCTTGTATTAAACTTTCAGCAGTCACGGGTGAAATGTGTATACTGAAATAAAATTAAAGATTCAGTGGTTTGCAGAAAGGTGATCAAATATTCATTAGACAGAAGACAGATGGAGAGAACTTCTGCCAGCTAAGTATGACGGTCACCTGGTGTGAGGCCATATTTGTAAGGAGGAAAACCTAACTTCTTTCTTCTTTGAGTGAGAATGTCCTAGAACCTTATTGCTTTTTAGATGTTGATTCCTCAGAAACGTGGCACTAAATAAAGAACAAAAACACATAATGAATTATTTTCTGAAATAAAAAGTCTGTAAGGCAGAAACAGGCTTGGGTAGCAAATTCCAGGAAATTATCAAAATGAAGGACTGGAGCTTGAACACTATTGTTAAATGTCTTATCTGACTTATCCTAAAGTTTCTTTGTGGGCTGAGATTCCGACTTGACATTCAGCACGATTCAAATCTATGGACCCACCTGGCTATTCCTGGTCTGCAGCTGACCCTGACCACCACACCCTCCATCACCCTCATTACTCCTGCTCTGCTTTTCTTGTTGGACATGGTGGAATGGTGTCCTTCCACCCTGCAGCTTCCTGTCCTTCCTCTGGCAGCTCCTAACTCACTGCGGTCCTCGCTGTAGCCCCTCCTGCAGCACCCCAGCAGAAAGCTCAGGGCTCAGACACCATCTTGTAATCTTTACATGTAATACAATAAACTTCATCGAAAAGACAATAACACTGAAATAATTTCAATACTCGATTTTGCTTATAAAATCACATATTTTAAATACTGAATTGAGCACAGGCTATTTGACACATGCAGGAAATCTTTCTTGGATTCCTCTAGTGGGTGCAGTGGAATGAGTTCAGGTCCCAGAGAAGAACCAAAGAGACAGAACTTTAAATGACTGAAAGCTATGTTGTTGTTTGCTTGTGTCCTTGGTATGTCTGAAAAGAATAAATTTTTCACAGAAGGCTTAATCATGTTGGCTTGTCATCTTCAAGAAGACAGTTGAAAATAAAAAATTAGATTTGACCGACAGAGTTACTTAGACCATATACAAAGAGATATCTTTAAAAGTCAATTAAATTTATGACAGTATGTGACAGTAAAAAAGAGTTAAAGAAGTATGTGACGTCTTTAATTCATAAAGCAAGTAAAACCTTTCTCTATCTGCCCCCCACTCCCAAAATTGAAAAAAAAAAAAGTAAACCCAACTATACTATAAATTAAAGTAGAAAAAAATTACATACCTGATTAATGTCCCTCATTTATCAACACAGCATTTTTGCCTGTTACTGTGCCAGGCATACATTCAAGTAGCTATCAGTGACTCTGAAAACATGTGATCAAAATTACCCTAAGGTCAGTCACAGAAAACAAATTGAGAATACCATTTAAAAAAGAACTAAATTCTAACTTCAGACCCTGTTAGCAAACTGTCCCTTGCCCTACTTGTCTTCTAGGTTTTTCTAATGTTATGTAAAAAATAAAGATACATGTCATAACTAAAAAACCCACATTTATAAATGGAATAGATTCCTGAGTGCTGAGATCCATGAATTATAGCCAAAAATGAAGGCCAAAATAGCCAAAAATTTCTGCCAGCCCCTGTCCTCTTAGCCATAAAGGCTAAGAGGACAGGGGCTGGCAGAAATTTTTACCAAAAATTAAGAGATTATTAAACCCATCAGATTAGATGATCTATCTAAAACAGGCCAGTAATCAGTAAGTACTCTGGTAAGAGGGCTAAAAGTGAATACTTGAAAAATTCCCCTCAATATGCAGACATATTTTAAATGTTTCTTTAAATTCACAATTTTGCTAAGTGTACTTTATTTTTTTCTTTTGTAAATGTAATAGTAGCATATTGGTAACTCAAAATAGAAAATACTACCACAGGAGCCATCTGAGTGAAAAACAAGCTTTGTAACCATCAAAGAATTGAAGCCATAATATGCAGTACTGTGAATTGTACATTATCTGCACAGTAAAGTGATGTTTTGTGATGCTACTTCTTCTTGATTAAAGGTCAAATTTTCTGCAGCTTTAGTCAATATGACAGTTCAGAATGAATATTAAGTTCTACTGAAAGCACTTCTAAAAGCATTCCCCGAGAAATACTGTGCAGCAGCAGCATTTGCACTGAGACTGTGCCCCTCGATGAACCTCTTTACTGTTTTCCTATTAGCTGTAATGACTGTAGATGTCAAAGTTCCTTTAACTACACCAGAGTTCATTGAAAGGTGTTGCTGGGAGTATACAGTGAAATCTGTCACATGAAAATTCTTTTCAGTTTACACAGATATTTACATACATGCACAAATGCTGCTTCTATGTATATCAATCAGATTTGGGTGAATAAAAGAAGGTAGATGAGAGAGTAGAATTTGAATTATTCTCATCTCATCTGGAGTTTTTGTAAGCATTACAAAGACCTCCTACAGGAAAAAAAAAACAACAATTAAACATCAGAAGGAGTGTTTTGTTATTCTGAAAACTTGTAGATTTTAAAGTTTGTACGGTTATTCTCCTGTACCTGTGATATAGCAGCCATAGCTGCAATCTAGGTGTAAAGCAGGCATTAATGACTAGTTTTTAGAAATTCAGATATAAGCATAAGTTATTTCTTCTTCCTTATTATCTGCCAAATATGTTCACTCTATTCTATGACCTTGTCTTATTACATTACATCTATAAGCCATGGGAATTAAAAAAACCCAAAGGTAAATATAAAAATATTGTATTTTAAAATTTTTTTAATCTTCTCTGCTTAGATAAGTAGAGGATTAATGAATATGAAAAATAATAAGTTTTGATGGATGTCCAAACAGACAAACCCTTACTCATGTGAGTCAGAAATATGAAATATTTCTGAGTTCAGATGAAATATGTGTTCAGGGGATGGTGATCTATCCCTCACTCTTTTGCAGTATGAAAAGCAGACACATTGATGTAGTATGAATCCTCATAAACTTCCCAAGACAGTTATACAACATCTTCCTTTAGTAAATAGATTTCTCTAAGACAGCTTTTGAATAGACAACTTTCATATGAACCAGGTCTACATTGGCTGAGATTTCATGCCAACAGACCACAGTCAAGTTTTTTGCATTTGATTTTCACATGCCTCTAAATTTGAATTGCTTGTTATAGTTAAAACTGGAAAGAAAATCAAATACATCCTCACATACATCTCATGTGCTCCTGTAGTGTTTTGGTCTTCATTCAATTTAATGGCCTATTCCAGAATTCCATTATTTCACTCACTGCCATGAGTTGAAACAAATAAAAATGACCGTTTTGAGACTGGGTTCATTTGATACATGAAATAATCATGGTTTAGATGTGATTGATATCAGAGTCAAGAATGAGACCTTCAGCACAGCAGGTGCTCAATGAACATTACCTTCTCTCAAGTTCCCCATCCTATAGCTGAAAGATTCTTTTTCTTTGGTGTTGATTACTGATGGTATTATCATGAAAATAATGCTTGTTACAGGAATACTGCTGGTTCTTGACACAAATACATATATTTTTTACAAACAATGACAGTTTTTTTTCTTAAACTGAAAACACACATAACATTCAAATAAGGTTAAAATCAAGGCAGGAACAGGCATGTCATGCAATAAGAGAATCACAGATTTGGGATTTTTTTGAAACAGACCTGCAAAGATCATTTAGTTTCAAAACCGCTTGCCATGGGCACAGAAACCTTCCACTACACCATGTGGCTCAGAGCCCCATTCAGACCAGAGCCCTGGTCTTCAGCATTTCCAAGGATGGGGCATCCACAATTTCTCTGGGCAACCAGTTCCAGTGCATTGCCACCCTCACAACAAAGAATTTCAGACACATTTGCTACTTTTAGAAATCTCTTCAAATTTAGATACTTGAAGAAGGTACAGAACAGCCATAATGTATTCCTAGTATTTCCACATAGGTAAAAAACCCAAGTACTGAGGAAAAATTAAAACGTTATCAGCTCGAGCATAGTGACTCTATGCATAGCTGTAAGTTCTTAGTTTAAATCAGGCTAAAAATGTGGAGTGACGATTTTGACAGTTATAAAAGTCTTCAGTAATGCCATGTACCTGTTAGAACCTGGATAGTAAAGTCAAACTGAACTACTGTCCAGTTAAAAACATTTCCCTAACAGATCTCATGGTATATACTATTGCTGAAGGTTCACTATAAGCACTGTGAGCAGAGGTGTAAGACTGTGGGTAGAGCAGTAGAAGTATCTTCTTTGCAATCATAATCACGATGAAAGCACCTTGTAAAACATTTCCTCATGGTAATTTGTTTTTTGAAGAAAATTTGAGCATAGCCTAGAGGGAGAGATTTGTCTTTGATTCAGACCATGAAAGGCATTAATACAGGTTCAAAGACCAATGCAACTGTAACAAAACAATGAAATAAGAATATAATGCATTAAAAATAGACACAAATTTAAGAGACACTGCAATTGATAGAAAAAAACCCAAGCCAAAACTGGGAACAGTATTTCAACAGCAGAAAAAATGAGATACTTTACTAAAAGACAACCAGGTAGTGAATATATCACTGCAGATAATTGATTTCACCTGAAGTTGAGAGAGAAACCTTTTCTAAAAAAAAAAAAAATTGTTCCAATATTCCAATATCTAATAAACCAAATACAATGAGACAGTTTTTTAAAAAGAGCTGTTCATATGCAGAAGAAAAAAGACTATGATTTAGATAGCATAAATTCTAAAGCACTAGATTAAACTAAAGTTGCAACTTAAAATTTACTTTCTATGTGTCAGTTTTCCTATCCTCTGACAACATGGTAGCAGTCTGAGAGTACCTGATAGCAGATTTTTAGATGCTTAAATTTTCTGAAAGAAACTTAGATGTCTGCTTAAGTAAATAGATAGTTATTTTTTTCTCAGATCAGCCTTTAACAGAAATAACACCTTTTTATGACTATGCAGTTAATTTAATGGGTAAAATAATAAAATATGAAAGTGCTTCTCTTGTTTCTATTCTTTGATGTAAGTTAGACATCCACAATGTAGACTACAAACTGAAATTATTTAAGATTAGTTTATACTCTAGTTGTTATGGAAACTACATAAAAAAGTACCATTTTATACACTATAAAATATCAATATTCCACTAGTAAGTTTTGCAGAGTTGTGATTGTTTATTAGAAAAACTATTAAGGAAAAAAAGTAACTCAGGAACTCACTGGTATTTGAGTGCCTTTTTAAGGTTGGCAGTTTCCACATTAATAACAATAGCCAAAAATCATAATTAATTATTAATCATGTCCAAATAAGTAACAAGTATGATTACTATTTCATATCAGAGTAAGTTTTGAATAGTTTCTCTATCTGTGGTCTAAATCTTTAATCTTATACCTCTACACTTCCTATACAATTGATAGCGAAAATCAAATAATTGGTAAATAGAACCTGTTACAAACTACTTCTCTACTATGGATGGAACTCAGATACTTCTAAATCACCTCTTTGGATATGACAGGTCACACCAGATGGACACATTTTTCAGTAGGTTGTGATGCTATCCATCTTTCTTTTTGAAAAAAATCATAACCAAAACTTTTCAAATAGATGAAGGATGCAAGACTTCTGACAGTCTTCCTGAGAAATGTGCCCTTTACAGTGAGATGTAGTGTATACTGAACCTTAAACTTTCTCACTGTGAAACTGAATACTTGCATTCCTGACATCCAGAGGGTGTGAGCAGAAAAAGGGATTATTTCCCAGCTCTCCTGGAGAAGGAGTCTTCATCCTAGTTTCTTCTCAGAACTGCTTGCACATTAAAGAGAGAATGTGTTTGACAAAGTAAATGCAAGGGAATTTATAAATATAGAAAGGCATATTTTTTGTCGTCATAGCAGCCCAGATCACACAGCAAACTTCAGTGGGACAGCAAGAAATAGGTGTGAGGAGGTTAGAAGAGGAGCTGTCTTTACAGCAGGGCAATCTGAACACATTCAATAACATGCTCCACGATCTGTCTTTAGTGATGGAAACCTAAGTGCCTGCACATAATAAAAGGTATAAAGCATTTTAGTTTTGTGACAGAACCCACTACATACGCCTGCAGCTGAAATGTGGAAAATGTTGGAAAAAGAGAGAATAAAGCTGAAACAAGAAATCGTTGATTAGATATATATTTAAAGCTCGTTGGACATTTACTCTGTTTCTGGTAACATGGATGTTAAGACATGCAGGTATTTCTTAATTTAATATTTCTGGGATTTTGAACATGCTGAAAGGAAAATCAGACTTCAGCTTGTGCTGTATATGTCTACCAAGTCAGCTCATTGTCCATTTGGTACCTTCATTTCAGGTAAAATATCCACTGTCAGTTTAAAGTATGAAACAGCTGAGGCAGTGACAGAAAATATCAGCAATAAAACAATGACAAATCACCACCTACACTATGTCAGCTCTTGTTACCTGAAGAGAACATGTGTTTAAACTGGCACTTATGATGCAGTAGTATCAGAAAAGTGACCAGTCTGTCTTTAATAAAACTCTTCTCTTGTATACCTTGTGAAACTGGGAATTGAGATTTTAATGTAAATAAGAATGGAAAATTTTTACTGGTGATTGCCTAGCACTGTAACCTACTTCTCATTGAAACATGAATAGTTTGACAGAAATCAAATATGTGCTTTTTTAGTGAGAAACTCATGCTGTATTCCTGACAAATGTGATAGCTTGACTAAGTTATGATGTTATGTAGATGACCCAGAGTGAGAACATTACTGTATATTTTTTGTTCTTGTTTCAACTTTAGTAATCTAATTTTACAAGTCACTATGTCATACATATATATGGACAAGACCTAAATGAATGTAAATTCCTCATTTTCTAGATAGGAATGACATTAATAATTACAATTTAGCAAGATAACTAAGAAATACCTGTGATAGTACCTGAATAAAATAATGAAGATCAATGGATTTGTCATCATATGGTCTTGTAAGTAACCTCATAGTTTAATAAACAGTGAAATTTAAGTAATCCACATTAAGAAAGACCAAAATCTTTTAGGTTCTTGAAAAGAAATACAAGATTTCTTTCAATAACATAATACAGGCTATATAAATACACTCAACAAGAACTCATCAATGATCCAAAGAAGCGCATTTCTTATGAGAAGTTAGTTATAGCCAGCTAGAAATAAACACAGACAGCCCAATGTGAGAAAAAAGTTTTAGGAGTGAGTAAGAGTTGTAGCCATGATATTTTAGTGAAAAAGCCTCTGCTGGATTTTTTCCTGTCCTGAGGAGCTGAGAGCCTCAGGAAAGAAATGTAAACAATAACTATCTGCTGCTGTGGAAGGCCACAGGTGCATCTGTCATTGGTCCATGTGGATTGTTTTCAATCAGTGACCAATCACAGCCACCTGTGCCAAGGCTGTGAGCAGTCACAGGATTTTTGTTATTGATTCCAATTCTATTCTTGTCTTTGTAGCCTTCTGACCTTCTTCTCTCTGTTCTTTTAGTATAGTTGTAATGTAGTATTTTAATATAATATATAACATAATAAATCAGCCTTCTGATGAAAATGGAGTCAAGCCTCGTGTCCTCACACAAGGGGTCTCAGCCAAAACAACAAAGAGTGAGAATTTTTGCATAAGATCATGAGTAAACTCTACAGTGCATCCTCAGAGCACCACCAATGTCAGGAATTAACTCCCATTTATAGATGATTAAAATTTTAACCAGTACACGTGAGAGCCTTCGATGGCTGCACAAGTGTTCTCCAGGAACAGATAGCTTTGTGAGGGGCGGTAGGTTTGTTACATGGGTATGAAATGCTGCAGATAAGATGCACTAGGCACAACCGACAATAACAAAATCACTGAGGAGTCTGAGCTAGAGGGACCCAGAAAGATCATGGAATCCAACTCTTAAGTGAATGGCCCATACAAGGATTGAACCTGTGTCTTTGGCATTATTAAAGCCATGCTCTAACTAAGCTGATCTTGAGGTTTCCATCTTCCTTTATTTTGGCTTTGGAAGCAGGGATAATTTAGATAGGGCCAAAGGAAGATTCCAAAACATTTTAGAGTAGCAATATGATCATGTCTCTGCAACGACAAAGAAGATTCTCTGGACTTACAACAGTTTCAGCTTTCACGTCTTCTAAATTTACCTGCAGGTCTCTAAAGGTTTGCTAAAATGAGGGCTAATCCAGTTATGAATATTTGTAAGATGGCCAATTAAGTATATTAAAGGAAAGCATAAGCAGTGCAACTTCTCAAGGCTATTTCAGTAGCATCCCTTGTAGTTTCATTTGTATGAGGATGGAATAAAGGATCAGAAATGAGGATGAAATAAAGGATCAGAAAATTTATTTTGCCTTTTTCATGATGATCACAATTGTGGTTGGAAAGTTGTCTGTATAGACTTTGAAACCTGTGAAATTCTATTAAAAATAAATATCGAGAGGTACAGCAAGGCTGTTTTGCTTTGAAGTTTGAAAATGTGGATTTTAAACTACTTATAGGAACAAGATTCATAAAAAGAAAACTTCTATTTTGCTCTCGGACTAGTCATGAAAATAAAATGGCAATTAATGTAACTAATGTTAGTAAAGTGTTAAAAGTGAACATGATGTAAACAAAAACTTTGATAGTCCCTTTCCATTTACAACAAAACCCCATCAAATAACAGTGATAAATAAATGTTCTGATGGTGATTCTACATACTTTCCTTAGGTTTTTTATCACATTCTGGACAATAATTGTAATTCCAGTAATTGGGAAGGGTAAAGGCTGTTAGGGACATTTTTTGGTAAACAGTGATGTTTGCATCCCTAATTTTAAATCATTAACTCATATAATTAACTTTTCTGTAAATTACATTTTCATTTTTTTTACTCTTCTGCCTCTGTTGTGTCTGCACAAACATACAGAAACACAGGGCAAGAGGAACAGAAAAGGTAATTGGACATATTTTTCTATTAATCTGGAAAATATTCTGTGTTAAAATGATGGTATTTTTAAAGAAAAATCCTATTTTCTCATAACTTCATATCCATTGGTTTGCAGCTCTTTTGTTTTTACATCACATTTACTTTTAGCAATGTTATTACATTTTTCATAGCAGGTCAGAATCCGTATATGTGAGATGACTTAAATCCATATTCAATTATTATTTCTTCATAGTGACTGGCTGAATATACACTTAGGAATATATTGTCCATAGTATAATACTATGCAAATCATAGATAGATACCACAGATTTACCAGCAGGGGAAAACTTGTTCAGTTTCAGGCCAATTTAATAATTTTGACTTTTTAAACATTGAACTCACAAGGCACAAAATATGTAAGCAGTTATTGTCACTGCAGGATTAGTTAGTTTAGTGAAATTACCCTAGAGATGAGTGAGCCACAGGAATTTTAAATTGTATGAGTCTTCAGTGAAGAAATATAATAGTTCTAATAAGCAGTTATTGTCACTGCAGGATCAGTTTAGTGAAATTACCCTAGAGATGAGCGAGACACAGGAATTTTAAATTGTATGAGTCTTCAGTGAAGAAATATAATAGTTCTAAAGGGAAAAAGTCCTTCTCAGGTACCCTTCAAAATCCTTCCTGTCATCCTCTCTGTGCAGAGAAAATGAGAAGATAACATTATTCTCCATAGCCATCATAAGGACCTAAATGCAGCAAACACGTTGAAAACAGTTCTGGCCAGACAGAGCTAAGTCAGATCTAGATGACACGTGGAAGAATAAGTCATCAAAAATATACAATATCCTCCTGCTTAGTCCTGAGGTGGGGGTTAAGTGTGTTTATAAAGCAAAATATTTCAAGCCTCTAAAACTTTACATTCAAAATTGGGCTCAGGAGAAAAAGACTAAAGAACACAAAGCCAATACTGTACCCATGTGGCCAAAGAGCCCAGTGGAATTCTGGTTTATATCAAGGAGAGTGTGGCCAGCAGGACCATGGCAGGGATTGTCCCTCCGTACTGGGCGCTGGTGAGGCCACACCTTAAGTTCTGTCCCATTTTGGGCCCCTCAGGTGAGGAATGACACTGGGGTGGTGGAGCACATCCAGAGAAGGGGAACAAAGCTGGTGAAGGGTCTAGGGAATAAGTCCTATGAGGAGTGGCTGAAGGAGCTGGGGTTTTTATAGTGGAGAGAAGGCACAGAGGAGACCTTACCCTTCTTTCCAATTTTGTAGTAATTCAATGAAAATCTTGCTCTTTACTTACACTTAGTGTTTTCGAATTCCAAAATTCCAACAAATATTCATATAAATTCATCCAACTACAGGTACAAACCAGTTTTTTGATTGAGTGAGTTATATGTTCATAAAGTCATTGGTCCAATCACAAACTAAATTAAAAAAAAAAGTCTAGCTCTTCTAAAAACAATCTAGGAAGATTTTAATAGCCTTTTCAGCATGAAATGGAATATTAACAAATGTCAGCATTGGGAATTAAAGTAAGTCCTAGCTAATTTTAAGTCTCTTCATGAAGAATGCAACTTAGCCTAAAGAAGTTAATTATATTTCTATGCAAAAATTTAGTGCCAATACTACATTTAGATTTTATAAATCAAAAATTAACATCTTCAAGCACAAGAGAAAATTAATTCATGATCATTAATTCATAAATGGTAATTGTATGCAGAAGACCTTAGATATTTTATATACTGTATATATATAAATCCCAGGCGTCTTTTCTGAGTGTTTGTGCATTCTCTTTTGCTTCTGTAATTTCTTTTTTGCTTCACTGGGGACTAAGAATGTGTAAAGGATGCAAGAGTAGAGCTTTGGGTTTTTAAGCATGCCAAAGTATATACATACATGATTTTGATCAGATCTGACTAAAAGTGCTATAATTCAAACTAATGAAATTTTGTATGCATCTCTGAGCAAATTTTAAAGGTACAAAACCCAGAGGAACAGAGTTTCTAATAGAAGAGCTGACAGGGCCTTATGAACGAGCATAATTATTTCAAATATATTAAGCAAATACCTTTAATCAACAGCTGAATGGTAGCATGCTGTGATAATTATTTCTGGTTGATGATGAGAAGACTGATTGCAATTTCCTCATTAATTTACTTTTTCCCCACTTCCATAAGTTTTTCTCTCTACATACTTCCTTACTTCAACAACTTATATATTCTTTCCTTTTGCAGTATTTTTTAGTCACAAAATTTGTTCAATTTCCTATGTCTACCACCTATATTGATGAGTCATAACATTTTTTTCCTCACAGGAAATATTCCCACATTTAAAAAAAAAGTTTAACATCAAGCCATGATGTGTTACATGGCATGTTACTTGTAGTGGTTGTGGTAGTTCTCCGAAAGAAAATAAATTGAACTAATCCTCTGCCCATTCTTTTTAAGGAATGCTTAGAAGCAGGATAAATAACTTAAACAACCTTTCACTCTAGAAGAGTATGCAGTGTATTTAAACACAAAGATTTTCACTTGTGAGCTTAGAGGTTTTTGTTGTTTTTTTTTCATTGAGGAGGTTTTGGGTATTTGAACTATTTTTATTATTTTTTTTAACAAGGGTGAAAGGAAAGAAAATTAAAAGAAAAAAGATTTCTTTTTCTAATTCAAATTTATGTTAGTGTCTCTTTGAGATGGAAGAGAGGAGAAGTCAATTGACTTAAATCTCACAATTATAATTTAGTATTCTTAGTAACACCTTTAGTGTAATCTCTGTTAGGAGTAAGGATCTGCATAAATTATTTTTGTGAATGTGTTTGAATCATACTTATTATGTATTCTTTTTTACAAGGCAAGAAAGTCTATTAGAGAAAAAAACAATCTGTAATCTGAGCAGAAGTATTTAGGATATCCTGTAGTATGTTACTAATGTCATTGTGGTTATTTAAGCCCCAGTTTCTGTCTCAGAAGTTGCATTTACTACTTGAATAAAGTTGAAATTATTTTGCTTATTGAAAAGGGAATTTTACGTAATATGCAGGGAATTCTTCAACAGTCTGCATAATTGACAAGCACATTTACTTGCTTCTGTGTTAAGTTGCTCTCCTTAGCCAAGTACTTTAAAAAGTTTTTGAGAGTCAAGCCTTTTCTAGAATATCCAAAAAGATACTTCCCAAGGGTGACTGAATATATTGCAGAATGACCTACAGAATTAAAAGACAGGAAGACCCCTCAGTGATTTTTGAATATACAGCAAAATGCTTTAAAACAAAGATTACAGAAGCTGGTTGAATAAAAAAAGAGTGAGGTACTTTTAAACCCTTTCTAAAATATACATCCTTTTTTTCTATACATCAATATTTTCCACTTTATAATGAAAATCGTCATTCATTCAAGTGTTCCTCTGAGATTATAACCTGTGAAGTTATTTCTTTTTAGACATTGGAAAAACCATTAAAGGAAAAAGCTTTCCTTACAGGTATTGTAATTCCCACTCTTTGCTCCACCTTTCCAAGGCGAATTTTACTTTTTAAAGACTGTCTAAAAATTCCTTAACTGTCCTTAGTGCATAGTACACTATGCACTTGCATTTATGACATAAAAGGAACAGCATCTGACCTTTTTGGATAGACTTTAGAGATTTGTAGAGTGCTTGAAGTTCTCATTACAAGGGAAGTAATTTTTTCTTAAAATGCATCTTAATAAAAACCAAATGATAAATATTTGCAAAAGTAAATGTGACTGTTAAACAAATGGCTAGAAGCTTAATTCCAGAAAATCTTTTTTTATGTAGGATGCATTACTTCTTCAACGGCTGAAATGTCTGTAGCTGTTGTAAAACAGTAAAGTGGATATGCTGGAATTAATGTATGTTGTATACTGGATTAAGTGGAAAAACAACAATGTTAACAGAATATTCTGCTATATCTGCATATATTTGGCAAGAAATATAACAAATAACAAATTAAAATAGGAATATGAAGATGGTTTTGGTACAATACAGTGCATTATGGTAGATTTGGGTGGCAATATGACTCTGAAAACACTTAAATTACCTGGAGGTGAGCATGGAAAGACAATGTGCAACACACAGCCATTCTTTTGGTTCAATGGAGACAATCTATAAAAACACAGCAGGGTCAAGATACTACAAATAAGCTGGTACTTAACATTTTCAAGATCCTGTTATCAGAACTGGCTATTAATTAGCTATCATTTTTCTTCACATAAAGATATTTGGAAAGTAGAGCTGCCCTTCTCTGCTTTTCAGTTTCAGACTATAGGTCTGACCTTGACATAGGAGTGTAACTCCAGCTCAAAGTAATTCCAGCACACCTTAGTAAGGACAGTTCTTCCATATTTATTTTCTTTCAGTCTACTTTTTTTTTCCCTGTTGAAAGAGTCCCACTGTTACCAATTAGCCACAGTTAGACAGGGGGTCAAGACCTTCTTGACTAGAAGAGAAAAACTTGTAAACCACCCTGACCTGTTTATTTCCCTTTAGGCCAACACTTGACTCTCATATTCTTTGCTGAAGGACTATCAGACATCTTATGCTTTGAAAAGGCAAAATGGCAGTTAGAGTGTGATATTTCTTTACAGCTCTACCCTTGATGATGTGTTGCCAGGTATTTATTCATAACTCAAGCTGTGATTGGAAAAGAAAGGTGTCAGTCACCAGCCCATGTGACACAGGAGCAGCAAAGAGCCTGCAGTAATTGAAATCATCATACATTAATGGCGTAGGAAAAATAGTCTACACAACCATATTTTGTCTTGCTTCTGGCCTAGGCAATCTTCAGCTTGAATGGATTATATTCTGAATTAAATGTGAGAATTTTTTTTTTTCAGGTCACTGCGCACTGAAAGAAATGATTTTGATTTTTTTCCCATGTTGGTCTCTGTGACTAATGTTTTAACTTGGAGCATGCTGTATGTAGTACAGCACTAAATAGACAGACATTGTAGATACCAACATTCAGAGAAATATCTTTAGACTAGAATCAGACCATATTCACTGAAATTTTTTGCTGGTACAGGAAGCAGGTACTGACTCCTCCAAACCCAGATTTTCTTACAATTGGTATATAGAAATTTTATGACTGATAATGGTAACTCTTAGAATTGTCATGGACCATCAAAGTGACAGGTCTTTATCTATGAAACTACACTCATCCAATTCTTATAGATTAGATACATGGGTAATTCTAAGTAGTATTTGTATGTACCCTTTATTTTCTGAAAGGAAAAAGAAGCAATGGGAAAATACTTTTCCAGAAAAAAAAAGTTTCAAAAAACAGTTTCAACAGATTTGCACTGGTCAATCATTTTTGTTACACTCAAAATGTTTATAAGGACAAAAAGGGAATATAGTTAATTAATGAAAATAATCTGTTGTTAGAGTTATTAATGTTCTAACAGTCCCAACAAAATACATCAAACAGTTATTATATGTCAGGTTATAGTAATATCAACATTTAACGATTCTAATAATCAAATTATTACAGATGCCTTGTTATTAACAATAAAAATTGCTATCCATGAACTTCTGACTGCTTCGAAATTCCAGATGATATCTGTTTTACTGTTATATTTAATATTCTTAAAACTAGTTTAACCTGATTCACAAAGATGTTCTTCTGAAGTGACCAGTGTGATCTGTGTTTTCTGCTTAAGTCTGTTTTCTTCTAAACTAAGACATCTTTCTAGGATCATGAATCACTCTATGCAGAATAACTACTTCTTAATACTGGCTATTAATTCATGGTAGGTGTTCTAGCACAAAGCTACATTAAGTTAAACTAATGTAAAAACAAATCTAGGCAATAATATCTGTCCATTAGACAGCTGTTCTTACAACTAAAATCAGATCAAATCAAAATATGTCTAGTCAAGTCCTGGGACTTTATTGTATCAACACAATCTCTGTGGATGTTTACTGATAATGGAAAAATACTATTTTCCTTGTTGAAATTCAAAATGGCTAAAAGTGTCCTTGAACATTTTCTACTAAGGCATTCTTGTCTGAGAATTACATTGTGCATGATTTTCTTTCCCATGCTGCATATCATGAACAGCATTCATCATGTTGACTAGAGTTGAGTCTGCTGCAGTTGCCAGGGAGATTTTTCTCACACTTATCCTTATGAAGTTCTCTCCAGTCATTTGATAAGTCCATTAAGTGTCAGTTTTTAGACCACTAATCTGATGATGGGTCAGGTAACATCCTAGTGGTAATTCCTACTGGATTAACAAGAGCAAATGTTGCAAACTTTCAATCAGATTTCTGGTGATCTATTTTACAAACACTCCAGTGGCTTTAAGTTGGTGCTGAAAAATCTTTTATTCTGCAATTAAAGTAAAAACAGAATTTCTCAATGAGCTTGTCAATAAGAACACCATTCTGTTATGTCATATACTATGATAAAATTTTCAATATACTCACATTTTTCTTGGAAAAGATTTATGCCTCTCATTCAAGTCTTCTGGGGAATAAATAAATGTCTGTTCATTTAATTCCTGGTAGCATAACTTGTTATTTTTTCTGCAGTCAAAACACTAACAAATAGAACCACGTCTACAACACGTAACCTTGTCAGATCCAGGTCAGACAGAGGGGAACTGCATGCAATAAGTGCACAAAATGAATCCTGCAGGTCATAAAATCAGGTATAGCTTTAAGTAACTGTTTCTGGAATTGATTTTCGTAGACAGCAGCCTCTGAACTTCTGGCTTTAGTCTATACATTTCTCTTCCTGTGAATTGTGCAGCAGGTGGTGAATGAATTCTCATGATTTGCACAATACACAACACCAACTCGGGATGTTTTTTGTTTAAATAAAAAACCTCCATAATACTTAGGAAATTGCAGACTGCATTTCAGTCAGGTACCTGAATAAAGTGAAATGCTAAACATTTTTATTTTCTCCATGGGTAGCCAAGATCTACAACCCTGTGTATAGGTTTTGGAGTTCAGTGCAACGATTTATGATAAAGTATCCTGAAAGTTCTGAAAAACAAAAGAAAAAGTAAAATACTGGTATTTAATTTAAGTAATTGCACAATGATTAGAGGGAACTTCCAGAAATTAGATCATAACCCTAGAATAACATTTTCTGAAAGCCACCTCTGTGGCAACTGCTTTTCCTGGCTCAGACAAAAAGGGAAAGACAGAAATATAAAAGGAAGTTCTTATACTCAGTATCTCTTCATTGCTGTTGGTCATCACTCATGCTTTCCTCCTCTTCTACAGTTCTTTTGAGAACCCCACATATCAAAAACATTCAGTAGAACACCAAATGCAGGAGCCCCAAATAGAAACATGAAGAGAGAAATAAAAGTACACTGTCAGTTGACTGAAAAAGGAAAATATAAAATAAAATAAAATTAGATTAAAATAGTTTTCTGATTTGATATATTTATTTATGACATTAGGTACAGGATGGAATAATATTGTTAATCAAAACAGAATAAATAATGAAAATAAATTTTTTGTTCTTTCATAGGGGTTTTTTGTTTGTTTGTTTGTTGGTTTTTTTAGGTTTTTAGGTTTTTAGGTCTTTTTTTGTTGTTTTACCAAAGAAAAACCCCAAAACAACCCAAAGACAGACCAAACCCAAAAATCAGTTACTTGCTTTCATTTACAGAAAATATCACTAACATTAGTATTTATGAGCAGTAATTTTTTTCCCATGCTTTATGGAATATGTTTTAAAAATGCAGTAGAAGAGTATAATATAATATAAAAGAACTCCTACATTTGAGGACACAGTGCTGTAGGTTAAACTCTTTTTGAAAGTGCATAGTAGTACCTTCTTTTAAAGTAATCTCTACCTTAAATATCACTGCAAGTGTAAATAAAACTTGTGTCTAATAGATTAACAGTTCTCTATATGGCTGACCACTGGTTGCAATTGCAACATACCAAACTGATGTTGCTGTGCATAAATATTATATTTGAAATATTTCAAAGAACTGTATGAAGATAATAAAAATGAACATAAGTACCACAGAGAATGATGAAGCATAGATTTTTAAAAACAAACATAAGTTAGGAGAAAAGGGCAGCAGAAACTTATCCAAGAAACAAAGAAATAGATCACTTACATTTCCTTAGAAAATAACAGAGATTCAGATAGGATGATGAGAATATTATAAAACCCCAGAAAGAATGATGGATACCATAGCAACTCCCACCAAACTTGGAAGTGAAATTAATTGTTTCAAACTGGGCTTTTGATTAAGATTTATTTATATTGAACATGAAGAATAGGAAATTCACTTAAGATCTCATATTCTTCAGGCAAGAATTTAATGACTTTAAGACAGCAAGAAATTTCAAGAGATCATTGCTCTCCTGAGCACCACACTCTATGCAACACACTTGAAAATATTTGGTTTTAGTTAAGAAGAATGGTGAATAATTTTTTAATTTTCCAGAGTCTAGTTATTTGTTCTAGTCTGGGGCAAAGACATTCCCAATTTAACAGCTTTCCTTTACAGTACTGTGCAGTTGCCACATACCCTGCTGACAATATGATTATACATGTGCAACACTGGCAATTAAAAGTGTGGTTTCCACTGGCACCCCAGGGAATAGTATGTGAATTCATGGTGATACTCCCAGAGTCAAAGGAATTCTCTTGTTAAAGGTGATTTAAATTGTTTTCATTGTCTGTCAAACAACGGCAGCCCCCCAGCCAATTCAAAAGCCAATTCAATTAGTTTCCTTCTACTTATGGTCTTCCAAAAAATCTCAGTGTAGTTAAAAGCCCTATCCATCAGACAGATCAGTTGTAGCTGAGCTATTAAATATCTATGGGCCATAAAGCCATTTTTTTTTTCGGAGCAGAACTGCTGTGTAATAAATGTGTAAGTTATTTTAAACAAAAATGCTATAGAAAGGCAGTTTCTCATGATAGATGAGTAGATAGTCCTGGATTCAGGATTCTTAAACTAATAATTTTCCTCACAGAAAAATCATATTTATAAGGTGATTCTTAATAACAATGTAAAATACACTATTTTATTTTATTTATTTTATTTTTTTTATTTTATTTCCCTCTCCAGGTTGTGTGAGCTTTCTGGTTGGTTTTGGGGTTTTTGTTCTTTGTTTTCTTATTTTTTATTTTTTTTATTTTATTTTAATTTTTTTAAATTTTTTTAAATTTATTTTTATTTTTATTTTATTTCCCCCTCCAGGTTGTGTGAGCTTTCTGGTTGGTTTTGGGGTTTTTGTTCTTTGTTTTCTTTTCTTTTTTTTTTTTTTTTTTTGTTCTTTGTTTTCTTATTTTTTATTTTTTTTTGAGAACAATAAGAACCCAACCTACTTTTAAACAACACACTGATATGTACAAATGTATAGGTATATTTGTGAATAGGGAGTTCTATATATATTTGGAAATAACTTTTAAATAATATGGGAACAGGACAAGTAAAAACATGCTTAGAACATCTGTGCTCGGCCAGCTGCCTTATATACAGTTAGGTATATGGAAATAATTGACAAGACATATTCATTGTATTATGAATGGTATAGTAACTAGTAAAAAGGGTTTTCTTTCTTAAAAACATCATCTTAGCAGTGGTGACTTCAAATAGGGAAAAAATCTGAAAGGTGTAAATATAGTAGAGTATGATGAGCCACTTATTTTTAATGTGCCACTCATTTTTGTTGCTCAAGGGAGATCATGCATGAAATCCTTAAGGCGTTGTCTGATCTGTTGCTCAATTTATACAATTTGCTCTAATTTATTCTCCTATTTATACACCTTGAAGGTTTTTTTTGTAACTTTTTTCCTGTATCTTCACCTCCTGTTTTTCAAAGGCTGATGCGAATTTTCTGCTAACTACTATTTAATAATATGTGTGGATTTCTACTGTTAACTATCATTGCTTTCTTTACTCTGGGCATTCAAAGCTGTGACCAGGTGAGACAGTCAGGGATTATATCAAATTAATAATTAATGCAAATGATGGGACAAAACATATTTCTAATTCACCATTGGGTCCCATTGAAAGATAATTGCTACAACTGAAATCTTAGCAAGTCTGTTGAGCTTTCTAAAAACAAAATTTAAAAATAAAAAGGCATTGTTTTGGTATTTGGTAGCA
Source organism: Passer montanus (assembly GCF_014805655.1). Taxonomy (NCBI): domain Eukaryota; kingdom Metazoa; phylum Chordata; class Aves; order Passeriformes; family Passeridae; genus Passer; species Passer montanus. Next base: position 197,070 of record NW_024374368.1, read on the forward strand.
AAGACAAAGATGAGCATTCAAAAAAAAGTTTTACTCATAGATTTTTTTTTTTTACAGTATTAAACCAAACTTTGAGGACACTTCTATTACTCAGACTGGAAACTTTGTACTGGTTAAGACATTACTCTCTGAGTGGTTTTATGAGAAATGATGAAATGAAATTCATCTTACAAGGAAAATGGAAGCACATAGATAAGAAAATCTTCATGTATAGATTTGCATAAATTACATATTTGCCAGAACTATTAGGAGACCTCAGCAAAGAAGGATAGATTATGTGGTGCTGTAAACACTGACTTCTGGATGAGAAACTTTTTTTAAAAACAATTTGTTGTCCAGTGGGATAACAGAATTTAATCAGGCATCATGACATCTAAGGTAAAGGGCTGCACACACCCATGTCACGCAGTGATCATTACAGCTCCTGAAAGCTTATTTTGCGAAGTCTTAAATCTGGAAAATTTACAAAACTGAGTTACTTTTAAAGTTTAAGCAGTTTTATTGGAGTCAGTGACACAGTCCATATTAGTAAAACTCAGATCTATTGTAAATATTAAAAAGATGAAAGTAAAATTTGCACAAGAAATAGCAGACTGGATTAAAAAGGAAAAAACACAACAAAGAATTAAAAGGAGAAATTGCAATAAACCTAATACAGACAATCAATAATTACAGCCCCAAATCCATGACAAATATGGATCAGAGAGTGGTGAACAATAATTTGAAATTAAATGCTCTGTAGTATGCAAATGGGACACATTCGTAAATAGATTACACCTAATATTAAATATAAGGGAGGAACTGTTTGAAGAGCATACTTTATTTCAGGCTCGCAAAGGTTGAAAGGCAAAGTGGAAACCAGTTAAACTGTAAAGTATTTTTTGACCTATACCTCACAATTTAGGGTAATGAATAAATTTGATTTAGCTAAATATTAGCAAGACCAATTGCCAAGCAATATATTTAAACTTTCAAAGAGTGATGCAATTTAAATTTGCCACAAAATTCAAACTGACAAAATGTTATACTTTCATTATGAAAGTTTATTATAGATTTTAATTTACAATATATATGCTAAGAGAAAAGAATATGGTTTTGTAGAAAGGTGTCGTCTATATAGACAAAATTATCCTTAAAAAATTTTTAGTTTTGTGATCTTTCAATAGTAAGTTATTACACAAGATATGGCAATAGCTCTTACTAGGGATCAGAATGAGAACACTTACATATGACATCATTTTCTGATCCGGTATATCGAGTTGTGGTTCTCATTGAGAAGAATGAGCCATTTTTGTGAAGTATCTCTTGATCTCAGTTAATCATTCACACTGTCTGGCTATACAATGTTTCATAATTTACAGACTGTGCTGAGAAAAAGACGCTTGTTTCATTTCTCTAGGTACATAATGGATGAGAACTGAAATGATTCAGGTGAATGGACACTGGAGGGATGCTATTGTGTTGTAATATATTACCACTACCCTGCTAGTAACAGAACAGGAACAATGTCCCATTGTCCAAAGCTGGAATTTAAGCTTTAGTAAAATTCATCAAGTATATCAAGTGCTTCCTATAAAAGCAGACATGAGGTAGTTATTTTCTATCGACCAACATAAATCAGAATGGAAGTGCAGCTTTGTGCCTGTGAATGAAGTTTTGGTTCACAGCATCTCAACACAGCTTGATTTTTAAAAGGCACTATTTAATCTGTTATTTAAAATATAAAACACAACAACAACACAAAATCCAAAGCTTTCTGAACCATCTAGCTGAAAATATCCGTGACTGTCAAAGTAAAAACATTTTCAGAATACAGATGGATTGCCCCTATGTTGATTTAATTTTTATTATTTTCTGAATTGAGTTTGGCACAAGTTTTGAAAAATAGGTTGCGGGGTTTTTTTACTCACAGTTTTGAATATTAATATTCTGGTTTTTTTATTATTGCAGAGTTCAGTATTTCTATCCTTCAGTGGAATTATAAGGTTAAAATAAGGTAAGTCAGAGAAAGGAAGGAATTGTAGAGCCATATGGATGCCCTCAGCCACACTGAATATGGAATTCTTTGAACAGCCTCTGCATTTTCACCGTGATTTCTGGATTAAGATCCTACTACACTAAACTACAAATGTCAATTTCTGTCCGGCAGATATCAAATGTAAAACTGTTATTCTGAATATCAAAATAATAAGAGAAGTTAGACAGAATGTTTGGGTTTTTGTTTGTTTGTTTTTGTTGTTTTTTTTCATTAAAAGTACTTCATGTGTGCAATGTGTTTGTGATTTGGAGATCCCTTTCCTATTTAGCTTTTCACTTGAGGGTTCTCTGTTTTGCTGTCAGCTATGCCAGTTTGAACAAGTTTTTTTCCTGCCCTTCTGGTACTTCTTTTTGAATTTTATGGTGTTCAATGTATGCCTATCTGTGTTCAAATAAACTCATCTTTGAAAGCCAACATCTCACAACCTGAGCTTCCAATTCCATTTAGTATTTACTGTGTTGGTCACAAAAATCCTACCTGTGACATCTATAATGATTTATAAATACTGCTTTATGCCATGTAGAGAGCCATTTCCTGACTTGCCTTTACTGTACCAACTGTGCGTTGCATCTTCCAGGTGCTCCTGTAATAGAGGTAGCAGTCTGTCCTAGAATTACTTGATAACAATATGAACACAGATCCCACAATTCTGAGAAACAGGCTGAACCCAAAGGATTTGGATAATTGATAATTTGGATAATGACTCTATACTATTTCCTCACTGGAAAAATTAAGTAAGCAGTTCACACTGAAGGTCACCATTCTGTCAGTTAAGGGGAAATAAAAGAGGAATGTACATATGGGAGGTGACAAATCCAAATAGCAGGGGAAATTAGGAACACTCAGAGAAAGGAGAATGCTTTGATTGCATCAGAATTGATTCAAATTATTTGGGGAAATAATATGAGAAAACTGGATAAGAAAAAGCAACATTGTGATGAGCTATATTTGTATCTCTGTACATACTTTAGAAATATTCTTGAATACATCAGTAAAGGTATTTTTGAGAGGTTTTTTGTATTTTTTTAATAATCAGGTAAATTACTTTTTTTTTTTCCACTTTGTTAAGTACTAACTACAGGGCTAAATCTGTATTTGAACTCAGTTACTAAGAAAGGACAGTGACTAGAGAAAAATCTTCAGAAGGTTACACAGTGGAAAGAGAGAAGATAGAAATGCATTTTGGACATAAGCAAACAAATAAGTAATACAATATCATAATTTTAAAAATGCATTCAGGGTGACTGAGAAAGACAGGACAAGAATCAGCACAAGGGAGCATAGATGAGAGGTGTTAAGGTGATTCTAAAGAATTCAGGGGACAACCTGGCTCAGAGAAGAAAATTTAAAAGAGAAAATAAACCAAAAGAAAAAGTGGAAAAGAGGTAGGATTGAGAAGCTACAACTTATTTCTGGCAAAATTTCTGCATCCCTCTCACCAGATGAATTTAATGCTAATGCTAAATCCTGTTTATTATGAGGAAAGAATGTGCATAAATAAACATTTGGACAACCTGACCAAAACATAGCATCAGAAGGACAAGGTTCTACAAACTATTAGATGCAAATATCATGTTTTTTTATCAGCCGCAAGAGATTTTTCTCTGTGTCTAGGATGAAAGGCAAGATAAAAGGGCTGTGGCTTAATTAGGACATGAATTTATAAGCTTAGCTCTTGTGGGAACTCTTGCAATAAATTGTACAGTGCATATCAAAACAATTTCTTAATTGTTTTCACATACTAAAACTATATAATCAGCTGTCCTTTCTCCCTTATATCCAAGCCATATTTCTTTTACTCATACCCAACTCCTTGCCATTTTTATGGAGGCAATAAAAGGCAAAGGAAGGTGGATTCACTCTTGTTGCTCCAAACAGCATAATTAAACTAATTTCTCAGCTTTGGGGTATTCCTTGATCTCTGTCCATTTCCTACTCTGATTAATCACACATTAGAGCATCTGTAGAACTGGCAAATGCTTTGGACTCTTGCCTCAAATAACCCTTCAGATAAGATCTAGTGCCTGGTACCTCCTCCCATTTCAAATTAACTTTTCAGATACCTTAACAATTTCCTTCCAAATTCATTCATCCTCATCCCTGAATAACCCCTGTATTGAACATGATATTTTTGGTGGATGTCCATTAATCCTCTTGCTGCTAATAACTGAAATGTTATCTGGTCTTGTCAACCCTGGTGATAACTCGCCATATCCTTTCTGAAAAATGTAGCCTCTGGGAACAACTGGCACTAAGAAAAATGTCCCTGACCTGTCTTTCTTTTTTTTTTTTTAATTTAGTTTATACTTATTGATCCTTTTAAAAATCTCAGTAGCCTTGCAATGAAATCACAGTTTCAGGAGTCTGCCATGGATTGTGGTGTACTCCTGCAGAATCTGAGGACAGCTGGAGACACAGAGGAAGTGGCCATGTGTCCCATGTAGGGCAGAGCATTGCCCCTCCACATGCAGACACCAGCCAGCACGACGTGGTGTCTTTCTCTCTTTGCTGTGGTGTGTCATCCCCTCAGCTCAGCACTTACAAGCTGAAAGTAGAGGGCTGTCCTCTTTGGACCCCATGAACACTGCTGTGTATCCCTGCTAAGATATCACGTTTCACTCAGAGGGTTATGAAAAAAATGATGAAGAAGTATTTAACACAAAATAAATTATATCTGTGTTAGAAGTTACTAAATATTAGGACACCATTCAAAAAGTTATAGGTAGAGATACCAGTTTGAAGTTCCTGATGTTCTACTGGCATAATGAAATCTTGAATGAACAAAACATGCTACTTCTGTTGACAAATGATGATAACTTGAAATATATGAAGCAATATATATATTTTTTAAGAGGCAGTTACCTTCTAAATGTAATCACACCTCCCCCCCATTTTTACCTTTCCTTTATTATCTCTTTTATGATCTTCAAATGGCTGTGATGTGACTTAATTAACCATGCTCACAGAACATATCTTTTGAGGTTTGAATCAATCATAAATAGGAAAATGATGACTTTTGTTTGCTCTAACAATTAAAATGAACAGAATTTGAGCAGACTTTTACATGAGAATTGACATTCTCTCTATGAACAGAATTTGAGCAGACATTTACATGGAGAATCGGCATTCTATCTATAGCACAGGGGGTTTTGTGCTGAATGTATTAGGGAAAGAAAACCTGAATTAACATTTCATTTTTAGCTGATTTAATAGTTTTTGTTATTAAAGTGGACTCTGGCAAGGTTATATAATTTTTGGGACTTTTTACTAAATGGTCCTTATATTTAACCACATAAATTTATCCTTAGTATCTAATGGAATACCAGTTTATTGATTTTTAAGTAAGATATAGTTTGCTCTTAACATACGACCTTTCCCCTCTCTGCTTTTGTTCAGATATACAAGGCACAGTTGCCAGCTTGTTGTCCACATTAAAATGAGTTGTGTGCTCTTCACCTCTCTAGGAAGCTTCAAGAAAATGCACATGTTGACAAAAAATTATTTTACTTTTAGAAATTAGCAGCTTCTGTGAAATTAAACCAATGTCCTAGTTATTGTTTCCATTTAAATCGCCCCTCTCTGCTGATGTATAGAGATTTCATACCTAGGTTCATCTTCTGCTGGTACAGAGAGACAAACACTCTACAGAATATCTATTTTAATATATTTTTCACTATTTAGAATTTCCCTTGTTAATTTTTTACCCCATTTAGTTGACTAGATGCTGTTCTCAGGATCCAAAGTCTATACTGTAGAACAGATTTTCATAATTCTCTTTTACTTTTATGGTTTTTTCAGGCACTGGTGTAAAATAACTAATAAGAAATTGTATAATTTTACCTGGAAGAGCACAGTGCTTCTTCCATAGTGGCTGATGGTACTGTCACCAGTACAAACCTCTATTACCTGTGAAAGTTTGTTGTTTTCATGGATAATTTTGTTTTCAACTGTTTTATTATATTTCTTTTCTGTCTGATCTGTGCAGCAGTATTGTCCTTCTTGAGTTCCTTTGAGTGAATAACATGCCTCAGGCATGAAGGCCATGGTTAATTGTTTTTCAGTATTTGTTGGGGTTTTTTCCAACAGTGACCAAGGCCAAAACATTGTTTAAGGGTTTCTTCTGTTGGTTGGTTTAGTTTTCTGTCTTTTAGATTTTATTTATTTTGGTTCTTATTCTGCTTTGCTTTGGCGCGTGCTAAATGATCAGTCAGTTTTCCCCAAAGATTCTGGTTTGTTTGTTTTTTTTTCCCTGCTTGAAGTGTTCATACACTTGTCCAGATGGATTATTTTAAAACAATCTTTCAGTACTATTTAAGTTAAAAAAAATAGTTCTTTAGCTTGTCTCAATCTCTATCTGTCAGAGATACATTCTGCAGACACTAAAGTGTCTCAGATCTCCTGTGTCATGCAGACAGACTTCTATAGGTACAACCTGTGAGCTTGCCTTGTGTTCAAAAAATATTTACCTGAGGAGAGAAATATGGCCCTATGCCTGGTGTGTGACCTATGGCCAGTGAAAGCATGGGAGCAGTATGCTTTAAAGAAAAGACTATTGTGCTGAAGTTCTATTTTCCGTGTGTACTCAGGCAGCAGAGAAGAGTGCTGTCATTCACAATACACTGGGCAAAAGAGTCAATCTAGAAACCCATGAGAACTGCAAAGAATTTTGAAGGGTTGTAGAAGAGAAGTGTTGCACACACTTATGTCTCACAGCGAACTCTTCAACCAGCATACAAACTACATCAACTTTAGGAACTTTCAGAAAATAGGTGAAATTTAGAATATGGGAAAGCTTCTTTGAACCTATGGTTTTTGGTTGGTATGTGGCAGTGATTTCACATTTCGGGCCATAAAGTTTAAGCTGCTACTACAGAGACAGAGAAAAAACTGAAATTTTGGTTATCCTGTATGTTGGTGAAAATATTGAAGTGGTTCTAGAAAATGTCTGCTTTTTATGTCTTAATATTAAAATTTCTTTTAAAAAAGAAACTAAAAAGATTTATTATTTAGGAAAATATGTTAGCATTACGTAGGTGGTGTTCTTTGACTCACAGCTTGTTTGTATGTGTGTGTCCTTTGGATGCCAATGCACCAAAGAAATGTTAAAAGTGTTGATTTTAAATTACACTGTAAGGACACAGCAGTGTTTCACAGCACTAATGAGTCCAGGATAATGCTGTGTGAAACTAGAGTATAGAAGGTATTGTAACACATCTTTTTCACAGCTATCTTACACTCTGACACATTTTGTGAGCTGCGTGGCATGTGGCAGACTGCATAGTGCAGATAGAAACCTCCTACAGATCTAAATGCTTTACAGGCCAAGGAAGATTTTGTGCATAACTGTCCCTGCAAAATATCTGGCTATCAAGGTGATGTATCATCTCTGTATTTTTCTACAGTGATAACATTAATACAAATTCTTAAATTTGAAAACTTAAATTTTTTTTGCTCAAATTTGAATCTTTTTCTGTTACTTCAAATCTTTGTAATTATACCAATGATCAATAGCCAAAGAGAAGAAATGCATTGTAACTGATTCAGAAAAACACTCTGGATGTGAACTGCAAAGTTATGCTTATTGTTGGAAATGACAGTATTTGTTGGTTCATAAATTGTTGATGAAAGATATGATGAAAGAAAAGGTCTTATGTCATAGATAATGCTTTTAGGGACGAGTGTGTGTGGTCATTCCGCCCATATCAAAAATTCTTCAGTGAAAATCCTTTCCCATAGGTTTTTCTTAAATAAAAAAATGAAAGGGCTTCGCAGAAAATACAATAGGAAAGCTGGGGGGTGGGTGGGGGGATTGATCATGCTGAGACTAATTGGCTGAAGCTGAGCCTCTAGAGATTAGTCATCATTAGGCAAAGGAGAACAGTTAAACTACCTTGAAATAAACCGGGTCACATCTACTTTCAGGAATAAATTAGTCTGTAGATTTGTTGACACAGCAAACTGTTCCTTCCTGGCACAATGTGTACAAGGGGAAATTAGACAATAAATAATATTTGACTTTGATCTGATTTGCACAAAGTGCAATATTGTACTTTCCCTTCCTTCATTTATCATACCTGATTTCATCCCAAACCTTCAGCCTTTATTTAGTTCCCCCTACACACTGTTTAAACAGACTAAATTAGTAAAGAATGCAGAGACTAGTTAATGAGTTAAAATAAATTATTAACTCATTAGCATAAATTATTATTCTTATGCCAGAAAAGAAATTAAAACCTTCCAGTTAATGCATAGTTTAAAAAAGCATGCCATCAAATAATAAGTTTAAGTGGGTTGAACAAATGTCAGGATGGGTGTAAAGAAATTAAAAATAAACTGTCATCAGAGGCAATTGAATGTGGGAGGTACAGTGCATTTGTAAAGGAATGAAGAATAAAGAATAAGCAGGTTTATGAGAGAAAGGTATGTAATAAATATTAGGAAGGCTATCACAGCTCAGATAAATACTATTTCTCCCACTAACAAAAAGTTCAAAAGATCATAAAGAAAGACCAATGTCTAAAAAATATGTAGTTGACCACCTTGGTAGAACTTGCCTTGAGTAATATTTTTTTTCATTGCTTTGAAATTCAGAAATCAATATGAAGAAAGAATTCCAGAAATAGCGTTAGAAGGAGAAAGAACGTGATGGAAAACATCACAAGATAATTAATAAATTAAAATCTATTTGAATTAGTCCAAACTAATGTCAGGGTAGGTTTGTCCTCTGCTGTTGGGTGCTATACAGGCTTATGAACACAATCCCATTTCTAAAGCCTATGGTTCATATCTACAACCCATGCCAATAAAAGCAGAACTGCCAAGAAAACAATTTTGTATCCTTCAGACCATTCCTGATCAATGACACAAGGTAAATGCCTTGTGTTTAGGAATAGACTGAGTTTTAGGAATAATATTTCTTTCTTATAAGAAATGCAATAGGTAAACAATACAATAAGTTAAGAAAAATGAAAAAAAATTGGTCTAGTCACACACATACAGGACTCTAGTTTAAGGAGAATACATACTCCATTTTTGCTCTCCTTCTCATGATACTTCAAATCCTGATTTAATTACAAAAATAGTCTGTTTTACTGGAGAAGATGGGAACAGTGATATATTTGTCCCTTATAACAGTTGTGGTCCTGTTTTCCCTTTGGATTATTATAAATTGTTCCTTATCAAATGTCTCATCACCTAGAAAATCAGAGGCTCAGAATTGCTGGATAGTGCTCATCTCACAGAATTATCTCTCGGAATTCCTCTTGTATCAGCCTTATGGTTACTTACAGTTAAAGTGAAATTAAGAATATGGACTCAGAAAAATCCAAGATATCTCACTTCACCTCTATGGAGTACCTTGGATCAACAGTGTTATGTGGGTTTCTGCTTGCCATAACAACAGTCAGCAGTTAGAAAATATGAAAACAGATCTGTCAAATCAAAGGAGGGAGATATGTTTTTAGTACAGTGAGAAAAGTGTGGTTTTAAAATTTGGTTTGTATCTCTTTGTATGAAGAAGGCCAAGCTTTATGTCTGATTAGGCTGCTTGCTCCATATGCAGCTTATAGAAAAATATAGGTAGATTATATGTTGATTAGAAAAGAGTAAAAGTTTTTGGTTTGAACCTTAATAATATATTCCTGAGTCATCAGAAGTCACTTTGGTGAATACCTCAATAGGAGAGGACAGAAAAGATCATCATCAGCCTCTGTTTAAACACAATGTGTTAATTTTTTGAGGTTCATTTAATCACTGCAGTATTTGTTATTTAAATTTTATTTTTAATAGAGTAATTTATAAAAGTCATCCTAATTTCATTGGGTCTTTGCTGGCAAATGCAAAGGAGATGCAATATAAATGTAATTTGCTGGGGTTCCTGCACATCTCTACTCCCATTCTTTTCCAAAGACTTAGTGACAGTGTTATTGCTGTTAGTTTCAAAATGCCTGGAATTTATAGAAACTTTGCTATGAGAGATTCCTGATCATTGTCTGTGTCTCACTCTTGTGAGACTCACATAATGGAAGTCTCTGTAAATAGGAATATGTAAGTGTCACGATCAGTCCTTACGAACGGCTTTTGTGATGGTTTGTTTTACTGATCTCAGGGTGCAAAAACTGACACGACAAAAGGGGGTTTGCAGTGATAATCAAAAATAAATGTGCCTTTATTGAAATGAACACAGCAAAATGCATTAGGAGAGGGGAAGAGAAGAAAAAGGGAAAGAATAAGGAAAAAGAGGGGGGGAAAGAAAAGAAGGTATATAGCTACCAAACGTAAAACGACATAGTCCTTTGAAGTCCAGTCGATGAAGCCTGTCATATTCAAGTCAGGGGAGATCTCAAAATTTCCTACCTAATTCAGGGGTTTTTATTATTGAAAATTGCAAAGCAGGGGGAAACACATTCCTACCTAATTCAGGGTTTTTTATTATTTAAAATTGCAAAGCAGGGGGAAACACATACAATAGTCCTTGTTCCCAGCAGTGGGCGAGAACCATTTTCTTCTTGGTCCAGTGGTAGGCAAACATCTCACTTTGGTCAGCTGGCCTCCCCCCACACACACCTCCCCCCTGTGACAGGAGTTTCAGTCTCAGCCCTTGGAAGAGGGAGCTTATGGGGGTCTTATGTCTCAGTCCTTGAGGGAGAGGCTTCTCCTATCTCAGTCCGCTTGTCACAGTGGTTGCATGGTAAAGGGAAGGTTTTTATTCATGGGACCACCAAAAGGTCATTCCATAGTTCAGCCAAGTTGGGAGGGGGGGAAATTCCAGAGCCAGTGCTGTGAAGCGATGCAGGTGAAGGAGGGCAAGGTGCCCCCTTTTCATTGAGTGCAGTGTTCCATGAGGTGGACAAACACACCTGTGAACAATGGCTTGGCTTGGTGGGCAACAATTCAAGCAGGACCAGGATTTCAGAACATAATCTTTCTTTCTTTCCCCAGTGGTCCCAGTTTCTGTCCTTTTCACAACGATCAGGAGGCATAAATGAGGGAAATTTTGGACAGACACTTACAGTAAGGTAGGACAAGCTGTAAATTTTCTTCACATTCCACACCTTTTTTGGATATTTCTGGCTCAGTGATTAACCTATTAGAAGTCTTGACACATGACTGCAGAAGACTCATATTCCTTGCAGTGTGTAATTTGCTATCCTTTACACAAAGTAGAGACCTCGTTTTCATGAACAGCCAGACTTTTACACTTGACTACTGTCTGTTTCTCCATCACTGAAAGTAGAGGTCTAGCACTGTACATTGTAGATGGCTGTCACTAATTTATCTGTGTTGTCTCCATCATATCAATTTTAAGCATATTAAGAAATTACTTCCTCTTTTGGTGGATGGAATCTTACTTACTCAATCCACAGAAAGTTTTTGAATGGTGCAGGAACTGAGAGTGTCAAGATTTTAGATTTTATGATGAAGAAGGGCCAAAGTAGAAGAATTACTAGGCAAGTCAGTGCACCTGTGTATAGGTCTTGTGAGGTTGGAATACTGGAATAAAGCCAGGGTCTGAAAGGAAGACTCAGTGAAAAGCATAACTCTGACTGTGCTGCTTTCCCCTTTGAAGAAATTGTCGAGTTCAAGTACATTTATTATGCGTGGTCAAATCTACCTTTGTTTGAACTTCCTAAGAGCTTGTACATCAAATTTTTCCTACAAGGCACACTAAATGAAAGAGAAAGTATGAGCAAAGTCAGCCTATGAAGAGAAAGATCTCAAAAAATTCTGTAAGGATTTTACTTTATTGCAGTGAAGCATCATCAAAAGATTGAAGGAAATTAATGATGACCATGAAAATAATGAACATTTATCATACTGTGGATCATTGTCCCAAAGGAAATGAAAGAGATTCAGCCTCTTGGGAAATTCTATGTCAGGCTGAACAAAACACTTGAAAATCTATTAGTTGAAGCATAGTTGAGCCAACTTTCAGATGAATGAATTGAAAGACTCTACAATAATGAGTCCTTTAACTCATTTACTTCAAATAATTTTGCTAGAGAAAGCAGAAGAAAGATGTGCTGGGATGGTGAAGTAGGAGGAAAAGATGACAGAAGAGGAAAATTTGAGTTAAAGCAATTTAAATCCTTATAGATTGAAAAAATGTAGATAACTAGGAAGGAGAAATATTTCTATAATCTATAAAATGAGGAAAAAAGTGGCAAAAATACCCAGAAGAAAATGAAACTATACATAAAAGGATTTCAAATTATCAAAGTTAAAATATGGCAGAATGAAATAAGGAAATGAAGACTATATATATAACTTATGAAAAAAAAAGCAGCGATAAAAAAATTTAAAGAGTTAGAAAACAATAATTAGCAATTGAAAACAAGTTGTGGACAAATGCAGGGAGAAAATCGAAGTTTTGTATTTTATTGTTGCTGCATACAGCAAACAAATGATTTTACACAAATAAGACAAGCAACCTACCTAGAAAACTGATGTGTAGTACTGTCTGATGTTCACATGCTGAGATTGTCTCAGCAGACAATTTATTGCATGTTAACAATAACTAGTATAATAAATTAGGTTTTCCTTACCACCAAATTAAATGTTTATTTCTAGTGTTAATGCTGTATCTCCTAATCAAGGTTAGGAGACATTAATTAGATTCTTTGGCTAATAAATATGGTTCTGAAGATTAGTCCCTATTTCAGCCTTTACTATTTTCATAGAAGTTTATTACAGAATTATTTTTCGGCAAACAATCTTTTTAGTTGATTTTTATATAAACAAATATTTACTTCCAACTTCCTCAAAATTACAGAGCTATCCTGAGTAATTGAGCTTTTATTGTGTTCTGATCCCACCCACAGAGAAAAGAAATGAGACACGTACATTTTCCAACGCCTGTAGGATGGGATTACTCTAAAGGAACTACAGAACCAATGATTACATAATTTTTCACAAATGTAAAATTCAAAGTTAACTGTCAACAAATAGTAAGATGAATGATTCAGCACACATAATAAGGGGATACTAATGACATAAATGCCTAGTTGAGTGCCATAAATACTTGAGGGACCTTTCTGCTTTTCCACATCTCAGTCAAAGGTACAAGTATTGCGGAAGGTAGATTTTTTGGAGGTGCTTGTGAGAACACCAGTCAAGACCAAAATAAGAGAAACTCTTTTAGGTCTAGCAGTACTGATTTCCAGGGCATAATAGAGACCTCCTGTTTCTTCCAGAGTCAGCTTAGTTTTTTTACCATCAGATGGACAGGTGAATAACAGGTCTTGCTCCCACTTAGACCACGTAAATTGCTGGTTTAGCATATGGTGATTTATTGCTTAGGTAGCTAATATTTCCCTGCATTGCACACTTTTCCATTCATGTCACTCCACCGATAAATATGATGAGGTGTGCTCTCCATTATGGTAGTCTGGAAAAGGGCTTGTGGAAATTTATTACCAACCTTAAGGATTTTACCTTGCTCAAACCAAAACCAAAGTTGAGATCTCAGTCAGAAGCTACAGCAAACATTCAAAATCTGTAACTTGTAGGTAAAAAACTGCTTCTCTGTTTTCTCCTACCTGTTCCACAATGGGCAATTGTTGACTTGGTCCTATACCTCTGCACAAAGCCATGGCCTGAAGAAGAAGATTTATCCAGAGTGAAATAATCTGGCTAATGATAGGAAGTTACAGAAGTCTATCTATCCTCAATGGTCTTCATTCATTAATTCTTGTGAAGGACTTGTGTACTAATTAACTAGAGCTTGTTAAGCCTAGAATATCTGAATGGTTGTTGATTCATATGGATGCTTCTTTATCATTCATGTCGGCAGGCTGGTGTTACATAAATGAAAGGGGAAATTAAATAGCTGAAAAAAATGAAGCTTGTGTGTACAAGAATGACATTCAGTCAGTTTGGTCCAATCAACACTGCATTACAGTTTTGACTAACTTCTTCAAGAGGTAGATTTCATTGAAAAGCAAGGATTTCCAGAGATCTATACATCTACTTTGAACAAGATGTAGTGTAACCATACCATCTCTGACAGATTTTTATTAAATGTACTCTTTGACTCCAAAGGCAGCTGGATCATAACATATGTAAGTACCCAGAAGCTCCTCTCCATACATACATGAAGGCACTCAAAATGGTGAAACGAGTTAGCTACTGCTCTTGTGTGCAAGTTTTCACCATCTAGTAGCATTTTCTTCAGTTTTTTTCTCCTAAGAGACTTTTAAAATAAAAAAGAAAGAATAAAATGAAAAAAAAATCAAGCTAAAAAATGGCATAGTATTATAGGAATGGGATGGAAATAGAATGGTCAATAGGAACAATCAACAATAATTTACACTTTGCATATTAAGAATGCAGACAACTCTTCCAAATTCCAGTACTTGTAAATGTCAGAAATGGCTACTTGACTAAACATTCTTAGAAAAACACTTTAGATTTACTCAATAACAACATGAGGTTTCTTAAATGCCAGCTAGAAAGAATATAAATTTTTTTATGTCAATACTCTAAATTTTTGGAATACCTAAGTTTTGTCATCTTGAAACTGCTGCAATAATCGAGTAGCATTGAATATGTAGTTTTTGTTAAAAATAGAATATCATTGTAAGGAAAGAATAAGAAGCGTTTGACATTGAAACAGTCCATGAAATTCATTCCAACTTTATTTATTTTTATGGCATTTTAAATTCAGAGAAATGAGCAGACATATTTTCCTATGTATCTACAAGAATACCATGCTTGCCACTTTGCTAAGGCTAATTCTTTTGCAATTTAGAGGACTATTTTCTGCCTTTTTTTTTAACCCATGCTTTCAAAGTAATAGGGTCTAGAAATTAAATGAAGAGTGATCTGTGGCTGTCCTTTCTTGTGGTATAAATGAATTGCACTCATTTCATTCAGAGAATGTCAGTCTCTTGCACTCCAGTCTAAGACTTCACCTTCATTGTTCTGTTTTACTATTGGAGTTGAGAATATTGGTGGCTCTTAAATAACTGGGATTCAGATTCTTGAAAGCTTTGTCTATCAACAAATTCTTGAGATATACATACTGAAGACTGCTGTGTAAAATTTGAAGTTCACTGAGTTGTCAGAGTCATTTATTTATAAAAAACTACCTTTTCAGTAAAATTAAAATTGAAAAAAAAATATTTCATATTCACAGTGTTATGTCTTGTCATGCATTTTGCACATAAGCAGATTCACTCATTATGTGTACCAGTGATAATACAACTGACAAAACAAGTGAAGACGTAACAATTTGGTCAGTATTGCCAGTCTAATCTCAGTAGTACACATCCTGAGAACAGCTCAGAGAATTGTCCTAAAAAATTAGAAAGAAAGCTCGCTCTGTCAGGCAACTGAATCCAGAAAAGCTACTCTAACTCTTCAGCCTTCTGCTGTAGTGTGGTCAGGAAAAGGTTTCCACTTTCAGCATGTCCTGGTTGTGTGGAGAGAGGCCCTTGGAAGAGTGACTCCTCTGACTCCTGTATGGAAACTTGCCTGGTCTGTAGTAACTGTAAACATTCCTACAGGCCAGTGTGGTCTGGGTTGTTTGGGTTTTTTTAACAGGAGCAGTGCTTTCCCTCAAATCACACTGATACTTCCTTGCTTTTTGTAACATGGCTGTGGTAGGTCTGCAGGACAAGTGAGAACAGAGATGGACCTTAATTCTTCATGCC
Source organism: Passer montanus (assembly GCF_014805655.1). NCBI lineage: Eukaryota > Metazoa > Chordata > Aves > Passeriformes > Passeridae > Passer > Passer montanus. The sequence goes on from NW_024374368.1 coordinate 212,760, forward strand.
ATAGGAGAAGACAGATTTATAGTAAAGAATCTCCCATAACAAAATCAATCTTTTTCACTTCCAAACTACTCTCATTTCCCCTCCTTTACCCGCAACCTGTACCCCCATCTGGCCTAGGATGTCTCCACAGCAGAGGTGGCAGGAGCACCAGAGCTGTGCTGGGCTGCAGCTCAGCTGAGATGTTGGCTGTTCACCTTCTTGGTGAGCAGGCAGAGGAGCACTTGGTATGGGAGAAAACAGAGCTTTTTAATCCACAGGTTCTTATGCCTACTTCAAGTCTATTTGTTTAACATCAGCTAAAAAGATGAAATAAAGTTGACAAAATCCTCAGCTGTGCCATCATGGCAAACAAGAGTCCTAAGTACATCCAGCGGAGATGTGTAAAGAACCTAGACAATTTTCTTTTCAGACAGTTAGATCTTCATCAAGAGAAGATTTTCTAAAGATATGGTGGTTATTAAATACTCCATACTGTCTAATGTAATTTTGTATGTACTATTAGGATTTACTTCCTACAGTCTACTGAGAGAAGCTTTGAAAAAAAATCTACATTTTGGACTGAAAAACCTTGAAGTTCCTTAGCCCTAGGCCTCTTGGTTATGCAAAATGACTGTGAGCATTTTCCCTTAACCATACATGTGTTCCCCCATAAACAGAAATTTAACAGAAAATAAAACTTTACAATACTTGAAACAACATTTTGATTGAATTTAATTACAGTTTTTGGTATTTTGGAGTCTTAAAATATATTTAAATTAAAAAAAAGCATGTAGTCGCAGATTATTTATTCAGTTTGTCTTCTTTGCTGCCCTCAGACTCATGCTTAAAGCTTGGTGCCATTATGTCAGAAGGCATCTACACTGCATGTTAGGATGAAATATGCCACCAGGCTGGGAATGAAGGTTGCTCAACCAATCTCTCTTGACTGTCTGGATATTCCTCTGCCTGCTCTGCCTGCCCTCTTCCCCAGCCCAAACCCTCCAAAAACCACCCCCTCATTTTAGAAATGACAAAATCAATACTCTATTTTCAGTAGTGAACAGGAAGCAGGTTTCTGGTGCAATTCGGTGACTAACAGTGTCCAATGTGCACTTGGATGAATAATCTCTGGTAAGAAACAAACTTCCGCACTACTCTTCCCTTGAAAATGTCCTTTGAGTATATGCTTATCTAAGATCTAGATAGTTTGGAAGTTATTTTCTTTTAAATATGAACTTAGAATTAAAAATACATGTAGGCATATAAGTATGAGAATTTGGGCAACAGCTCTCTGTTCATGAAATCTACTGAAATGGAATCTTTTCATTATGGAAGACTGCTTGTTTAGGAGGATTTAATACTCACCACATTTAAGGAAATGAGGAACTTGTTTAAGGAAAAGAGATATCTGCTCAACTTGTTACAAATTAAAAGATTGATTCCATAAGAAAAGCATTACATGTACTCAGTCTGTACAACAGTACTTTTGCATAACTAATTGTACAAAGTCTTGCTTTATTTCAATGGGATCTCATACCTATATTTACCCTTTTGAAGTTTTGTATATTGAGATTTTACTGACTAACACAGTTTCAAAAGGAAATTGCATCCCATAGCTGTAATTTCCTTCTGCTAATAGACCTTCACTTTGGAATTCCTCAGATTCACACAGATAAGTCAATGGTTATTGAACATTCATTCTCATTTCAGCAAGGACTTCTTGCTAGGATGAACGGGAGTGCAAAAGGTTTAAGGTTTCCCATGGTAGCTCTTTGATGCAGCTTTGATTTGGCAAGTTCATCATATCTTAGTACAGAGATGACACCAGTAAACCTCCAGCACTTACTAACCATAAACTTCATCTGTTTTGTGGCTGATCTCTGCATGACTACTGATTAGACCTATTCTTCACAGTTAGGTGATTCCAGATACTACCTTCTTCTACTAAGTCAGTAGAAGTAATTCTCTAATTATGCTTTGGGAACAGTGAATGGAGTCAGCAAAACAAAACTCATTATGTATTACAAAAATCCAGCAGTGAATAGCTCATGTAAATTCTTCACGGAGTTACAGAAAATAGATTCTCTATTAGCAGAAAAAAGGTTCTGGCATGCTGTCACCTTGGTAAGTTCTTGAACTATTTTTGTTTTATTTGTTACATTAAATTGTAATTTCATACATTCTCATTTATATTTTTTTGGCAAAGTTTTTTTTGTAATAGGCATTGTACAGAAATCTTCTAAAACACTGAGCATTCATTAACTCTTACTCTATTAAGATGTGAGTTTTATAAATATATCCTGGATATGGTTGGTTTGCACTGCAGCAAAATAAAGTTAATATTTTACTAATAAGTCTTTCTTTTTTAATCCTGGTTCCACAGAGGGAAGAGGATGAAAGACCAGGAAAACAACATATATGTAATCCTGTTTAACTAGTCTGCTGTCCTCTACTTTTGCCCAGCTTCCAATAATCTCCATAAACTTTATGAAAGTATTTTGTAAAACTTCATGATAAGACAAGTCTTGGACTATAGCTCTTCGCCATTTTCATGGATTCTTGAACAATTTGTGGATTTTAGATACATTTGTGGTTTTATCTGCTTTTCTCCTGTTTCAGTGAATGACTGCTTTAAGTCTGTTTTTCCTCTGTGTATATCTGATTTACTTATTTCTCATTCTGTTTCTGTGTTCAGACCTAAATGAAGGATGATCTAATGACCTTCTTTCAGACTTCTCTTCCACATAGGGTTATTAAAAAATAAAAATTGCTTAAGGAGGGATTCCTTAGAGCATGCAGAAAGAGATAGTTTGCTGATTGCCCTGCACTTGCTCCCTTCATATCTGCTTGTCTGTTTTGCAGTCTTAGATTCTTGGAGAGAGGAAAACAGTGAGGGAACAGGAAATAAAAACTAACAAAAATATAGTTAGGGGGATTTTATTTATGTTAAAGGCTTATATTAAATTGAACATTTGATAATTTTCATATTGCAAATACAAAACAAAATCTTTAACATTAATACTGCTCAGAATTTCATTAGACCTAAAAAGGCAGCTTTTGAAGACAAATACAACCAACACTCCCTCCCCCAGAAAACAATGAACACCACTGTTGCCTTTTCTAAAATATACTCCAAAAACTTGCCCTCTAGCCCCATGAGCCTTAAATGTAACAGGACAATTTAATATTAAAGTATTTTGGAGTGGGTTTTGTTTATCTGGTTTTCTTTCTTTGGTTGGTTCTAGGATTGATTTTACTTTTTCCTTTTTTTTTTCTGAAACAAGTGTCTTTTTGTCTTGTGGCTAATTAGGCTCCAGCTTCAGCTGTAACTGTGCTATTTCTATTTTCGGAGCAAAAATTGAAACATTCTTTCCTTTTCATGAAAGCTGATAAATATGTTTGCAAATTATTATGATGCTTTGAACTCCAGATTAGAAATTTTGTCATGAGCTCTAATGTTTTTTCTGCATCCATTCCTAGACAGTTTTTTTAATGAAGTGTATAACCATTTTTTAATTCAATTAGTATCCGAAGAGCACTATTCCTGTAGGAAACAAGGAATATTTCATAGATATGTACTTGACCATGTATGTCTGCTCAAATCCTCTTAGCTCCATGTTTAAAGAGAATTAAGTTAAAATATCTGATATTCAACTCTTGGAAAATCTCATATAATTAAATTGATTTTAGCTATGTTGTTTCTGATTCTCATAGATAATAAAAGTAAGATCAAGTTCTGTGTGCATTCTCTTTCATATTCTTTGAAATATACTAATTTTCATTTTTCTTTGCTTTTCAATTTAAGAGTTTAGAAAGGTGAAGTGCACTTGTTATCTTAAATACTAGATTTAATAAGTTCCCTGACACTAAAATTTATCTTGAATTTGTAATATATGATTGATTTCAACGAACAATATTTCTCTTGACAGTCAGCAGCCACTGTTATGACACTACCACTGGGATAAACTTCTGAAAACTATAAATATCAAACTTACAAAGATATCCACTTTTAATTACAGGCTCTGTCAAAAATGCACTTAATTTTAATTGCAATGTAAATAAGGATTTTTAACACTGCTGTGAATAGGAACATCTCTCAACTGTCGTTTCTGCCTTAGAACAAATATGTGGTAAAGGTGAGACATTTTAGATGAACACTAGAACAAGTTTTTATATAGACAAGTGGGCTATTAGAACTACATCGTCTTGCTACAGACTTTCTATTTACAATGCTATTCAAAATTAGACACAGTCAATGCTCTTCTGAGCTGTTTTCACATGCTTAAATTCCATTTGGAATTGACAGTATAGCTATTATGTTTCTCACAGCAAGAAGAAAAAAGGCAAGGTTCTGTTGTAACATTAATTAGAAAGTTATACTGTAGCATACTGTTGAGCAATTTATCTTCTTTTGTTCATTTGAAAAAAACATTGCAATCAAATCTCAAGACTGGTCTTCATTCTGCACAACTCACTCTTTTTTATAGTGGGCAAGGAAGAAAGGAAGAACAGGGGGAAATGACGGGAAGGAGATAACAGGTATCTATTTCAAATGGGTAAGTTCAAGTACCAGTCTGACTTGACTGTTAGAGCACACAGAGATCATCTAATTTTCTGCTTTGATGACATACAAAGTATATTATCATGATCCAAAATTAGGGACCTGCTGAAATGCTTGCTTAGGTAATGATTGTGTGGTTTCTTTGCTTAGATAATGGCTGTTTGAATTTGTGCTACTATGGATCTTTGGACAACATTTTAACAATACGAGTAATTTTGCTCCTTTTCTTTCCCTTGGTATTTTTGGCTTAATATCAGTATAAAACACATGATGTTCACCTCCTTGATAACATTTTGGTTTCAGCTTCCTCTCTTTGTTCAACATAAGAGCATGTGCACTGCTGATTGAGCACCATTCCAATTTTCCTTGTAGACGAAGAGGTACAGTTAAATATAGCCTGCCCAGGAAAAGTTAAAACTGCCAAACTTCCTATCTGTGAATGCTCTACATGAGAAGTTTTAAAACATTTAAGGTGCTTTGGCAGTGTATGGTTGGAGTATCCAGTGAAATGCTACAAATATTTATATTAGAAAAAACATTACTAGATACACAGCAGTAGATCCCATTTGATTGTTTTCTGATTATTTCTTTTAACAAGAAAAAAAACTTGTAAAAATTAAGTCTAATCAGAAAGACATGTAAGGAAGAAACAGCAGACATTCTCTAGATTCATCAAAACTTCTTTATTTTAATGCAAACGAGCTCATGTCAGCATGAATATTAAACATAAATTATTTTCTGGAGAATTTGTTTGTAGATACAAGTACATTTGAAACTCTTAACCAGTAAAAGCAGATTTGTAGTTATTTCCTTATAAAGAAGTTTTACCAGTATGCAATTGTGTTATTGTAGAAACAGATTACTTTTACAAAGAGTAACATATTTAAGACATGCATAAAATATCATCAAACATGCACTGCAATAGGATATTAACATTCTGGCAGAGAACATGTAACAAGTGCTGTTTGGTTGGAGCACTATATTATTACTTTATTTGCATTTCTTTTCATTCACAGAAACTATTTTACTGTCAGAAGTTATATTTGCTTTAAATGAACAAATGGTCATGTTTCAATTAAAATGTTTCCAAGAGAGCTTTCATGTTAAGCAAAAACTTCCTGGGAAGAGAGAAGCAGGAGACAGAATTAAGCCTGGAAATTAAAATACTTGTGTTGTTCACAGTCATAAGAAGAGTTTCTTCTTCTTATTTTACTGTTACTGTTTTATGGCGAAAGCCTTTTTTCTTTCACTTTTTTCTTTATTAAAAGTTATGAGAGGTTTTTTTCTTTGTTGTGGGGGGTTTTGTGGTTTGTTTCTGGGTTTTTTTTTGTTTTGACTTTCTTTTTTCCTGGAAAACAATCAAAAAATTAATTTCTTTCCTGTTTGACAGTTGGATTTTAGCCTCTCCATTCATTTAAAATTTACATTGGAATGCTCACATACAGGTTTTATTTCCCTGTAGTTTCCTCAAATCAGTTTGCATCTAGGAAGGCTTTTTTTGATTTGTCCAGTAAGTACTGAAACACAGAGTAACTAAGCCATATGGTATCAGCTCCCAGAAGCAATTACTGGCAGAAGCTATTAAGCAGAAAAAATCTCAGAAATGGGGTCACCAATATTGCTATGGATGAATTTGAGTATGGAAATGTATAGGTCTGGTTATCAGTACTGCAAATGATTCATTCTAGTTACCGTTTAAGAATACAGTTGCTTTAGCAATTTTATTGCACTCTTCTGTAATGATTTGGCACAGTGCCTTAAAGTCTTTCAGAAAAAAAAAAAAGGTGTAGAATAAAAGAACCTCTCCTCCCAAAAACCTCTCAATTAAAAATTAGAAGTGTGCTTGATTTTATTCTTAAGATGAACATGAATAAGGTTTTTCTCTAAAAGACAGCATTACCAAATGTACAGCAAGAGTGCTCTTGCCTACTTCATGAGACCAGCACACTGGGAGAATACCATGGGTAGACATGAATTAAGTTGCATTAGTTAAAAATGGTTGAATGTGTCTCAAGGACTGAGAAGACGCCAGTGGGAGCTGAGCCCCTGAATTGATAGTGTGCTTAGAATCATGCAGCTCAAGAAAATGTGAAAAATCATGGCCATTACATAGCTATAAAAATAAAATAGAATTTTTCTGGTTTATATTAACATTACTGCATTTTCTATCCAAGTTGTTTAACTGAAAATAAAATCTGGTGCACTGCACTGCCTTTGTTTAAATTTCTTTGTACAGACTACATGATATATAACATACAGGCATCCTCCAAAAGGGAAGAAGTTCCTATCCATGAGTCTTCCCCACCTAGCATTATCCTCATTTCCAAGCAGAGACACCTTTTATTGAATGAAGTAGATTCTGTACTATTTTTCACCCCTGCTGATATTTTGTCACACCCATTTTATGGCATAATGATATTAGGAAATGTAACTCTCCTGTTATTTTGAGACTTTTGCATATCTTCCAGGGTTTGTTTTTAATCAAGCTCCATGGGCTAGAATAAGTGTTTAGGATTTCACATTTTTTGTTCCAGGATAAGATTTCCAGTAATATATTTAATAGATTAAAATATTAATAGTAGAACAAATATAGACATATTTCTGTCAGAAAACATGTAATTACTATATTTTCTGTTGCTTATGCAGAAACCCTTCATAAAGATGTCCTATTCTCCTTAGAGAACATTTTCAGTTTTGCTTTAATCTTTCTTCCATTTAGCAGTCTTTACTCATGTTCATAGCTGTGATGTTTTTCTGCTTTGATTTTCTTAAGAATTGTGGTGTTTTTCCTCTTTTCTTCTTTATCTGCTTAAATAATTAGCAACTGAAGTTTGTGGTTTCATAGACATATCTTCTGCAGTTTTTAAATTTGACTGTTCAATGAAATTAGTATGGTGCAGAATAAGTGAAATTCCTTTTAGTGAGATTTCCTACAGATTTTCACAGCCATAATTAAGCCTCTCTATACTTCACATTCGTAAAGCTCGTTTTTAGGGCAAGTCTTTTTAGAGATAACATAAATACAAAAAAAGCCATCACAAAACCTGAGAAGGCAAAAACAGGTGATGTGAGCAGGATGTTTTTACACTTGGGGAGCCCCTTACATTCTTTCATAAACTCAAAAGATGAACTTTCATTCAAACCCTACCTGATAAATTCTCCTCTGATTAGTTCTTTGCAGATCCCATTGTCAATCAAAAGCCACATTTGCTTTTCAGTTATCTTCAGTTATCTTCAGTTCACTAAACAGCAACAGAATCATAATTTGGTATTTGATTTGTAAAGTAAGGATGTGGGTGTTACTTCTTTTAATTAGAATTAAATGCAGGAAATTTATATATACCCATTAAACTATCCTGGTGCACACGAAAATGAATCTTCTATATTTTTCAGGAATCATTCAGCTTTTAATTTTTCTAATACATGGATTGACATTATTTAATTAAAATAATAATCAATTACTTCTTGCTGCTCACAATAAGAAATAGAACTTTCCAGCAGAACTGCTCCATCTGCAGTATCGAAGAAACATCCATTGAAATTCAACTTCATGAATCATTTTACATCTATTTTTTTTCCTTGATCAAAAGTTATTTACATAAAATTGAAAGAAGCTATGACTGCATTCTTTTCCCTATTTGTGTCCCCTGGAAAGTACTTAGCTAGCATGGAGGAAATCATGGAATTATTTCTTTTTCTGGAAGGTAACTGCCAAGTAGGAGTAGGACAGCTGCACTACTACATCTTTCCACAGTTGTCAATTAAAAGGAAACAGATCATCAAAACTTGAATGCTTCATTTTATAATGATCTTCTACATTGTGTTATTTTAAAAAGGCAAGTGCCTCTTGACAGAGCTAAAAAATGGAAAGTAGGCTGGGAGGGGGAGTTTCTAGTGCTAGCAGCTGACATTGTGCAAAAAGTTTTTCCAAAAGAAATAAAAAAATTGTGAGTATCATTTTCAGTTTTCTAGTTCTTGATGCCAATTCAAATAATGAGCACTACTACAGCACAGATTTGACAAGTCTCTATGATGCTGCTTCCTGGAGAAATAATGAGGTTTATCTTTGTTTTTCATAAGAGTTACCTTGCAGAAGTTTCACAGACCTCCATAGGATAAAAAATAAGGACATTGACCATTTTTCCTGTTCAGGACAATCAGTTTCTGGGTTGACACTTTTAAACAAAAGGAGGTAAATGAAAAAAAAATAGTCATAAATAATACTGAGATACAACTAATACTATAACCACTGTTGTGGTCCAGCAGAATATTTCTTATTCTGGGCAAGTGAACCCTAAACATTTTATCTGGAGGAATCCTCACAAGAAAGTAGGCTGAGTTTGTGTTATCTTACTTAGAGTCAGACAACCCACCATTGTATCATTTATTATGACACTGTGTTTATCTTGCAAAAAATACTGATATTCTGTACATAGCTGTTAGAGAGTTGATAAAACTATTGTAACAGAAAGTCATCAGAAGGGAAATCCAAAGAGAAATCATGATATAAGAACATAAAATCCATTGTAAAACATGAAATTACTGAAAATTGATTTAACTATTTATTTTATTATTCTGAAACTATTTATTTTATTCTTCTGATTTTCTACATTTTATGCCCATGTCTTATCTGTCTACTATATCTTATCAGTTATCTTTCAAGATTTCAAAATGTGTTTGCACAATATTCATCAATGGGGCCTAAAATATCTGAGATCTCTAAATACATGAATAAAAACTGTGATTATTGATAATATAGCATATACTCCTAAATTATTTCAACATAATTACAGAGATGATTTTTCTCTTATTTCAGTTTCATTTCTTAGCAAAATGTTCCTGTTTTGTTTTTTTTCCTTTTGTAACATTATGTACATAAAGAAATGAAAAATAAATCTGAGGGATATTCTTTACAAGTTATATAACTATTTCCAAAAGCACAGAAAATAGCACTTAGGTAGCTATTTAACAGCTAAATTGTATTTTGAACCTCTCTGGTTCCATCAATGAGCAACAGGTAATACATACCAGAGAACCTGTGAGTAGCTCATTTTATAACTTACTGCAAATTCAGGTTCCAGTGAAGGAAAACTACCCAACAGAGATGTTTCTTCCTCAATTAACTGATAAAGAAGTTCTAGAATAAACAAAACCATGATTTCTACAAGTATAGAAACACAAAGCAATTCACAAGGGATAGTTGAAAATTACACCACCAAATGCTGTACAGAGGAGGAGGAGATAGGATGCTTCTCCTATCCTTAGCCATGTCTTGACACTGACATGATAATGAACATTATAATTATGCATAATTCTATATGGTCTCTAATAGTTGTAGTTCTTTTTTTCTTCCCTATACTTTTCATGATTTTTTTTTAAACAAACTTTCTGTATTTTATTTATTTGCATAATATCTTGATAGTGCAAGTTAATTACACAGTTTCCAAAATATAATCACTGACATCAATCAAGATCACCACATATTTCAATTAAGGAAAAGGACACATAAAAATATGGATTTTTAAAGTACTTTTTAAGTGTGCCTATGCTTATTTTTCTACGTGAATGGATCAGCACCCATATTGTGGCAGCATTTCACATGGCCATTAGCCACTAGTACATAAGCAGACAAAATTTATTTTCACAAGTTTTCCTTTACAATTAAGTTTCAGTTTACCATTGAAGAGGACTGGGTTTTATTGATTTAACTAAAATGATGAAAAAAAATCCAAACCCAAAGATTTCTGGTTTAAATTTCATCCTTCATGGTTTTCTCATCTATATTCAACTTGAATATGCTTCCCATTGTTTATATAATACAGTGGATCATTTTCAATAGATCATATCTTTTAAAAATATTTTTATCAAAAAATATAAAGAATTATTTCTCTCCTATAATGTATTTGTAAAGTCATGGATGACTGGATCTTTTGTTTGGAGTTTAGGGGTTCTTTCAATTTTAAACGGAATACTTGTGTGAGGTGATTTATTCTTAATCCTTGAGCATTACTGCTTGAATCTAGTTAGAAGGTCAGGAACTGCTCTACATCAGGAGATTTTATTAACCTTGGAGTTCTATTATTGACTATTCTGCCCAAATATTTTGATGTGATTAAATCTGAATGCAGTCTTATCTTTTTAGGTTTTTCCCTAATCTTTCTGTTAGGAGTCATTAATCAATTTGTAAAGGTATTTTGGCAATGCCCTTTATTGTTTAAACAGTTTTTTAAACAGTCTTTCCAGACTGTAGGTTTTGGATTCTTGGTTTGGTTTTTTTTTTCTTGTTTTTCTAGTGTATTAAAATGTTTTCCACTCACATGCTTACCTTTGTATTTGCAGCCCATGCTAAGTGGAAAAAAGGCACATAAATGTCTAAGAATATAGAATCTAAAATATTTATTCCAGAAATTTTTTTTACATGAATGGAGCCCATTGGTTTGGATCACAAATTTGAAGGTACACATTTATTGCACGACATTTCAACCAGTGGATCATAGATATTGTAGCAAAAAGTAATTGATTTTCCTTTATATGCCTATACATTCTCCTCAGATTTTGAAGGCTGTTTTCATGTACACAGAACAGTTGCCTTATTTCTGAAATTATGGATGCCAAGTATGATTTCTAGAGAAAGCTGAATAATGTTCATGTCACAAATAAATCAACAATGAACATAATTCTAAGAAAGCAATAAAATTTATTTTTGGTGATCCTGTGTGTTTGGTGTCTCTCATCACTTGACATTTATTTCTTTCAGGGACAGTGAGGTTGTCCCAGGAATTTGTACAGTAAAGAATGGGATGTAGCATCTTCCATCTACTTCTAGCTCTGGGTTAAGTATTTTTCCTCAGGTTCAATAATTTTTTCAAACAATTCACAAAGAACATAAAATATTTCGGTTTCTTAAAAAAAAAAAACACAACAAAGAATTCAGGTCTAATACCATAACACTCTATTTTATGTGTGTAAATCCATTTTCCCCAGGAAACTATGCAAAGAGAAAAAGGATAAATAATTATTTGAAGGATGAGTTACATGAAAAAGGCATTTTGACAACAGTAATTATGACTTCCATTCTGACCTGCAATATTGCTTTTGTTTCAGTTTGAGATCCATCTGCAACTCATTCTTGTCAACATGCATTAATATCTCGACAGTGAACTAGTTTGTGTCTCTGTATTTTTAAACATATACATGCAAGGCTTACAATGGTGTATCTTTTCATCTTTGGCAGTTTGCTTTGAAAATCTGGGCTGTTGATCAGATTTGTGACATTTTTCTTAGATATGGATAAATCATCTGCCACCAGTTTCTGATACACAGCCTCAAGTGGTTAACACCAAAGTTCACATCTTAAGAGACATGTACGGAAGTAACTAATTTTATAGAAACACACAAGCATATGCAAAAATATTTGCATTACTGTCCTGAGCACTCTATATTTTCTTAATTCACAGTTAATATTTCTTTGTGGATATCCACCCACATCCTAAGCACTTAAATTTCAATACCAATGATTTCCCTACTTTAGGTAATATGGTGAACATTCTGGGGATTTTTTTTTTTTTTTTGGTATAAAAAATAAGAGAAATAAAGTTGGATGGACCTTTCAAGATCACATAGTGCAACCTCATATCCCAGCAGAGGATCATGGTACTTTATACGTGCTCTTAATCTCTCTTTCCAGAATTCACACTCATTATTTTTGTAGTATCTATTATGGTCAAAAAATAATATGTTTTTTCCTTTACTTTTGCAGCATGCTTTTTATCTGTTTGAAGACTACTATAGAATCCTCATCCTTCTCACCTCTGAATAACTTCTGTTCTTTTATCCACTCCTCATCAGTGACATTGCCAGAGCTCTAGGCATTTTAATTGTTTCATCTAAACTTCACTGAAGATCAGAGCCTCAAACTGAGCACAAACCTGCAAGTGAGATTTTGCCTACATAAGAGCAGTGTGTCTTAAAATTATCCTGCTATTTAAAAATCACTCATTTTCTTCTGCAAAAGTCATGTTAGATAATTGCTGAACCTTTGCTGTGAAAATACTGCTCTACCTCTGTTTTCTTAAACCATGGTCATGAAGCTAAGTATTCTTGCCTACATGTAGGTACTTGCATTTCTTGATAAATAGCAATTCATTTTAGTGACAAATGTCACTTGTTTTCTGCTATGTCTTTACAGCTATTTGGGTTAATTGTTCTTATAGCACAGGAGAAATAAAAGTTAATTGAAATTTTAAAATGCTCTGGCTTCTAGAGTCTTGTTTTTTAAAAACAAACCCTTGTCCTGTCACCTTCCTTTGTGGCTTTTCATAAAAAATTGTTAATGTTGCTGATTTTATTTCATTGAGTATCTTAGGCACACAAAGACGAGTTTCATGAACCCTGAATTATCCAACCAATACCTAAGTTTTCTCACTGCTTTACAACATCTTCTTTTTAGTTGCTTTTTAGTAAGCAACCTTATCAATTTTTCTATTACAAAAAAATACTAATGTAGTTAGAGAAGTTTAATTTTTTACTAAAGACAAAAGTAAACAATGTATTACAAACTTTCATCTTACTGGAAACGGTTTTAGTAACTTGCTATTCTGCTGATCAGAAAAATTTGTGAATACAGTCATAATTTTATAATTAGATGGTTCTCTCTCATCTGTCATTGCTTCCTAATCTTTCCCACAAGGCTCATCTAACCCTTTTCTATGCTCATTAAGTCTACCTTTTTGAAATCTGTTATTTTCAGCCTGTTATTCTCCTTCCTTCATTTCTGATGGCTAACCATTTTCAGTGGATGTGGCCATGCATCAGCCAGCCCTCCTTCAGAATTTGCATTCTCATCCAGCTACCCCTGACTGTTTAGAAGAATATCTAGACTAGGCTGTCTTTAGGTTCAGTATTCTAAATGTATATCACAGTCCTGCTTTTGACATGCTCCTTTTCTAGCAGCAATGGGTTTAACTAACCTGGAGGTTGGGTTTTTATCATGTTGGTGGCTACACTGACCTAGCTGTGAAACCTCCGTCATATTATTAGCTATTTTGTTTTTATAGTAAATATCTAATTTGAACATGAGAATGAAACATACACATCCCCTGACCTTCACTGTCCCCCTTTACTAAACTCCATATATCTTAAATGGAATCTACTGCGTGACTTGTTAGCATTTACAAACCTTTCTTAATACCTGTGGAGTAAAACGATGTGACTCCTTTTTTCCCATCTGCCTATAATCTCTGAACAATGAAAGGCTTTTACACTCATGATCAATCATATTGCTACTGGGAAAAAAAAAAATCTAAATATTTGGTTTATAAATGTCAATATCAATTAGGGAACTAGACATCATCATGGGAGAGTGTAAAGGACTGTAAAATTGAGTTATTTTCAAACTTTGAGAACCACTTTGCTGATTGATAATAAATCATTACAAATATAAATTGCCAATGTTGTGTATTGACTTACTCATTATCAGCTATTATCACTAAATACTCAATTAATCCTTAGCACTCTAACTTAGCTATGGGTGTGCAATACCACATTGAGTGATACCCTGTGACTGATGCTGACAGTGTTTGATTTTGCAGTCTGAGAGCAGAGTTATGAAGTCTTCTTTTTGAGCAAGCTAGAAAATATCCAGTTCTCCATGGGGAAGTGAGATCTTCCCCATGGAGAACTGGATATTTTCTAGCTTGCTCAAAAAATGCTGTTCACATTTGCTGCCAACATACAACATAGTTCATCCTATTTTGAAGAGAATGCTTTCTTTGATTTTACCAGACATCCCTCTTTCTCATTCTGGAGGGTTATCCTTATAATTTTTTTACAGCATATCCAGAATAAATATATATTTTAATTATAAAAGACAAACGGGGCCCTGAAATAAACTGTTTTGTGTTGCTCCTAAATTCTTGGGTTTTTTCCTGATTTTTCTCTTTTCACTTTTTCTTTTATCCCACTTGTACAAGTGTCACAAAAGTTTCCACATGCTTTTCCCTATTACATATTATCTGTGTGTTTATGCTTCACTCTGTTATAAACAAGCTGTGTTTGTTGCTGGTTATTATTATCAGTGTTACAAAATGGTTGTATGATGTCCACAGTTGCAGTATTCAGATAGGAAAATATCTTAGATCAAGGAAAGGAAATACTATCTCTTGGTTAATACACTTTGCTTCCATGGATGTAACTGCTTTGCCTTCAGCCTCAATATTTTGATAATCATACTAATTTTCTGACACAACTGCTTGACTATAATTTCTATAGTCAATAAATTAATTTTCTTTGTGTTCACATGTATATTGAAACATTAATATTCTGAAAATAAATTTTCTTTTATAATAATGTGTATACCAATAAAACAAAACCACTAAATAATCTTACAAAAATACCTCTAACCTTGAGCAGAAATGTATGCTAACACTCTGCATTTGTTTTTAAAGATACTTTCAGTGCAAACATGAAGCTTTAGTTTTAAATTCACCCTAAGGATACTCTCTTGGCAGAAAAACCAGGACACTTATACCATGGTTATTGCAAAGACATTGGATCATTTAAGTCCATTGCATAAGAGAGCAAGTCCTCAGGGTGTCTGTGTGTTGTGTTTCCAACTGACAGAAAACCTGACCTACAATGATGGGTTGATCTGGAAGCATAACAGCAAAGAGAAAACTCCCCAAGGAACCAAGAATGCAGTTTTGTTTGATAGGGGAGAAAAAACTAAGACTGACATGTAGGCATTGCACTTTCTTATTACACTATGGAATAAGTCTGTCCATGACAAGATACAGAATTTCCTAGAACTTTTTCCTGTACTTGTCTCTCACATTATCTTTTAGAAAACTGGTGAAGGAGAAAAATGTTAAACCAGTGGAAAAACTTTCTGTGATAGAGACAGATTTGAAATGCAATAGCAGACTGTCCTGCGGACATTGCTAATGTGCTCATTGTTTTTCATAGCTAGGACATCCATGACTATTGCAAATCCATGGCATCTGGGTGTCCTTCAGCTGCCCACTACAAAGCATTTGAGCTTGTTGCAAATTATCTTTTTTCTAGGGTGCAAGGGTAATGGTAATTACATGCTCAAAATTCTCAGACAGTTTTCTGCATGTTTTCAGGGATAGTCAAGTTGAGTAATACCTTGTAACATGGTTTGCTGTAGTTTTCATCTTTATATCCTTTGGCAGTCCCCTGAAATGCTCCTCAATCCAGCTAGATGCATTCCGTCAAAGCAATAACACTTATTTCTGGTGTCCACAGAGCTGACATTAAAATAATTTTGCTGATTGAAGGCACGTGCTGTGTGAAGCATCTATTAGATTCATAATATCGCTTAGAATAAAACCTAAAAGTAGATTAAACCAAAAAATAAAAAAGAAAAAGAAAAAAAATGAATAAAAAAGAAAAAAATATTTCCTGTACAAGGTTTAAGCCAATACTAATATTTCAAATATTTTTTTAGTGATAAGGAAATTGTAAGGAATTTGGATGTTTGAATTGAGTTCAAATATACTTTTGAAATAATTAAGAATACTTGCTTTGATAGCCTATATAGTTTTCCAGAAATGTATCTTTCTACTTGTTTTGCATTTCATGATAATAATTTCATTTCAGATGATACTGAATAAATAATAACTATGTTGCGAATCATGCAAGGTAGTAAGGTAATAAGAAAAGAATCATAAATACATTGCAAAATTTTTAATCCAGAAATAATTGCATGGGAAGTAGGTGACTATCTCTTAACTAGTGTATTAGTTACTTTTGTGAGCAAAATGACTACAAACATCATTACTTTTATGAAATCATGTTATAATAAGAAAACACCTTTATTGAGATGATAACACTACAGTAAATTTAGGCTGCTTCCTGCATAAGTATTCTGTACATGTGGTTAATGTTATTACAGCAGCAGTAGTGCTTTCTTTGATTATCCGTTTTTTTAGATGCATTAACCACGCAAGTGGCACGTCACAAAGAATAGGCAGCATCATGTAGTCCACAGGGACAACAAGAAATGAAAGTTTCTGAATCCATGGTTTGTTTTCTGTGTGAATGTACATATCTTTCAGCTGACACTTTAAGATATTTATTTTTTGGTAAACCAGAGCTTGCACACAGTCTGGCTTCAATGTGCGTGAAACTGTACTGCATAAAACTTGATTCCAAATGCAGGGTGAATATTGCCCCTAGTGTTAAGTGAATAAAGCGGTGAAAAATTCTTTCCATCCATTCTACCCGGGTTGCTTGCTTTGCTCTTCATTTGCGTTATGTGACTTTGTGCTTATCCCTGCTAGTTAGTAGCCATGCACTCCGAAGAAATGTCTGCAGAGCGTTGAGTCTGATGTGAAGAATGCGCTACTAAAAGAAAATAAAGAGGGTTCTTTAACTACTCTGATCCGGTCAAGGTGTTTTGACAATTAATTTGAAACTTTGAAACAAATATCTGATGAAAAGTGGAAATCTCATCTGCTAAAGTCATAAACCTGTCCTTAATATATGGCAAGTAGGATCAAAACCTGGATGGGACTGGATTCTAAGGAATATATGCGCGGCTACTCATTGGATACAACACACATTGGTTGGTTTTGTCACCTTTAGATTGTTAACTTATGGTCTGAACAATGCTTTAAATTAAATACCACAAAGGGTGGTATTGAAAGAATGATTAACATTAGCAATTGCCTCCAGAAAATCAAACCTACTTTGAGTACATATCTACAGTGATTTGTGTATATTCAGAAAATCTCATGTTTCCTACACACCATAGCTTCTCCATGGAGGTGCAAGCTAACTGTACATTACCTTTTTGAAAAATACAGTACAATTTGGATCCATCATACTGAATATTAATTTAATGTAAAAACCAGTTCATGTGCACTTAGCTCACTGAAGATGTCCAAGAAAAAATAAATGGCCACATAGGTGCAAGACTACTACCAGAAACCACATAAGTCAGAAGTTGATTATGTGTTAAAACTAAAAAGTGCCAGGTAACAGTGTTAGAGTTTGAAACCTGCAGTGGCAAAATGATCAACAGCAACATATTGCAATCTTGAAATTGTTATACAGCACAGAAAGACATCTACATTTCTAAGTGCAAGGCATTTTACATAGGACAATATCCCACCACAGTGTGAGCAATGGTTTGAATGACTTGCCAATACATCAATATCTAAACAAAATGCCAGACAGAAAAAATAATTATTAAAAAACATGACTTTGAACATGGGGTAGGCTTACCCTGTTGTTCGAAACTCTGGCATGTGGCTTTCACTGATTAATTAGTCAGGATCGGAGCCATATTCCTTTCATTTTCTCATTAGTCAATCTCGATCCAGCTTTAAATCTCCTCAGGGTTCACCACTACTAATGATTCATTCAATTTAGCACAATGGCTTATTTTCTATAAACCAGGCTTTTCTTCTCTGGTGAAATAATCTCGTACCCATACGGGCAGCAGTGAAATAGTAATAGCAAAGTTGTATTTTCGCACAGCTTGTTGAATAAACTTCAATAGAGGCATATGTCAGTAAAAGGAGCTGTTATTTTGAAAACAGTTATTAAAATATAGATTTCATCAAATTATTCTTTTCCAAATTTTTGCCTTGTCATAAAAGCAGAAAAGCTGCAACAAGCTAAAAATCTATAATTTAGTGCCCTTAGGAAGAAATCAGTATTAATACTTGTAATTATTTTATAATTTATATTTTTCTGTATAAATTATATAATTATTACTTAGACTATGGAAATCACAAGACATTTTCTTCAGAATATAATTTAAACCTGAAATATTTTTCAGAATGGGACCTGATAAGAATTTAGAACCTTCTTTCTTCTTAAGTAAAGCTTGATTTTCAAATTTTAAACTTTTCACAAATTTGAGCTTTTGCAAAAAACTCTAGGAAACATTTTGTAGCAATGGAGGAAATTTTTACATAGTAAGATATCTGCAGAGTAATTTGAAAGTCTTGTTTCTGTATTTCTGATGAATTAGTATGTAATGGAATTATATGGACTGTGGGATAATTTTTCAAAATGTAGCACATTACTTTTCCATATGGTTAGTTTGCTGCAGTGGGAGTGTAAGAAAGCCAGACAAACCTTAGTAGTGACTGCATGGGGAAATATATCACTGTACCATCATCTCATTAGCATCTTTACTTAGCATCAAAGTGATCATTCTTGAACAAAAGAGAGCCAAAGAAACTCCAGTAGGACAGCTATTCAGTTCCTTGAAATTACAAATTTCAAATATTTTGCGCAAGACTTTCCAAATCAAGTTCCTTAAATATATCTCTTCCCTCTGCCTGCACAAATTAGGTGAAGACCAAATTCTTCAAATGAATATCAATAAAAGAACATATAATCCTTCAGGTTAAGGAGAAAGATTCATAGAACTATTTGAAAGGGGTTACTTATCTTAAAAGAAAACTTGTTTCCCATATTTTGAGAGACTATTGATATTCTTTATAAATTTCTTTACAATATTCAGGGTCACTTTTTTTGTATTGGTTCCTCAAAGCCATTAAGATATTTCCTGACATTTTAGCTTGAAACTACTGCTGTCCTCTCAGGGAGCACATTTATTGTTCCTTCATAGCCTGAAATTTCCATTACAATGTAAGTAAGCTTCATAAGCATATCTGAGGAAACTATTTGAATTGCCAGAAAGACAATTGACTCCTCTGCTCTATTCTACCAAAGATTTCACCTTAGTCTTATGAAACATACTCTTCTGTAAAAAGGTTTTTTAAAAAAATGTTTTGGATTCTGGTGGGATTTTTTTTTCCCAGTAATGACTTAAGATTTCCTGGGTCAAACTCTTAATAGAGTAATAGCAATATAAATTTTGTGTTTTCACATATATAGTTTCTGTAACTGCACAGTAAGTTAATAAATGCAATATAATTCTGATTGAATTTTGAATTTTATAAGAATGACCTATTTATTGTAGTTCTGGAGAACTGTAGAGAGAGAGAAATTAAATTAAAATATTTTGCTAGATATTAATTCGGCTAGTTTGGGCAACACTCTGTAAATTCTCATGTATTGTAAAGCCCACATATTCCATGAGAGAATGATTAATACAGGAAAGTGGATAAAAATCCAAGGAAATATCCACATTCACCTCAAGATTCTCTCCAAATTGCTTTTGGCACAAATCAGCATCAGGTGGAGTTATGGTAAACAGTTGTTTTGTTCTTAAAAGCATGAGGAATTGAACAGAAAAACATGAGAACACCAGGAGAACAAAGACACAGCCCTGCCCTGGCTTTAAATGAAGACAGAGAATTAGTCAGTGGACACATGGGAAAAGAAGCCTTTGCTATGGCTAAGAGACTGATGCAAAGCTCTTTGAATTCACTGGGGAAGAAAGCAATTATGATATTTACTGAGCACTGCATTCAGCTCTTGGTGAATATCTGTCTAACTGAATCACAGCAGCATTTAACATCTTCAAGTTCAAATCCCAAATGAACACTTTGTAAGTGGTAAATAAAGACTGGGGTGGATTGCTTAATCTCCCAGCATTTTCAGCACTAAAATCACACCTCTTGAATTTGAGTTTAAAACCTCTATCATCTAGATGTCTAGCTCCAGAGGAGCAGAAATAAGGTTTCCAAATTCTTCAATATTTTACTTCATCATGAGGACAAATCTGTAATACTGACATTGTCTCCCCATCCATGTTACTGCAGTATAAGGAAGCACACACCAGGACAAGGAGGTATGAAAAACTCAATTCACTGCATCACTGAGTTTATATATGAAAGTAGTGGTAATGTCACTCACTCTCATATCAACTTTTTTTTGTTCTCTGTTATTTTAAATTGTGGTTATAAATGCATATATTTCACTAACGTGTATCTCATGTGCTGATCAAAGGAAAGATGTGCTGATCAACAAAAATGATAGGAATTTAAGTATTTTGTTCAGTTTCCTAATATACATAGTTGCCCGTCAAAGTAAACCAAGAGATTTAATTATGTATTCCCAACTCTACAATAATTTGGAAAGTATCACTATATCTTTTGAGGAGATGAAAATTCCATGCATACTCAACAGCTTTTTCAGGTTTCAAAACACTGAAAAAATATTTAGATGACCATTTACTTTTAATTAAAATAGATCAGAAAATTTTTAGGTAAATTTTGGGCCAAAAAATATTATTTCCTCCTACCAGTAGTATTAGTAATTCTGACAAGGAATCTAAATTCTATGTGTACTATATAAATGAAACTATTATTGAAAACAAAGGTAAAATGAATGAAAATTAAAAAAAAATTATTTAGTGGTTTTGTGTTAGTTGTAGAGGTTCATAGGAAGATTCCCATCTCAGGCATGTATGATATCTACAGAATAAGTGCAATTATTGTTATTTTTGACTGTGTTTATCACCTGATAAAGACATGAAAATGGAAAGAGGTAAAGAATTCAGCTTTACTGCAATCCTACACTCTACTTGGAAACAGGTGATCTTCAGAGCCCTCTTGTTCCAGCAAAACAATTGAAAAAAAATCAAAGATCTACTCGGTGAACTATTATGTGAGAACACATTGTCTATAAAATCCTCTTATTCACTTGACTGAGAAATACAATATCATTGTACTCTGAATGACTCCATCTCTCATCTGAACAACTACCCTGATGTTATGAAATCATAGAAGTGACAATGTAATTATTTCTTTGTAAACAATTACAGTATACTGTATCCTATTTTTGATTTTTTTTACTAGATTCATTATGCAAGATAAAAAAAATGCAAGGCTTCAAATTGCCAGTTTTAAATTTCTCACACTGCCTCAACTAACCATGAAGACTTTGAACAGCAGCTATTCTGTAGTATTCAAAGCCTACGTGAGCTATGTGGATTTATGGCTCTCTTACTAAAACTCTCAAAATCTAAAGGCACTGAAAAAGCTTTTTTTAAAAAATAAAAATAAAAAAGCAAATATACAACAGTACTATTCAGTTTTCATGGAAGAGCAACAGATTTTTAACTTTCTTCGAGAAGACTTCTACGCAATTCTTCTGGTTATTTAGAACTACAGGACATTCATGTTACAGTTTAACAAGTATCTCTTTTTCTTCCCAAAAAGGTGAAGACTCTTCAGAGGATGACTCAAAGGTTTAGATAGAACTGTGGGAAAAAAATTACCTTTATTCAGTTTTGAAATCTGCTTTGATGTTTATTTTAGCCACATACAAATTTTTATGCATTTTTCTCAGAGCTGATGAGCTTTCCAACAGCTATGGTGTCCTTGGACATACACCAGTTATAATTTACTTACCATATGTCAACATAGTAAGACAATGTAGTGCAAATATATGCCAAGCCATCTGCATTAAACTACCAATAAAATACATATTTTATCACGTAAAGCAAATTGTTATTATTGCTATGCTTTTATTATGTTCTTTGCATAAGGTGCCTTTCACAAAAACATCTCTTTAGAAAACTAGTCAGTTATGTGTAATTATCCTAAAAAGACTACCTTGTTTAAGAGACAAGTTACATTACTACATTTTGTAAAACTTTCTTTCAATGGTTTCACTGTATTTATGCAAATTTACTCATTTAGCTTTAAAAACATGAGCATAAAAATATATGAAAAGAAAGAGGAGACTGTCTAATCTTGATGTCTGTATTGTACAATAACAATTATTTGACATGAAAAATGCAGCATCATCGCGTGCTCCTACATCCACAGAATGGTCTATTTTTTGAGTGAAACTCTCCTGACTTCTAAATACCATTGCTGATATTTCTGATTCTATAAGTCAGTAGTCTCCAAGCTTTTTTGATCACACATTGCATTAGTAAAAATTTTCTGAGCACCCCAAGTATTTATGTATCTATATCTATATATTTTATTATTTGTTTATGTATTTATTAATAAATTAGTGACATTTACTACTGAAGTTCTAATATTTTCTTCTGATACTCTACTAGATTGTCTTGTACACCTCCATCACACATGTCCTTTTGGAGACTGTTGCTGTATGTAATTGAGTGATATATAATGTGTATATATGTCATAACTATTGGGTATAGAGTCCCACAAAATGCTGATGAACCAATCAACCACTGGGAGCACAACATACAGACAAATATGAGGGATCCCACTGAGATGGAAATAAGGAAGCAGCATAACTGGAGCAAGTCCATACAACTTTTCATTTACTTAAGAAAAAAGAACTGTTGTTTCTTCAGCTAGAAAAAGTAATTTGTCAACCAAACTGTTTTCAATTCAGCATGCATTATTTTAATATTAACTGTAAACAGGTTTTGCAGTATTAACATTAAAATTTATCCACAGCTGAATTTATTAGCAAAATCAATAATCCCAGTATCCTCATCTGGTGTGTAGGACAAAATCAGCCAGTTAACACTCATCTTCCAATACATGGAAAGGAAAAAATTTCTTTGCTTTGCTACAACTGAGAAATGAAAACCTAATACTTGGTAAAGATAATATGTAGCTATAAAATACAACTATTACTTCAGTTCACAGACATGGTTCTCGGTGTCTGGTATCACAAAGCTTTTCAAGTCAGCATTAAGCAGAAAAAATATAAAGAGAAGACTCTAATACAGTTAAGTGCAAAAATTTTCAACAAAGCACAGGACCAAGCTCCTTCAGAGGCATGATTTTTTT
The DNA here is from genome assembly GCF_014805655.1 of Passer montanus. Lineage (NCBI taxonomy): Eukaryota > Metazoa > Chordata > Aves > Passeriformes > Passeridae > Passer > Passer montanus. The sequence continues at coordinate 235,968 of NW_024374368.1, forward strand.
CCCAAAAAAAAGACAAAAAGGGTCTGTGCTTAATGACCTTCTCCGGAAAAGAGACTTCCTCACCTCCTTTATCAGAGGCCTCCCAGAGGTGATTGACTATCCCATCCCTCAGCACCTCTTGCAGACAATGACCCAGTAGATGGTCCCCCCATGACTGTCACATGGACCACACCTGATGCTGGCTGTGTTTTGTCACAATTTGGGGGAGAGGGTGAAAAAGGGAATAAAAAGAGAGGGATCTGCGTTAGACCTTCTCTGCACAATCAGCTTCTCTGAACTACTAAAAGGGATCAGCACGAAAACACAGATAAGCAAAAGACAGGTAGAAGATATTCTGTTTTTGTTGTTCAGCAGCAAAGTAGCTGAAATGTCCTCATGGGTGAAATGGCAAAGGTAAGCCTTATCTTTGCTTGCAGTCCTGTGGCCACCTTTTTTTTCTTTTGTTAGACCATTCCAGGAGAAAGGACTCCACTAAACATGTAAATCAGATATTGCATTTATAGGGGGTCCTTTAAAATACAGAGGAATAAATCCTTATTGTAGGCATTCGTAGAAGGAAAGGAAAAATGGTCTCTCTTTTCCTTAAAAGATACCTTTTATATTCCAGTTAAGTATAAAAGGACTGAGTATAATGGCAAGAATTTATTTCTCTTTCATGGTATGCTATGCTTCCAGATTTACTAATTTTAATTTAAAAAAATAAAAAAGAGAAAAGCTATACAATTGTTTTTTCACACTTGGCTTCAGGGACTATTTTATGATAAAGTAATAATCACAAGATTACATTACAAAAAGTGTAAAAGAAGGCAGCAAAATAAGAGAAGGGAAATACTTACAGACAAATGTCATTACTCAACAGAATATTTATATTGACTTCAATAAAATAATTTTCTCTATTTTTCCTGTCTACTGAAAATAATATTTATAAAATTTGTTTGAAAATAAATTATTGAATATATAGAAGTAAACTTCAATAAACTACTGGACCAAATGAGCACTTGGGAATGTGGTTTTTTTAGGTAATTAAATTGAAGTTAGTTTGAGTTCTAGAAAATAACCTATTAGTACTTAAAAAAAAAAAAAGTTTCAGCTCTTTACTGGTAGAAACATGTTTTACTCTTGGAATATTCCTGAAACAGTTTGCAATTTCTTTTTGTGAGAGATCAGGTATGCAGGAAAGGAAAAAATGTTTTCCATAATCATAAATTTTCTTAATTTATTTATATTTTATTACTGATAACCTTGATACATCTTGGCAAACTCTGCATCTGTAATGCCTTTAATAACCTTTCTTAGCTCAGTGTAAGAACCGGATATATTTCAATGTGGTTATTGCAAATATCATAGTCTCTCAGCAAAGCATAAATATGTAGCTTTTCCATACATTGTTCATGTGACTACAATTTTGAGTTTTATTAAAATAACCTCAGGCTTTTTCTAGTTTTCAGTGGTTTCGGGGAATTCTACATAGGAAATGATTCAGAAAAGAATTAAAATAGGGTTTTTTAAAGTAATTGTCTAGAAATAAAGAATTCCTGCAGTAATCTGGAAATAGGCGGGGAAAAGACCCCACTACAAACCCATTCTTTCAGTTGTACTCCTCATGTATGTACAAATAAATGAGCAGGAATTTTAATAGGGTGTTGAATTTCTCTACTTCCCTGATGAAAACACTTCAGTGTATTGGAGCTAGATTTTTACAGGCACTGTATTGGATCCACTAAATTAGATTTCTGCATATCACAGTACATATTATCAGGATTCTTAAAGGGGCCACTTTTCTCAGGTATTGCAGTATAGTACAAATATATTTGTTTCCAATATTTTAGGGAGTTGGCTCTCATATTATACATGAAGACAAACAGAAGAGGAAGAAAAGGACCCCTTTTAAATAGCGGATATTCTATATCTGATTCATTCTCAATAAAACTGTTTCTTATTCTACATATTACTCTCATACAGTTTACAGAAAAAATCATGTCTTGGCTGAGTTTTGGTTTCAGAAATATGCTGCAATTAAAACAAATAAATAAACAAACTAACCCAAACCAAACACCCCCAGAACTACATAGCTGTCCAGTATGCATTGTATTTCACTTTTTATAATTTACATAGCACTAACTATGTAAATTATAAAAAGTGAAGTGTTGGGAAAAATAACATATTGTGCTGGTTTTTTACAGTTAAAAAAAAAGTTAAGCCTGCAGTTTTGCAAGCATACAATTCAAAGAAGTGATGTCTGTAACTCAATTTCTTGGTTTTTAACTTGTACTGTATTTCTGTATGTGTCTTCTCACATTAAAGTAATATGTTGAGATTTTTCTCAGTAACATGAATTGTTTTGAGCTGGGTGCAAATTTATATTGTTCTGCCACATTGCAGAAAAATTTAATTTACTTGTTCCCAAGTTGGTTATTTAAGCAGTGGGAGACAGAGAAAACCAGCTAATGACTGGTTTTGGCCTGACAGTGTGTGCCAGTCCTCAGGCTCTTCAGAGGTGAAGGAAAAGAAGAGAACTCATGAAGATGAAACACATTTCCTTGGAGTGGAAGACTGTTCTTAAATTGAAGTTAGAGAGAAATTTGTAGTTAATGTAGCACAAATCCAGAGTGAGATTTTTCTGAGAGGAACCTGAACCTTTTTTAGTAAGAGATAATCAGTGATAGAGTCCTCTTCCCATCCCTCAAGATATCACAGAATCAATAAGTTGGAAAACACCTCTGAGATCATAGAGTTCAGCCTTTGAAAGAAAGAAGCTGGTACCACACACGGCACAAAGTAAGATGTTGGGGAAGGAACAGTACTTCACATGGCAAGTTTGAGTGGACGTAGAATGTAAAGATAAGGAAAGGACCTCTGTTAGTGTTGAGTCTAGTGCCAGGATACAGATTTATTTTCAAACTTTTAGGTTTTTATGTCTGGATTATCTATAATTTCTTGTTCTTTTTAGCCAGTTTTTATGTTGTGGTTTATTTAATTTCCTAAAAAACCCATTATTTAAATGTTTTAATACAATTTTCTTTCTACAAGTGATAGCTATTAGAAAAGGAAACTTGGAAAAAGAATTAAAGGTTTGGAAACCTCAGCCTTTGTTGTATTTCCCTATAAAATAAATATAATGAGATTTAGAGGCTGATGTTTCCACAATTATTTCTGTCACTCTGAGATTTGTAAAAGCACAAATTTATTATCTAAGCAGAGAGAGATGACTGTTGTTAAAGATCTAAATTGTCTCGCTGATCACATTTGGAATTGGAAACTCTTTCTGCAGCAAGGCACAATTGTTTAGCATCTAAATTGCCTCACTGGTCACATTTGGAAACGTTTCTGTCTGTGCTGACTCTATTGCCTTCCTGGTAAATAATGTTTTGGCTCCCTTGAAATTGCTTCAGCTTCTCTCCAGTCTCTATGGAGCTCTTTGGAATTGAACTAGACCCTTCCTTAGCCACCTCTCTGCTGCCCCCCTTCCCCTTTTTAATTAACAGCTGAACTAAGAAGAAACTCTCTCTTTACTTCCAACACAGCTCTTTCCTTTGACTGTTTATGTAGCTTACTTGAAAAAGTTAATGAAACTTCTAATAGCAGAAACAGAACAAGGCATATGGTGAAGATTAACAGAAAAAAAGTGGCATTCTAACTTTGTCTTTCACCCTGAGCAGAGGAAAGGTGAAAACTATGACATGCACAGTTGCAGAGAATCACCCTGCTGCCTACCAAGCAGGGAGTGCTAGAGTGTGGAAGTGCAAATCGATAATATCTGTCATTGAGCTTTATCTGCCCTAACAGGGGAAGGTTTCTGTGTATCTTATTAACTGTAAACAACAAGACAATATTTCTGGGGCATTGGGCATACTGGTTGTGCCAAGAATCCCTCTGAATTTCCATATTCCTTGCTTACAGCTCAGATGTGAAACTTTACTGTGAGCTGTAAATTAACATAAATGCTGCATCGCTCACTTTACAAAGTTCTCTTCTTTTTTTTTTTTTTTTTTTTTACATAAATTATGGATGAACTATTATTCAATTTATACAGCCTTATCTCTAAATACATTAGGTTCAGCAAGATGCCAAATTCATAAGATTACACATTTCTGGACGAGACTTTTTCTCCTCGTTCAGAAAATAAAATGTACCAGTGCATCTTTAAGATATTTCTCTAAAATATGCCTAATTTAAATATAGCAGGGCATAGTTCTGCTTTTTTTTTTTTTTGGTTATGAGAATGTGAGGCCTGCTTTACAGAGTCAGACCACTAAAAATTCAGCGTTACACTGGCATTAGTAACACACAGGAGGTGTCCAGGATGCTGAATGGCGAGAGGGGCCTTCTCATTAACTGATATCAGTGGACCTATTTTATTTTTTTTTTCAGCTTTGACTCATATTTTGTCTTTCTAGTACTTTATGAAGACAAGTCTTGCAATTATAATTTTTTGATAAATAGTTTTAAATTTTTTGTTGTGGTTTTCTTTCCATTTTATATTTCTGTTCATTGACTACTGCTGTTAGAATTTATTAGAGGACTTTATAACACTTCTATCATAAATGACTTGTAGACATCAATATTGTGCCTGGGGAAAACAGGGAGCTGATGGTTCTTTGTTGTCTTTTTCTGTCCAGCAATACATGACTTGTATCATGATAAATATTAAAAGCCTTTATGGTGATAGTGAATTAAATTTAAAATGAAATTACAAAAGGATAGAAAAAAAATTACAAAAAGTGGTGCTGGCTACTTTTTTAGTATTCATTTGCTAAACTTTAGAAGATCCTTAAAGCACAATTTTCTCTTGTTAATGTCAAAGCTAGTTCTCTGGAATATATTCTAATAACAGAGGACATGGATTACAGAGTGTGGAACGGCATCTAATATCTAAATGTGCAATACTGCAGCTGGACAACTTGTATCTTTCATTTTTTTAAGTTTAAACACATCTGGGCAACAAAATTTCTTTGAAATATGACAATAGTATCCTGTAATTTAGTTATTTGCCTCCAAACTAATTTCTACACCACACAGTGTGAGCTTAATTGAAGCAAGCTTGCTGTTACCTTTTCTGTTTGTTCTGATACTAATCAATGAAATCATAGTGGACCATCTCATGACCAGCACTTGCATAAGAAATTGTTTTCAGGACACTGAAAAATTTCAGATACCTACTTCAGCTGTCCATTACAAAAGTGAGATCCTTCCTAATAGACATAGTGTTTTGTAATATTCTATTTCTCCAGAGTACTGTTATCAGTGCCAACAAATGCATGTACATATTTGAAATACACATAGTATTTATTTTACTGATGTTAAAAGCAAAAAGATAAACTAGATTTCAAGGTACTCAGTAGTTTAAAAAGTGGGACACAACTCTACAAATGCTCAGTATCTAAAGAAAATTTCTTGCTGAGCAATTTAAAATTTGTTCTGCACTGTCACTTTGTAGGACAAAAGTCATGTTCTCATTTGTCACTTGATTTTTATTATATTCATATCTTAAAATAAAGGGTTTTTTAATCCAAGTTAAAAAAAATTAAAATGAACAGCCCTCTGACTGCAGATGTTGCAAATGACATAGATCATGATACCAGCATGATGGCTGATCAAGGAAATGCAAGATTTGTAGCCAATAAAGAAGCTGACATATTAACTATCATGTTACAGTAAACACCGATTCTTAAAAGAAAACAAAGTGATGCAGATATATTAATTGCATCAGTCATCACAATGTCTAACAATGTGTGCAACATTTGGAAATGCAGCTGATCAGCCTAACCAGGTTCTTGTCTTTCCACAACCAGAGGCAGGACTCTGACTCTCCCTAGCATCTTGCTCCTTCCACCAATGGATACAGGAAAGGACAACAACTGAAGTGAAGCCAGATGCAGGGCTCTGCTTTGCTCCATGCAAACCTGGTAAGCAGGGAGGGAATGACTTAACTAAACGACAATACTGTGGTACTAGCATCTGTCTTAGGTGATTGACAACAGAACTCCTGAGTATCCACTTCCTATTCAGCAAATAGCTAATTATCTGTAAAATTACATGCACTGTTTACCTTTGGAGAGAAAAGCTAAGTCAAAGGCAATTGCTTGGAAGAAAGCCAAAATCCGCAAATCAGGTGGTAATTTTAAATTGCAAGTACTTCAGAAACAGACGTTGCTAATTTCTGTTCTAAATTTCGACTACTTAGTGTCTTGAATGCTGAAGATTTGTGAACTAATTCCAAAGTTTTAAGCTACATGGAATAACAGGGACTTTTCATTGTTTTAATTTAAGTAAGTGAATGTGGAGCATTCCCTTTCTGAGGAGGCTGTAATCTGATTTTAAGACTCCTCCCATGGGACACCTGATAAAACCCCAGGGCCCTGGGTCTGCTCCCTCTCTGCTCTCTGGTGGCTCTCCGGCCTTTGCTCAGGCTCCCAGGCCTCTGCCTCCTCCTTCCCCTGGCATGGAGAGGGCAGGAGGGGAAATAAAATGGACTCTTGCACTAAACAACAAAGACACTTGTCAGTTCTCCCTGCCGTCGGTTTGTGACATCCCTGGACACGATTGTCACTGCTGCCACATGCTGCTATAAGTCTATTTAGGTAATTTTTCCAATGCAATAACTGCTTCATCTTTCATGCTACTAAAATATACTGACTTATCTTCTCCTCCCTCTAATATTTCCAGTCTCTGTACAAAAATGGATTCACTTTGTGCTCATTTTTCCCCTAAGGGAAATTTGTTTTCATGCTCACTTCCCTTGGCCTGGTGGTCACATTTCTTTTGATGCAATGAGAACCTGATATTTTGAGATATTATGAGATATAATTGAGAGGTATTTCTGTTCCATTCATAATTTTAAATATTCAAGGCATATAATATCAGTGGACCTATGGACACTGAGAAGATTCTATTTTGGTTTAATAGACTGAAGTTGTAATTGTGTGGTTGGTTTTGTTTTTTCGCAGAATCACAGAATGTTAAGGGGTTGGAATGGAATGGAAACAAATTCTCTTAACTGACAAGAGCACAGTAAACCTTCCGTTTGAAAATGTGTAGAGATATTTTCTGACTTATGTCCTGGAGAAGAATATATGATCCAGTGACACATGAAGAAGAGGTCTATAAACATCAAGATATCTGCTATGGCATCTTCATCAAGCAGAGAAGAAAAGTAAATAGAACTGTCATTTCTTCATTAATTAAATAAGATAGGACATTCCTTTTCCCTCACAAACACACTGGTTTATAGTGCTTTATTACCATAGCCCAATTCAAAGTAATTGTTACAGAAAATGCTATTGTGACTGGACCAGATAAATGAAGAAAAGGTACTGGAAAAGGGTACTGGACACAGATGAAAATTTTCTTATACATCCGTCTCTGCTTTTCTTTTGCTTCCCACCAGGATTATACAGAATCTAAAAAAACTGATGAGAGTATTCATGGATTTGCTGTTATCTTGCAAAGACAAACAAGTAACATATTGAAAACCTTAGTGTATTCCAATATATTAAAATTAATTATTTGAGTATTTTTTAATGGAAACTGAAATTGTAATACAAACACCTTGTAATTATAGTTACTTCGGATTTCTTTGCTAATACTCAATATAATATTTGAGTAGACTGTCAGAGGTTTGGAGTCAACACAATTCCTTTGCTGGCCATTTATGTAGCTGTGAAAAAGAAGAATGGGCTTCAGTTGTTTTCTGAGATTTAGAAACTCCTCTGAAACTTAATTCTGCTGCAATATCTTTGTTTTGTCTGACCACAAGAAGGAAAAAAAACCCAAACCAAAATAGACAAATACCCCAAACAAACAAAAACCAAACCAACCAAATAAAAAATTAAGAAAGAAAAGCCACTTTCAAAGGAACTTGATGTGAAACACAAACTGCAGCACAGTGTCAGGTAATATAAAATAAAGGCAGATTCCATACTTCAGTGTTTCAAGCATTTGTGCTCAGAACCAATAACTTTGAAGCAAGGATTAGGACCTGTGCCATTTGAGAAGATTAACTGGAAAGAACATCCCATCTCATGTTTGAGTTTAAAGTTAAACCCTAGAAAAGGACATTTTAAGTGATAGAAAGGAAGGGGTTGGTTATAAAATGGACTATTGAATTACTTTCTTAACACTTTGTAAATTCACACTGGTTGTATAACATGCACCCTTAAGCACTTAAGAACCATGAAGATAAAATCATGGTCCTTGCTTGCCAAATCTAACATAAATCAGGAAAAACCCTGCTGACTTTTTTCAAAGCTTCAGGAAAAAAGTAGGATGTAATGGATTTTTCCAGTCTTTACACTGAGTCAGCAGGGGCTTAATCTCATTGGCCTGCAGCACTGAATGAGCTATTCCCCATGGACATTTGATGCATGGAAGAGCTTCAGAACATATGTGAGGATTCAAGGAAGGTTCTTGGCCTTTTGGTCAAGAGATTGAGTTTTTACTGTTCTGGTGTCTTAGTAGTGGCTGACATCAAGCCAATGCTCAGTAATTAAAACTGACTCAACATGAATAAGAAGAACAGAACTCTGTGAGCTTAGTCATTTGGAAAATGAAGAATGTTCTCTCCACAAGCTGTAGGCACACATACTACATAATTATCATCTTCCTGCCATTACAAGATTGTTTCAAAGAGTACATTTTGAGTGCTGTGCTTAATCTGTTCTAAAACAACAAGCAATGGTTCTTCTACAGCCTACAACAGCAGTTTTCTGTGTCAGAAATAAATGTGCTTACATTGCCTCCTATAACTTTTGCAAATTTCTGCCCTTGAGTCTTATAAAGAAAACGTTCAAAGGCACAAAAGTCTGCCAGAAGTGCAAGCCACTGAAGGTTATCACTGTATTTTAAAAGAGCTATCCTGTCTAATACCTCCTGGTATTTTGCTCTATTTTAATTCATTATTTTTTTTTTCTTTTTTCTCTGAATTTTCCCTTAATTTTCTGTCTCAGGTGACAGTCAGAATCAAATACAGTTTCGCTAGTGACATGCAGACTGATCACCAATTAGATGTCAAGATAGAATATTTTCAGAACATCCTAATAGTCTTATATTTGAAAATGATATTTGAATATAAATTGCAAGTTTCTGTTGTCTTTTTTCCTTTCCTTTCATGTGTGGAGGAAAGAATTTGTAACACTTCAGAAGTCTGAGTGAGTTTTATAACTGTGTAGAAGTAATTGAAGTCTACCATTTTAAAAAGCTAGGAAAAGAAACTACAAACAAAAAAAATATTTAATTTTATTTTTATTTATTTTACTGATGTAACTGGCAAATATAAGAGAGGAAGATTCACTCTGAGGATGAATTGAAATTGCCTTTTGTTTGACTATAAATTGACTCTGAAAAAATAAAGGACATCCATTTTAGCTGATATTTTTATGGAGGAGAAAATGTAGATTATTTAAAAAAATTAAATTAATTTTACAAATTTGTAATACATTTCTCATTGTGGTCTAGAAAAAGAAAAATTAAGTAGGAATAATTTTATATTTGCTGTGGAATTTGAGGTACCTGGTGGGTTTTTTCTGACATAATAGTAAAAATATGGGTTTCATAAAAGCCTAACATTTTCACTTTTTTATTATAACTTGGTAAAGAAAAAAGGAGGAACATTCAGTTTTTTTGGTTTGGTTTTAGATAAACAGAACAATGTAAGAAAATGCTTTCCTAATTTGAGAGGCTTCAAATTTCTAGTATGAGGAAAATAAACATGACATTCCATTTTGGACAAGACAATTAAAATAAGTGTGCTTATAAAATCCATTACAGAAGCTGATATTGTGATATACTTTGGATTGATTTATTTCATATATTCAGTAGAATTTAGACCTCACCACTAAGGAGGAACTTCACTCACTTGTTTGCACTTGACATCCAATGTCATTTGAGATGCACCCTCTGTTCTGCCTAATGCAGGGTACAGTTGTATCAAGTAGAATTTGAGAAGTGACTCTTTATTTTTTCTTACTCTAAATAATAATCATGAACCATAGAAATACCTGAATTAAACTTACCAGCCTGAAATGCAAACAGATTGGTCACTGACCAAACTGTTTTATAGGGCATTTAATGCTATTTTCTGTATAGAAGAATACATAATTCTTGGTCTACTCTTTCTTAAATTGATCGAAACCCCCAGAACATAGGACAAGAGAGAATTTATTTCTTCAGAACATAAAGAAAGAGATTTAAAAAATTTCTCAAAACTTGTGATACAAATATTTTGGCTTTGTCAATGGAAAATAGTTTACAATGAAATAAATTACTTGACAAATGGAATGAAACCTCAAAATTAAGATGGCTTTTCAGACCATGAATTGTTCAATACTTGAACAACAATTATATGCTATTTACCGCTTCTTCACAAGCCAACCTCTGTGCACAATTGAAAGCCCTAAAAGCCACCTGATAAAACATTTCTTCCTAATAGTTAAAATGGGGGGGAAAATGCATTTGTTTGTTGTCATTTCTTTGTGGTGTGTTTTTTTCTTTTCAGGAAGCAGTCAGCCTTTGAAAAATGCCCCCAGTTTTTGAAGCAAGTTTCAGGGTTTTATCTAGGTGGGGGAAAATTTTTGTTCAGAAAGACTGAAAATGGATGTGCTCATAGTAATAGGCAGGATGCATGTTCCTTTCTAACTTTTGGAAGGATGGAAAATATAGCATAATATAGCAAGATTAAACTGTCATTTAAATTGAAGCATTACTATTATCTCCTTAGGCATGATTTGTGTGGAAATATGGATTTTCTGCTTTTAGCTCTTAAATAAAGTATTATGTTAAAATTGGTTTGCATTTAGAATCATATCTTCAATTTATTTCAACCAGAACAGATGGCCTGGAATGATGTTAACGTGAACCTGGCTTTTAAATTGCAACACTGATTGGAATTTCAGCAGTAGACTGATTATTACAAAGAGAATAGCAGAGAGAAATAGGCAGTGAAGTCTTGAAAGGGAAGCCAGGAATGTAAAACTTAATTTCCCAAATATTAGAGAAGATATGATACATAGGATATTGTTTTCCTTAAATCCATAATTATTTTTAATTTTAATTTAAATAAAAGATTAAAAAATATATTAAATAAGATATTTTTCCCTAGTGTTTCAATCATATATTAAAACAAGCAATTTCTTGTACAAAATAAGCTTTGAGGGACAATTTTCTGTATATCCTAGAATAGTAATGTCATCAGTATGACAAAAACTCAGAAATTACTGTGATGATCATTAAGCACAGTAAGAATTAAGCAAGGTGACTTCTGACTACAGCCAAATTGCAGTTACAGATTCCACATAATTTATAATAAGAACTACAGAATATGTGGTAAATACACTTTATGCAAACTCTTTTTTTTTTTTCATTTTTGGAAGTTTTCCTTATATAACACCACAGAATTTATGCAATTTCTGAGGAAGTGATTTTTTATTTTAGCACTCTTATTTGCGTTAGGCTGTAGGATAGGCCCAGTAGAATGAATAATAAAGTTATTGCATATAGCAAAACCTCAAATCTAAGCTTGTCTTCAGCTGAGGCAAAATGTTAATTTCCCCTCAACCCTTAATTGTAGTAACTTCTATTAAGGCACATATTTTTGGACATCAGCTGATTTGACAGCAAGGGCATTTATACTTTGCCTAAGCACAGGCATCAGGCACCAAACAGGTAGGTCTGTAGTGACAGAGATCTCCCAGAGTTCCTGTGTCACATATCCAAAATCACAGGGACACAGAGCAAGTGATGGCAGATGTGTTCAGCCAGCTGAAATGAGACTCTGACTAGCAGGGATACTGATATGTAGCAATAAAAGGAAAGGACTCTATATTAGTGCAAGGAAGGTGAAACAACTAGAAAGTACAATTTATTATATTGTTGTTTTTCACCAAGCAAGTGCTAGCTTTCCACAGAGCAACAGACCTCTCTTCATCCTTCAAACTCAGGGATAAAGGAGAGAGAAGCTAGAATAAGGCATTGGCTACCTCTGTGTTTCTATCACAAGTTGGAATGCTTGTGCTCTCTGATAAAAGAGAAATTCAAGGGCAATAGAGAGATTTCAGGGCCCTGGGATGACTGGTAGAAGGATCAGGAGCATAGGTGGTAATTTCCTTGATCCTTCTGGTAGCAAGGAAAAATATTCATAGGAGTAGGAAAATCCATCAGTTCAATGTGTGGCTCTGAGACTGGTGTAATTGGAAAAATTGGGGGTTTTTAATCATGGGATTATCTACTCCACACATGGTCTACTGACACCTGATGAGATGCATCTATCTCAGGGCGGGAAGAGAGTTCTAGCACAGGAGCTAGTGGGCCTCATCACAAAGATTTAAATTAGTTTGGGAGGGGGCAAGGAACAAAACTGGGTTTAACCAGGATGAGCAATACGATGGTATACCAAAATTTAAGAAAAGAGGCACTAATGGTGTCCCTCAACAATCTGCTTCAAGAGGTGTTGGCTACAATGTACCAAATCTGAAATGTTTCTACACTAGTGCGTGCAGCATGTGGAACAAATGCACTGATTTCGAAGTTTGGCCCAGTCCCAAATATTTGACATCCTTGGCATGAGTGGGATGATTCCCGTGGCTGGAGTGCCCTGTTGGATGGCTACAGGCTCTTCAGAAGGGATATGATGAGCAGAAGGGGGGGAGTTGGCATTGTTTGTTACAGAAGGATTAGAATGTATGGAGCTCACAGTAGTCAGTGGCATAGTTGAGAGCCTCTGGGTGAGGATCAAGGAGCAAACTAATGTGGATGTCATTGTGGTGTTGTACTAAAAGACCATCTCACCTCCCAGCTAACACTGAATTATTCTTTGAGGAACAATGATATACTTCCAAATAACTGCCCTTGTCCTTAATGAGGGACTTGAACTTGCCAGAAATTAACTGGGAGCATCATGCAGCTGGTACCATCTGGGCCAGAAGATTCCTAAAAAACCTTGATGACAACTTTACGCAACAGGTCCTAAGGGAGCTAACTCAGAGTGATATCCTCCTTAAGCTATTCCTTTTCAAGCACAGTGAAGATTGGTGGCTGTATTTGCCACAGTGACCATGAAGAGATTGAGTTTAAAATCCCCATTTACAAGGGTAAAAGTTCCAGCAAAACCTCAGTTCAGAACGTGAGGAGAGCTGATTCAGGCTTCTCAGGGAATTATTGAATAAAGTCCCCTGGGAAAAACGTTTTTGCAGGTGCTGGGGTCCATGAGTGTTGGTCACATCCTAAGCACACAGGAGCAGGCAATTCCCAAATGTCGGAGGTCAAGCAGGCAAGGCAGAAGTGTTTGGACAATACTCTCAGGCCCATTATGTGACTCTTGGGGTGTTGTGTGCAGGGCCAAGAGTTGAACTTTATGATCCTTGTGGGTCCCTTCCAACTCAGCATGTTTTGTACTTCTGTGAAATTATATCAAACTTAAATTTAATTATCCTAGCATTTTAGTGTTTATTAAATTTGGATATGTGAAAGCAAACACAAGATATGTCAGAAAAATACTGAAATGCATCAAGCTATTTGCCAGAGATTCAAAGAGTGTGGACCATCTAAAACTTTCTTGAAAAAGCTTGCAAACTCCTGCCAATTACTTGGAAGGCTCAGTATGAAAAGTAACCCTGAAAGCGGCCAACTTTTTATATTTATGATTGCTTATATTGTAGAAGAGGAATTTCACTGAAAGGTAAGTCTCAGTGAAAGAAAACAAGTTATATGTCAGTATATTATTCTACTCTTCTGTTCCTGGATGTTTTGTTTTAAATAATCATATCTATATTTTAGCTACATCCTTAAATAAGAATGTGGAAGAGGAGTTGTGAATTTTAATCCTGGTTTGTCAATAACATTTTGAATGGTCATTCCTATAAATACCTTCTATTTAGCTCACTATTTGACTAAACATATTTCCCTTCCTCAAAATGAATTTATTTATGTACAAGTCTGATGAACATTGGCACTTAGATTGCAATAACTCTAATGACACTATTAACTGTAATATCAGAACATACTAGAATGCAGAAAAGGGGAGAAATTCATTATAATTGCTACCTTCTTGCATATTCTTTATTTCTCCTCAGATATCCAGTATTTAACAGGTAGATCTGTAAGAAGATACAATTTCTCAGTGTGCTACTTAGAGTACTTGTTTTGTAGTTAAACGTGCATTCCATTCAGCATTTTGTGAATACAAATAAATGGAATTATTTGCCATACATTTAATGTCCAAATAGAATTGATTGATGACATCTTGGCTTGATTTGAGATTACATCTCACATCCCTCCTGATTTGTTATGATATGAGACACCAGTATGTGTGGCTAGCCACAATGTCATTGTGCTACGCTGGCAGAAAAGTCTTTATCCCACTGCGTGTGGACAGTGAACCCTGCAGATTATTTAAGTACTACACTGTACTATATTATATACAAAAATAATGGCAATAAAAGTAAAATTCTCTCTCAGATTGTGTATTCTATCTAAATGGGGTGAGCTAACTTTCACCATAGCGGCCATCATAGTGCTGTGCCCTGTATCTGTATCTAGAAAGGTGTTATAAACACACAGGTGTTTTGACTACTGCTGAGCACTGCTCCAGCAGCATCACAGTCCTCTCTCCAACACCCCCTCACCCCCAAGCCAGGAGCACAGCCAGGACAGATCACCAAAGTGATATTTCTTCTCATATGGCACTATGATAATAATAGTAGTAGTAATAATAATAATAATAATAATAATAATAATAATAGCAGCATTAATCATAATAGTACTAATAAAAGTAATAAAAGCTGAGAGAGAGGGGGCCACCCATTGTTAAGGTATTTGTCTTCTAGAGCAACTGTTAAGTGTGCTGAGGCCATACTTCCCAGGCAGTGGCCAAATGACGGGAAATAGAGAATAAAATTTTTGTTTGCTTTCCTCTTTTAGTGCATGTGATCTTTGTTTTTTCTCATTGAAGTGTCTTTGCCTTGACCTATGAGCTCTTTTTTATCTTACTTTCTTTCCCCCTGTCCTTCTCATTATGGGAGTGATGGAACTGTTGAGTGAGTGCCAGGCATCTTCGTCCCTGTTCTTCAGAGGTTCATTATTTTCACTGAAGTATTTCTTACTGAAATTTTTTAACCTTTCTACAACAACGTATTTCTATCTCTATGGGACCTAAGGATAAGATATTTTTATTTGGAGTTACATTTTTGCACCATCATGTATTTAAAATGGAAGGAAAATAGAAAATAATCTACACAATCACCAGGGAAGAGCAATGATACCCACAGCTGTTCTGGCAGACTTGTTTCTTAATCTGACTCAGTCTACCTGTTTTAATTCTCATTTACCACAAATCAGTCATGTGCCATTTCTGTCTGGAAGGAAGGAAGATAATTCCTAGTTTAGATGTCTTAGCAGGAACTACAAATATAGACAAGATAAAGAACGTGACCACAGAATTGATTTGCAAATGGTTCGTCACTAATACAATCTTCCTGAATTTCCATAAATTTCACTCCATGGAATTATGCATGAGAATAATGTGTACTCATGGACTCATTTAATCATGAATTTGTTTAGAGGACTGAACTTGCGGGAAGACAAAATAGAAACAAAATGAGGAATAGAAATATCATAGTGCAGATAATTGCTTTTACTCCCAATTCACTGGCTTAATGTTGGTTCCATAAAAGCAATGATGAACTCATTTACTATTATTGTGAATGATTATTTCTGGAGGATTGTCATTCAGCATTAATTAACAATGATCATTATTTTAAAGTGTACATTGTTATTTCTTGCTGTTACGGTTGCTATTTCTTGCTGTTACAGTGCTATTTCTTGCTTTTTCATCATTTCTGATAGCATGCTTTTAAAATATTTCTTTGCCTAATTGGAATATGTTCATCCTATTTGTATAGATCCATTTCTAACTGCTACTGTTCAAGAGAGAAGAATAAACATCCTTTTTATTAAATGAAAATATTTTAATTTGTCTTTTACATCATGATGGCTGGAATTTATCATATGTGTATTTTTTTCTTATAAACATCAATAAACTATAATGCACAAGGTGTCCTACTCATGATCAACATGAGAAGAAGCTCAATAACTGTTCACAAAATAGATTAAACCCCTGCCATTGTGTGAGTAGCTTTTGGTGCAAGGAGCTAACATTCAGAAATTTTATCACTGATCCTAGTTTTTAAATACCAGAATATTCTGTCTCTGACACTTACAGACTTGAACTTCCTGGAAGAGAACACCAAGTCATGTTCTTTTAAATGAATGTTTTCCTATGGATGGCAATTAATGAACTCCAACAAATTTAACAGCTAGTAGTACTGTTTATGGACTAATGTACATAAAATATTCTCTGTTCTTGATTTCAGCAAAAAGACTCAAGGATGAATGATTTGCAATTGTATTTTTAAGATAATAGTGTATCTTGGATCAACATGGGAATTTAGTAGGGTGTAAGGTGACTTAATATCTCAGTTATCTGAAAATATTAATATTTGATATCCATACTCAAATTCTGAGCCAGCTTTATTCACTAACAACATGCTGTTAAAGAAATCCTAG
The DNA here is from genome assembly GCF_014805655.1 of Passer montanus. Classification (NCBI taxonomy): domain Eukaryota; kingdom Metazoa; phylum Chordata; class Aves; order Passeriformes; family Passeridae; genus Passer; species Passer montanus. The sequence continues at coordinate 252,522 of NW_024374368.1, forward strand.
AAAACTACTGCCTCAGAGGTATATGCTTTGTTTCCATGATTTTTTTAAATGAGAAATTTTTAAATAGTGAAATGGGAAAGGGTACAGTAGTCTTCTAGATGGACTCCAAGTTTAACTGAGCAAAAGGTCTCACGTCTTACCACTTAGCAACAAGGGAAATTGTATGAATATAAATGAGAATAGTGTAAAGGAGACTGAGAGACATGCTGGGCACTGCTGAATGATAAACTGGTGGTTACTTCAAAGAAAATGGTTATATGACTAAATCCTCTGCACAACTCCTGGAAACAAGGTCAGTGCTTTACAATAGATTTTTGACTTGATTTAATTTCTTAATTTTTGTTTGTTTATTTCTACAGATATGCTTTTTGATTAATCAGCTAGGGGTTAGTATTTGATAGAGGACAAATTCAACTCTTCCACTTACATGATTCTTGGTTTTAAATATTGGAATCAACATTCAAAACTCTACTGCCTGAGCTTATTGCTTGCAGTCTATTTTTAATCTCAATTATTTAATATGCTGTAGATTTTTTTTTGTGTTTAATATGTATGAATGTTTCTGTAACTGATATTCTATTTGAGAATCAGAATTTGTTTGTATCTTTATATTTGTAGGGAAAGAAATAAGGGTGTAATCCAACTGATTCCACTCATTCCAATGATTTGCGGATATTCGCAGCAAAAAAATCCTAATATATATTTGGAAAACTGTACCATCAAATTCAAATGAATTAGTGTGAGGTGTCTCTGAGATCACATGTCTTTCATTTGTCAGCAAAAGAAAGAGTTCAGGTGTGTTTCTGCACATTGAATAGTGTATGCTTTATGATATTTAAAATTTATTATAAAATTAATTCTATTATTTAGAATTCGTAACTTTTTTCCTGTTTGTGGAAGACATTAATGCGACCATATTCCCTAAACCGTTAGAAAGTGCCTGAAGTCATGCTTATCCATTTACTAAATATACTGACAAATTATGGATAAAGAAAATTAAGAAAAGACTCTGACCTTTAATGTAATACTAAAGCTAATATATTTAAAATTAAAGAAAAAACCAAAAACCCTGAACCCAACTAATCATATAAGAATGTGAGTTTGTAACTTGCAGCTTCAATCTGTCTGCAGTCAAGATGAAGATATAACCTGCTGCTATAATTACATATGTTAGAATGTACACTCATTTTTTTGATACACCTTTGAAAATTCCTGTCCTTACAAATTATATGATCCCACAGTGATATACGATGAGTTTAAATAAGTGCTTTGGAAGAAGAAATTTCAGATTATGCATGATGAATGGAGTCTTAAAATGAAATTGAGGTACTCAGTAAATATGCTACTGCAATCTTCCTTTTAAATAATATAGCTTCAGTTTACTAACATTTGTGCTCTATATCTCTACATATCTATATCTCATTATTAAAGTTCTGTTTAATAAAACAAATTCCTGTACTCTTTTATTGCCCAAGAAACTTCTTTGACTTTTCTTTTAGATAACATGTGATGACAGATGATGGCAATTTGAAAGCTCTTCTTACTTTGCATGTTTACTGAATTTTAGTTTAGGTAAAAGCTCACTGCTTTACCCCATCAGGATTTTTGAATAACTAGGTATGGAACTAAATTTTCAGATTTTTGTTTTTATATTCGGACATATATATCTGACTATAATAACCAATAGACTTACATTTGTCAAATGTTTTAAAAAACTGCAGCTATAATAGTTTCCATGGAAACAGGATTGAAAACTAAAAATAACATCAAATTTTAATGTGTTCTGTGAAAGAAATTGGTAATACTGTAGGCAGAAAATTACATTAAAAAAGACAGAACCCTTTTCCTATTTTGTGCCAGGTAGCAATAACCGATATAATGGCCTATTTTGTAGTATTATCTATGTATGAGGTGTCATCTTTATATTTGTGTCATCGTCATCTATTCGTAATTTAAATACATAAACAGAAAACTTGTTTTGAATTTTTCAAAACCAGAAATATGTAGTTGAGTTCTGAGTAAAAGCACTACCAATAGATCAGTCAAGGAGGAGGCATAATATTCTCTGAAATCAAAGTACCTGATTTGAAGCACTTGGAGGTAAGATTGCTGTGCAAAGAAAAGAGATTTTTGACCTGTAAAAAGAATAACATTAATTTTCTTTTCATATTATAGGAAGAGATACTTCTCCTTGAGAATATGAAAACATTTGGATTATATATTTATATAATGTATTCCCATACTTGTTTTTAAATTTAAAGATTTGAGAGAGTCTCATATTTTCTAGGGAAAAAAACAAACACTTATGTTTTGTAAATTGAGTACAATAAACATCTGGTTACAAAACCTTGGTAAGTGCTTTGTGGGATTTAATTTTTGGTTTTTAATTAGAGAACATTGTGTTTGAAATGCTCAAGGTATATTCGGAATCCTTCAGTCCTCCTCATTTATTGAAACAGGGTATCTCATGTTGCAAATTTGTAGTATTTAACTTCATTCCTATGAGTAATTTATTAATTTGGTGAGTGTTATTTTAATCAGATATGTGTGTAACTTTTTTGGAACACCATAAAACTTTTCTCATTTAAACATGACATTTTTTCAGTGTTAAAATTTTGAGATATTTAGATTCTTGGACCATTAAAAAATATACTATGGAATTTTATTGTATCTTTGACCAACACAGAGCTGCGTCTTCTCTGTGACTGCTCCAGCTTCCCTGTTGTGTCCATGCACAACAGATATGAGACTCTGCAAATGGGACTGAATAATAAAGACGTTCATCTGCATTGGAGGTGTTCTGAAATTACGTCATCCTACACCCTGTATCAAACTGCTTCCATCAAGAAAAAATTATGTGATATGCCCTTCTGAAGGGAACAAAAGACTCAATATGAAATACTGGACCCACTCCATAGGGCAGTTTGATGTCTCCCTGAGGCCTGGGTTAAACATGGGAAGATAAAAATTCCCCACCTTAGTACAGCCCTCAGATTGTCCTGCGTTATATTGATTTTCAGGTGGTCAGCAATGAAGTAGTAACAAGAAGTCAGAGGACAAGTGTGAGTGAATTCAGGGACTGGGGCTTGGGACAATAGGTTAAGGATTGGGAGCACAAGTAGAGTCCTTCCAGTTACAGGGAATGATGAGGGAAGAAACAGGAGACAGATAATCAATACCTGGTTCCAAAACTGGTGTTACTGGCAGAATGTAGACATGGTGCTCAGGGATGTGGTTTAGTGTTCAATTTGGCAGTGTTGGGCTCTATGGTCTTAGAGGTCTTTTCTAATGTAAATGATTCTAGGATTTTACGGTTCTGTGTTTTTTAACAGATGGTAAATTTAGAAAATGTTCTTTAAGCACACAAGCCTTACTGATCTCACATCTGGTATCTGATACCAGAGCACAGTCTACCATAAGCAGAAGAATACAGCATGAGGAAGTCAAACTATGTTTTTCACAAGACAGTGAGACAACTCTGATGGCCACAAAACAAAGATGAATTAGCTTTTATTCTAGTTTACACCTCTTGTTCCTAACTAAAAATTTTTTAAATGCATACATGTGGTGAAATGTTTCTGTGAAAAAGGGCAGTTGTGGGTGATCTACTTTTGCCTTTAAAAATAGTTTTATGTGAAAGCCTTCAGATAATCCTGATGTTTTACTGTTTGATTCTTTTATGATCTTTAAATATTTTATTTTGTAATGTGAATTTACGGCTTCACTGCAGTAGATTTGCCTTTCCAACATACTGAAAATTTAATATGAGAAACTGAGAGTTTTATGTTATGGAGGGAGTCTAAATAAGCTACCAAAATACTAAACAGGTCATTTGTATTGAAGTGTTTTTGCCTACCTCCATTTACATATATAAATTTACGATGTGAATAAAAATAAATTATAAACACCTTGTCTTTAAGTTAGTCTTACATGATGTTTATTCTCAAGACTATTTTCTATATATTACAGAACCAGGGAAAACTTTTTTCATCCAGTCCAAACTGAGATTTGTTTAGAACTTCATTTGAACATCTGAAAAATACAAATAAAAATCCTAGTTAATAGATCACATAATATTTTGGTGTCGATTGAATGTGTGATTTTTACAGGTTTCACTCCATCAGATATGTTTAACAAATATGATTGTTTTTCAGATGAAATTTTTAGTAGCCTTTTTTTATTGTAGAGCATGATGATGTCAGATGCTATCAAGTCTTAATGACCATGAGATGTACCTTAAAGGCAGGATTAGTATAGTTAAATATATTCAGCTGCCTTAATTTTAGGATTAGTCTTGGTTACTTTTGGGAATATCTGTGGTACCAATTGTAACTGCTGGACTGCTATGTTACTATAGCTTTTTTTCCTAAGGAATTAGTCAGCTTTTTTTGAGACTTAATATTCTAGAATCTCACAATACATCCTAACAATAAGAACAGGTTTCACAATTTTTTTTTCAGCTTGAAAATGTACCAATCCTTCCTTCTTCTCAAAAGATAGCTAGCATCTCTTCTTGTCTTATCCCCATCAAGGATAAACAAAATGTTTATTTTCATGTTTCCTGTATTTAAAAAGACAAATATTTGGTTTTATTTTTTAAATTGTATTTAAATTTTAAATTATTTTTATATTCACAAATACTGGGGAAATTTCTTTTCCCAGTATCATTTGCTGATTCACTGCATGGATTTTGTTCCACAGTACATTTGAAATTTAATTCTTTTCACACAAGCACCTATGCTCATTGTTTGTTCTTCAGGGCTGTTGTAGATTAATGCTGTTGGAAAATTGAAGAGGTTTATTTGCTATTGCAAATCACAAATTTCTTGAGTATATTGGCACTTGAATCTTCAGAAGGACTGGAACAGCTATGTCAGTGTGTCTATTATTCTAGTTGTTATCTAAATACTAAACCTGATGTTTTTAAGGGCATCACCATCACAACTCATCACCCCCATGCAGACGCACGCAAACACACAGACACACAGACACAGACACACGTACTCGCACACAATGCACTCATATGGACTGGATGATCTTAAGGGTCTTTTCCAACCAGCATATTTTTATTATTCTATGTAATTGTAAATTTCAGCAACTCCAGCACTGTGCAAGAACTCTTTTACAGGAACAAAAGAACTCTCCTATTTTAATGACTATTTAATTCTAGTCTCCATGGAAATATTTTGAAGGAAAAAACTCTCTAAATAACTGCCACTGGCTACTTAAAGGTAATGGAAAATGTCATGCGTGAAATTATAAAATGGACAGAAGCAGTTACAAAACTGACAAAATGACTAAAATGAGTTATTTGAAATAAGATGCAAACAATGTTTTAGAGAGCAAAATAAGAAAAAAGGGAAAAAATTTCTCTATAAGCATTTTGTACCACAAAAGGTGATAGACAAAAAGCAAAGGGGGAGTAATTTGTGCTACAAAATTCTTAACAGTCAAATGTCACCATTTAAAAAATCCTTACGGTTTAGTTTGAAAACCTCTCTTTGCTGTATGAAGAAAACATATGTCTGTCTTTTGTATTTAATGGTATTTTCGATTAAAGAAGGACTCTGAAAAGTACACAAGACAGTATTGGTGTATTATATAGCATTGTCTTATGCTGTGCTCCACCTGCAAGGAGACCCTACCCCACATCTTGCTACTCACGACTCTTTTATGTTTAAATATCTTTGAAAATATAAGAGCTTTCATATTGCTAGACTTTGCCTATCTGAATTTCAGTGATAGTGCAGACAAATTACTAAATATCTATTTATGACTGTTAAAAATCAGAATATTCTCAACAAGTAAAAGCATTGCATGGCAACAAGGAATCTGTGCTGCTTCAAGCAAGGTCCAGCCAGCTGAGGCCAAACTCCACTGCCAAGAAGAACAGTGTAAGAACATCTCAAAGAGATGCAACGTAGGGTTTGCTCTGCTGCATGCAGAGTGAGAGTCAGGGACCATCACAGGACCAGCTCTAAAGAGCTGATGGAGCATCTTTGTAGTGACTTATATTAGCTGAGTTTTGTATGTGTGTGACCACTGTTAATATTGATTTAATAAAGAGCTTCTAGTTTAACTTTTATTCACCCCAGAAATTTTAATATCTATGGTTTATAAGAGGATCCCTATGATCATGGTTTTCGAGAGAAAAGTATATAATTTCAAATGAGTTTTAAATTTCTATAATGCTGGGCTTGTTTGTTCTTTCATTTTGGTGTTTGCTATTGAAATAAAGTTATTCTGGATTTTTTTTTTAAGCTATAAATGTTTGGGTTTTTTTCTTTGTTTGATTGCTTTAACTTCTGGCAGCTGTCCATAGAGTTTTGAGTTTCTTAAGTGTAAAAAGCCCAATCACACTGCATAGGGTTAATATTGCTGGTAGCTCCAGATATTTGTAGAGATGGGAACACCAAAATTAACCTTTTGAAAAAGCATAACTTTGACTTTGTAATGAAATATAGAGAGCACAAAGTAAGGTTACTAGAGAAGTTCAACAAGAAAGCAGAATAACAATCTTGATGAGGCCACAGCAGTTGTGAGACAAGTGTACTGACCACAGCCTGTTGAAGTTTTACCAACCCTTCTGCCCTTCCATTTCCATTGCACTTTCCCAAATGTATTAAACTACATTCAACTTGGGCCTTCCTCTTCACTGCTTCTTTGGAGAAATAAAAAAAGATAAAAAGGCTCATGGGTCTAAATAAAAAGGGAAATAACTTTCTAAGTACCTACATGAGCAAAACAGACTCCACTGAGTACCATGCAACTGCTTGCTCACTCCCTCTCCTCTCATCCCCCATGGGGACAAGAATTTGAGAGAAAAGGCAAATCGTGTGTGTTGAGATTAGAACAATCAGTGCCCTGGTGGGTAACATTCCCAGTCCATACACTGGATATGATATTCTATGTAATGGAAAATCCCTTTGGCCAGTTCAGGTCACCTGTCCTGGCCATGATCTCATGCTTCCAGCTTTTTCTGCAGCTTCTCACTAGCATATCATGGGAAAGTAAAAAGTCCTTGAATTAAGGTAAACACTATTTAGCAACAACAAAAGCATCAATGTGTTATCTATTTTATTGTCACCCTGAATCCAAAAATTATTTATCTACTAAGAAGAAAATTATCTGTTTCCCTGCTCAAACTGGGACAGGTAGTAAGAGCCTTGTAGGGCTGAGATTCTCCTCACCTGTCTACTGCTAAATAAACAAAACGTATTTACAGTTACATATCCCAACAGGCAATATCAGAAGTTATTGCTTTCATTTTAGGACAAAGTCTCATAAATAATGTTGTGATATTATATTGGTATTATTATCAACACTTACTTTTCTCCTTCCTGCATATTTTTAAATAAGCAAGCCACTTGGAGTTTAAGGAAGTAAAAAAATTTATTGCTGATATTGAGAAAAGGATCTCTGGAATTTTGAATGCCTAACCTTTGGAGAATGTAAATATTTCTGAAAGGAAGAATTAACATGTTCCTGCTGTGAGTCCTACATGAAGGTACTCAGCTCTAGGAATGCAATTGCAATTCAACTGTCTGGTATAGAATTCTACACTCAAACCTGTAAACATGATGCAAATTTAAATTTACCACTGTTAAAACATAGCAAACTTAAATCCCATTGTAAATTGGTTTTGGTCTGGGTAAGGATTGGACTTTTGATGAAGTTTCACTGTCTGTCTCCCCAGATGTACTATAAATTTGTCATCATATTTGAAATATGAACTTTATTCTGTGCTTCTGTTTGTTTTACAACGGGAATATTTTATGACTTGTAGTTTCTTTTCAAAACTTTTACACAATTTCAGAAAAGTGTAAATTTTTCCCTGGGTTTTTCATTGCATTCAATAAATATTCAATAATTTAATTCTTTATTCTATATTATTATTGAAAAAGACCTTGACATCCCTTCTAATAGGAATAATCTATAATCATCAGTAGCAGGAATAATTCCATTTTACATGACTGTAGTATTACAATCAAGATCAACACAACTGTAGATACTAGAGAATATGTTTTTCTGGTGTGTTCTGATACTGAAATTCAAAATCATTAATTTTCAAATCAGACAAGCTGTGATATTTAGTGAAAATGTTGCTGAATACCACAGACCAAAATCCAGCTATTGCTATTCATGTGGGTGTAAATAAGTTTGAGGCTATATTAGTGTGCACTTTTTTAGTTAACAGAAACAATTACTTTGTTGACAGAGTGATGATACTGATGATGATTATAAGGGAAGGGAGAAAGTGTGATAGAACCCAAGCAAAACAAATGATGCAAGATCTATGTGATCACCAGCTGCTGACTGATACCCTGCCTGACCCTAAGCAATGATCAGTGCCCTGCCATTCCCAGTCCATACACTGGATATGATATTCTGTGTCATGGAAAATCCCTTTGATGATTTGATGAAAATCCCTTAATGATTTTTATTTAGACAAAAGTGGAAGCAGCTTGTGTAAACTTCTTTAGAGAGGACAAAGCGACAGAAGAGATGTTAAATCTTGAACAAAATTCCTGCTTTCCTCTTTTAATTATAAAAAACAACATTTTTTTGCAGGGATATAATAATTTGTAACTTCAGTTATTTTTCTGAAATGCTGAGGGAGAAGGTAATTCCACTTTTTTTTTGTTTTTATTTTTCCAAACTAACATCAATATGAGGAAAAGAAGAGGTTGAAGTTCTTCTGAAAGCATTACTAAGTTTGTCCATTATTGATTTTGTTCGCTTTGCCAATTGCTTACGTCCAGATAGGCAGGTCATGTCCACATTGTTATAAATTTGATGATTCACAATTATAGCTGAATAATACTTCAAAAGAAGGACAGCAAAAGGCCAGATGCTACAGTTTTATGTGCTACAGGAACAGTATGTAGATCCATCTGTATCAAATAAATACAGGGTGTTTTTATGAGGCTGTTGTTCTTCCATATGCTTGTTTCCACATGCACCTACCAGAAAAATATACAACTTGGGCATGTGTGACAACCTTTTTACGTGTTTGTGCCAGTTCTGCCCACTTTCAACAAAAAAGGAGTAGTTTAATCATGAAACTTTGCTGCTGGAGTTTGTTCCATTCTGTTCATGTTGCAAAAAATCTCTGGCTCTAAACCAAGAATAATAGGAAATGTTGACAATATTAAAATTTTATCTTCTTTCTCTGCAAGGAAGGGGAGAGGACAGGTCCTGACAGGTTCTGAGCATTTTCTATAATTACAGAACAACTTATATTCTTGCAATTTAAGAAGTAGAGCTTTTCACTAAGTTACAATGCCAATACTAGTGATATTATTAGGTACTTTTTTCAGTGACAAAAGATATCTTCCTCTTAAATGTTTGCTAAAAAACCTGGAGGCACAGAGAGTATCAATAAACCCTTTCAGCCACAGTCTGAAGAGAATAAGGTCATTGGTGCATTAAGTTATTATACTTTTGAATATACTTTCTGTTTTCCTTCTGTTTTCTCAATTAAGACATACTTAGCAAAATTCATGCGGAATAACTCTGAAGTAAAATGTCACAAAGTATAAAAACAAGTGAAAATGCTCTTAATGAAATTAAAGTTGTGGTCACCATGTAACTGGATCTCTGAGTTTGTGGAACAATAAGAACTTTTATGTTGGCATTTATACTGCAAAATGCAATGAAGGATTTACAATAAACCAGTCTGATTAAAGTGGATTATTGTGATTTTAAAATGAATTGTAAGTATTTTAATTAATTTTATGTCAATCATTTTATGCTGTAATTGTCAAATCAGAACAGAAAGTGGAAAAAATATTCTAACTCATTTGATATCATATTTTTGATTGGTTTGAAACTTGTTAATATAAAATATTGTGTGGCTAGATATGTCAGAATATGAAAAGGAAAGTGTTACAAAATTCCTAACTCTTAAAAATCCTACCATGCTTTCGAATTAGCTACAATTGAAATTCAGTGTACTTTTCACAAATTTGAATCTGATTTGAATTGCTAATTATATTTCAATTGTACTCTAGTCTAATTCAATTATTAATGCAAACAAAAAATGATTGCTTAAGAATTGCATATTCCAGAGATTACCTGGTCAAATAAATCCACTTATATAATCATATTCATAATAAGTGACACAATAAACTGATATTCAATTTGACAGAGATTTTCTTCAACCTCTTTGTCCTTTATATAAATCAATATTATCTTTAATATTATCTTTTTTAAAATCAATATTATCTTAAAACTCTTGCAGTTAGATGAGTGTGTTAGTGTTGTGCATTTGATGTGATTTGCCCTATTCATAACAGAAAAAAGGATATCAGACATTATCCATTTGTTTATCCTTGGAAAAAAAGAACTTTCTTTTCAGCTTCATTTTTGTGTTATTATCTAAAAGCTGCATTTGCTTGATTCCTTACCTAAGCTGAGAAAGAGCTAAACTGCTGGGTTTTAAAATGTGTGGTATACAAGATTTTAAAGAAAGACTGCATTTTAGGTAACTTAAACCTTTTGGAATAACAATATTTCACAGCAAAATAAAGCCATTTTAGAGTATGGCAATGAAGCATTGCAGGAAGTGGCTTAATAATAAAACCAATAGTATCTGTCCTTTCAAATAATTCAGATTTCTGCTCAGGTTTGGTGAAAGTAATCGAAGAAAGAAAGAAACATGTCCATGGTTTTACCAATCCTATAAACTGCTACCAGAAAAGAGGACCAGTTTTGTTCCCATTCATTCTTTTTCTGTTTCTATTTATCAAGCGTGTGTGAAATTTTCCTGACTTGGAAATCAGCAGTAGCCTGGTGTTCTTTAATAACTGCACAGAAACATAGTTTATCACAGAAAAGTCTGTAATGACTAAAGTCATTACATTAACACTTTGCTAAATAACTTTAGATATATCACTTCTATTTAATAATTCAAAGAAAATATGCCAAATGGTGATATTTTAGAGAATGTATTTTCAGCTTTATCTGCAACACTCTGGTTTAGACAACCAGTAGCTTCCAGGAAATACAATGAATATTAAGTTTTCAGCTTGTGCTGAGACTTTCAATATGTTCTGTGTTTTGGGGAGGTATCAGACTAGTGCATTTATCCTCAATTAGCAGAAATGTCAGCTGGTTGATAAAATGAGTATAATCTGATGCTAATCAAAATTTAATAATCCCTTCTTATTAGAAAGGATTTTCAGTAGGGAACTGAAATCCACCAATAAGGTTGCTCAGCAAGAAAGTACTTTTGATTAGAGAGAGTGATTTATGTATTATGCAAAATAAACTTAAGGGTCAGCAGATTAACATACCATTCAAATGCCTTGCTATGCATTTTCAATTCTACAGAAGCTTCGACATCTCACTGGAAATTTAAAGGTACAGAAATTATACAAAAACCACAAAGTAAAACTCTTCACATTTTAAGGATATTTTTGTGTATTTGCTTGGGGTATTCTTTTGTTTTATCAAGTATTAGTGTAATACAGCATCCTGGGAATCCTCTGCTGAACTCCAGTTTATCAATGCCTTTTCTGTCTTGAGGGTCCAGAACTGGATGCAGTATTTTAGATAAGCCCCTACTGATTGGAGAGTAAATGAGATAGTCACTTTGCCCAGCTGTGTTCATAAAGACCAGGGTATGGTTGGTCTCTGCTGCTGTCCGTCTCTGCTGCTGTCTCATGGCCAGCCTGCTGCCTACCAGAGCAATTACTGCCTGTCCCACAGAGGCCCTTCCCAGACACCCTAAAATGAAAGAACTAGAAATTACTGTATCTGTAATTGTTTAAGTCAAGCCAAACAATTGCTTTTACATTTAGTTAGGTTATGCACCAGGTAGCTCTGTTTCATACATGGCTAAGTGATATCTAATATTTCAGTCGAAAGAATAGTTAAAAAAAGGTGTATGCTGAGCAGCATTCCTTTGCTGTGTATAGTATCTTTTTTCCAAAATAGGAAAATTAGAAATTTACATAAAATAGTGATTTTGCACAATAAAATTTCTATTCATACACTTCAACCCTACTCATGAATTCTAATGTCATTTGGAAAAAATCCAATGTTAATATAAAACAAAGAGAAAAACAATTTAAAAAATTTACTCACTGTTAGGAAAATTTAAGTAGTAAGTAATTTCCACTCATAGAGTGGAATTTTGAACTCAGAATATTTTGCATGGAAGAATAAAGTCTAGCGCAACTTTCTTCCTTTAAAGTATGAGCAAAACATTTAGTGCTTTGTCTCTTGAGAATTACTTTTGTTTGTTTTTTAAAACCTGTGAACACCTTCTTTATTAAATGTATAATGACAATGATGAAATATTTACAAAACACACACAAATGTTTAGGATCCATTCTAAAATCACAGTAGAACTGTTCAATTTAATAAATTTGAAGAAAAAATCTTCAAACTTTCTACTGCAAAGCAACGGATTGCTGCTGTACTTAGTCTTAGTCAAGACTCATATACAGCAGAAAATTAGCCGTTTAGACGTGTGTATGGCATTTTAAATGTAAAAGCTATTGTAGTCAAAATGTTGAATAAGAATGGAAGATATACTTCTTACTGGGTAATGTTAATATTAATAGGGGTTTTTAATTTTTCTAATAAACAAAAGATTGCTTACTAGGTAGTTTTGTAGAGATGACTGCCAGTATATTAAGGGAAACAGCATCTCTTGAGATAGTTCTTAAATTAATTAAAGGAGGTTCATTTGTTTTTTTATTATTTTAATCTTTAAGGGCAAAAGAGGAGTTTGGGGGAAAAATACCATTAAATTAGACCATATATTTTAGAAGGCTTTGAAAGGAGTGGCTATAGGAGATGAAGAGCACCTAGAAGTTAAAAAAAAGAAGCTGAATACCTGATTGCCAACTTATCAAAAAGGAATAGAAAATAAACTGAGTAGTGGAAAACTGCTGAAAAATGTGCTTTGTGCTTTTTAAAATGGTTTTTTGTAAACTTTCTAGAGTTTGTCCAATTTAAATAGCATTTGAATGTTTATTTGAATTTTGTTTGAATTTTTATTTGAATGTTTAGTGATTTATTCTTCTGTGTATAAAAATTTTTTTTGTAAACTTTTCTAGAGTTTGTCCAGTTTAAATAGCATTTGAATGTTTATTTGAAAAATTTTGTTTGAATTTTTATTTGAATGTTTAGTGATTTATTCTTCTGTGTATCTTTTGAACCTTTCTATAGGCCTCTGCAGTACTCTGTCTGCCACATAGAAATACAGATTATATCTGTCTTTCTAACTGCACTTCTCTTTATATGACTAATTTCTCGCTTAAACTGTTCTGTCCAACATATCACAATAGCTCATCATGATGATTAATTCTAATGCGTTCCAAAAATATCCTTTGATGCAAAAAGTATTAAAGCATCAATCAGTCAGCCTCTAATTGTGATTTATTAACCTTCCAGTAAATTCAGTGATTTTCAGTTCTCATTTTCTTTTTATGCCATGAACTAACTGCTACTGATCTGCTCTCTGAAAGAAAAATATGTCTGATTTGCTTTTTATTCAGTGGGCACATATTTTTAATGGCTTCTACTATAAGTGGGATAACTAAAAATGTGATTCTTTAACTTCCTTGAAAGAAACACCAATTGTACTTTTCTAAAAAATATGTTTTTAAATGAGCTTTTTCATAGAAAGAATGTGTACAGATCCTTTTCTTTTACTTCACTAAGAATGTTGTCCAAATTCACAGAAGATTCCATTTTTATTTTTCTGTTCAAAATTAATTTGAAAGTGCTGGTTACACTGAAAAAAACCTGCTGGTTTAGGCTGGTTGAGGCATGTATGAGTTCCACAACATAATATTTCAAAACAGTTTGGCTGACCTAAGCCAAAGGAAATAGCTGAGACCCAATGGGAGTAATTTACTGCAATGAATCTGCTGTCTTTATAGAACTGCCCAAATGTGTTAAATGCACTAAAAATGCTTCTATCTATTAGTGCCACTGATTTGAATTATTCTTGTCTATAGTGCTTCAATACCAATTATTATAGAAATATGATTTACAGGGAGAAATTCGCTTACCTGAGCACAGGTGGAGAGTGCTATGTGAGCTGTTTTAGAGATTCTGTGCTGATAGAGGAACAGATACAGCCCAAGCCTCCAAGAGATGTGCATGCTTCTGCAGGAGGAGCCAGAGCCTGGACTATTTACCTTCTGGAACCCCAAGAGGCACTGGGCACTCTACTTGTTCAAGTAAATTTAGTCCACAGTCTTTCTGCATGGCAGGATTTTACACTGGTAAGAGCAGATAGCATTAAAGATCAACAGATATATTCAGTTGTCACCTCCTTTAAGAAACAAGAGAACAAAAACTAATATCTTAAAGACTCAGATAACATTGTAAAAACATTCTTCTGTTATTTATGATCCAAAGGAGTATTCCATTTCATTATTTTTTTTTTCCTTTATAGATCTCCCATTTTGCCAAGTTTTCAGCTAATTTTATGTGGGGGGATAGAATATAAGGTAATCTTACCCCTGAGGAGTTGCAGCTGTACCAACTACCAGAGATTAAGAACAAGCCACAGCTGTAACCAAGAAGAGTGCTATTAAAGAGTGGGTTGGCTGTGCTGTGGAGGAAATTAAGAGTTTGTTGGCTGTGCTGTGAAGAATGAGTCAGTACTGCGAGGAGCTGCCTATGAGAAATCATGAAGAAGGTATGGAACTTCTGCAAATAAGGAGACAACAACTGAACTTTTGCAAATAACTGCGAATAAGGAGACAACAACTGAACTTTTGCAAATAAGATGACAACAATTTTAAGGCATAGATTTCATGCTCATGTTAGAGATGAAACTGATAACAACAGTTGTAAAAGTTGCCAAAAGACATATCTTTGATTAAACTTGTCTCATTTATTATGTAAAAGATGCTTAAAAGGAAAAGTATTATCTAACTCTAGTACAGTACTAATCCTTCAGAGATTAAAGGACTGACCAAATTCACAAAGAAATCAGTTTAAAAGTGCTCACAGATTTGAATAAGACATGAGCAAACCCTGGAGATGATAGGAATAAAATTAATAACACTGTGAAATAACAAAAAAATTTCCTTTGTTGTAATTGTATTTTAATTGTGACAGAATTTTTTGCAATGCTAACGAAATGAATAGCAAAATATGGGAATTTGAATTTCAGCTGTTAAAAATTTGCCTGGTTAACTCAGAGAAAATATTTTTATTAACTTTTATGAAATATCATATTTTTTCTAAAATTGTTTTTGTATACATATATACACAAAAATATAATAAAAACACCCTAACATATATATAATAAATAGTTTTAAGTCTTTTTTTGTCTACAGTACTAAAGGCTAATTGCTGTACACATAATTCATTAATTAGAGAGGGTATATGTGCCCCAGGAAAATTCCATGAGAAAGTGACAGAGAGAGATAAGAAACACTCTGGTCAAATACTCTTTACAACAAGAGCAGATAAATTGTGTTTCAAATCATAACCAACAAGGTAGTTAGAACCTCTTGAACATTCAATGTTGCAAACAAAAGTCAAAAATATTGTGTAATATATTGTAGGGTTCCAGATCAGAAATTCCTCACTTGAAAAAATGATAGAACAGTTTATATGTTATTTATACCTTTTGTCTGTATCCTAGACCTAATTTATCCCACCTCATCTGAGGCATGTAACTGAGGTATCTAGGACAAAGATGTAAATGCTCTGGTATCCTTTAAATTGTGGCTTAGCAAATCTTAAATATTTAAAATTATAACTTAAGTTGATTGTATAAATTATATTGATAATATCTCAAAGTATTCAAAATAAAGACTAGAATATACAATTTCTTTTATTAATTTTACTGAGTATTAGTAGTATGTTGTATTTACATATTTTCAATGAAGTTGAAAGTTGATGAAAGGCTGACACTCTTTGGATCCTCTCACTTTAGATTTTGAATGATTTTTAATCAGTTTGATGCTGAGAAAACATAAGAATAGTAAGTCTGAAATGAACTAGATGACTTTTTGATGATTTCTGGGAAAACAGTAGTATCTTGCTGGAGCATTTCACTCTTCTCAAACCACTTTCATTTTAAATGTTCCTAAAGATACCAAAGATATTGTAACATTGTAGAGATCATGTTTTATTGTATAAATGGGATTTAACCTCCTTTTAGCCATGGCTGTATTTGTCTTTTCATATTTCACACAAGAACCATGTTCATCAGAGATTAAAGGTGATATAACTGTCAAAGAAAGAGAAGGTTTTTGAATGAAATCAAGTCTTGGTTATAATATGCATTGTTCTTATGTTTCGCCTCTTACATGCCGACAAATTCACTGTGCATGGAGTTCAAAGCATCTTAATGCTCCTCCTAATAGAGAATTTAATTAATTTTTTTAAATATTTGGAAAAAGGTTATTAAAAAAACCTTAAAGATCATAAATAAGCATTTATTATTGACAAATTCACTGTGCATGGAGTAAGTAGAGAGGTTCAAAGCATCTTAATGCTCCTCCTAATAGAGAATTTAATTAATTTTTTTAAATATTTGGAAAAAGGTTATTAAAAAAACCTTAAAGATCATAAATAAGCATTTATTATAAAGTGACTCTTCAAGCACAACATTCAGACCCTGAGTTGTGATTTAACTATCATTTCTATTACCGTGGTTGCCTGCGAAGGCAGATTATGTAAGGGTGAGGAAGGTGCAGAATTTTCATTCTTGAGTATGTAGGTGTTAAAACTTCCTTAGATTCAGACTTCCGTAATTATACATATAATGGCTATAAAACTGTCTCTTACTAGATGGAGTGGGTGGGCAAAAAACAACCTTTCAGGCATACAGAAGCTTATGAAGATTAGACAGGGTTTTGGTGAATACATGAAACACTGTTAAATGGCAAGTGAGATTTCTCGTCAATGTTCAGTAGAGATATTCTTGCTTTCTCTAGTCATGCTGCAAGGGCAGAGAGCTCAGACAGTCTGAAACCCTGGGCCATGAAGCTACTTTAAGTAACTGTGAAAGGAGGGACTGTGAAATTGTCAAAATAAATGAAGCATATAAGGTGAAGGATAAGGGTATAAATAACACAAATGCAAAATAAAGTCAGTGGCTCAGAAATGAGGGAGAATACTGTTAGGGATGTTTTTGTTCAGTGTCAAGTAAAACTATGTAGTACAAATAATCCCACCGACCATATAAACATCATTTCAGGTATAAAAGGTATTTTTGAAGTAAATTATGAAGTTCTAATCCTTCAGGACCAGGTTTGTTATGACTGTAAGAGCTCATGGCTCTCACCACTAGAACCCACAAGACTCTGTCTTAGTTTTATTCTCTGTTTTCTTGACAGTAAAGAGTAGATAGAGATGTTTTGCTAAATATAGTACATTACAACAACTGTTGCAAGGTAAAAGACCCCAATGCCTTTGCAAATCCTGGTAATCTTTACATTTTAGTGTAGTACTGTGCCAGACTGCTCAGTTCCTCAAACTGGTGCTGGAGAAGAGAAGGCTTCAGGGTGACATAAATGCAGCCTTCTTGTCCCAGAGAACCTACAAGAAAAAATGAAGAGGGAATTTTACACTTGTATGTAGTGACAGAACAAGGAGGAGGATGACTTTGAAGCGAGACTACGCTGAGATTAAATATTAGGAAGAAAGTCTTCACTGTGAAAATGGTGAGGCACTTGGAACATATTGCTGAGAGAAATCCTGGATGCCCCATCTCATGTTTAAGATTAGGTTGGGTGAAACTTTGAACAACTGGGTCTAGTGAAAATTGTCCCTTCCTGTGTCATAGGTTAGATCTGGGTAATAGTTAAGATTCTTTACTACTCAAGACGTTCTGTGATTGATGAACATAATTTTGATCATATTTTTGCAATGGTTTTTATTTCAAAATGTTAATGAGAAAAAAAAACAAACGTGTTCTTATTTTTATGATTTTGAAATATAGAGCAATAAATACATTTCTTTAATGTTCAGCAATGTTGAAGGGAAGATGTAAATCTGTAACAAACTAACATATGGTCAAGTATTTGGAATCATATCTTCAAACTACACATATATAATTTCCATATGTTTTCAGAAATAACAAGTTCTGAAGTGCTTGTGTTGATTTGAAGTTAAGCACAAACCCAGAAGCAAAAAAGGTTGCTTTATTGTTCTTGTAAGCATTACTATGGACAAATTAATTTAGGAATGGTAATGCAAAGTAGTTAGACATTGTACCAACGTTACTGACAAAAGGTGAGTACATTAAAAAGTCATTACAGTTATATACAACTGCACATATAACTACTCAGAGTTCATTTAATGCATATTTTTTCAAGATTTTTTTTCAAATAATTGATTAAAAGCCCTTTTTTTTTGCCTGTATATTGGCTGATGCTGTTTTAGCAGCC
Source organism: Passer montanus (assembly GCF_014805655.1). NCBI lineage: Eukaryota > Metazoa > Chordata > Aves > Passeriformes > Passeridae > Passer > Passer montanus. The sequence continues at coordinate 270,899 of NW_024374368.1, forward strand.
ATGGACATTTGACTTCCTTTACTGCTGATAGTTTGCAGCAGGTGGTTTGCTGTGCTGATCACTGGGACTTAGTTCTCTTCTCCTTGAGTACCCACTTTATATATTTTAAAAACACATGAGATTTCCAGGAAGGATCATTTAAAGATGATTAAAATGTTGACTCCTGATTCTCAGTATTTTAAGTCAGAACAGAGTACAGCCAACAATATTTAAAAGAAAAATGTGTTCTTAAGAGGTCATCTTATGAAATCTTTTCTTTAGACAATGGTTTTCTTCAAGCTGAAAGTGACTCACAAACTAAATAGGCAGTTGACCTTTAATAGTCCAAGCATTTTAAAACATACATATTTCTTCAGAATTGAAGAAATAGATCTGCATTGTTTTTTAATTTACAGATTTAGTTCCTGAATAAAAGAACTTTCTTATCAAATAACTTATTTTCACAGCTCACCAAAATACAGAAATATACAAAAAGTATTGAACAGTACTTACGTATTTCATACTGCTTTTCTCCACGTTTTTTCAAAATTGATAATTTTACTTTGTGATCTTGATTATTTCAGTTCATATATAAAAGCATTTAAAAAAGGAACATGAAAATAATTCTACATATGATGTTTTTTTTTTCTCTGTCTCCAAAGAATCCAATATATGTTTGCAATTTTGTTATTTCTCAAAATAATACTGGATCCTCTGCTTTCTGTTGACACATTGGGATACATTTTGTATAGAAAAATGGGTACTGACTGGAAAAAAATGTAAGACTGAGAGTGTGTGTGTAACACAGTAGCAGCCATCTTTGAAAAGGTACTGATTTTCAGAGAATACTTAATGATAGAAACTGAAATATAATTTAAGTTTGCTTTCAATATTATGTCAGATTTTTAGGAATCCTGTAGGGTTCAAAAAAGAGCCAGGGAGTGGAAATTATTCTTGAACTGATTGTGATTCTTATAAGGATTATTCTTCTTGCTTAAAAACTGACACAAAATTAGAATGAATTTTCAGACTTGCTTTTTGTCAAGTTTTGGTTTTCTTCTACCATTAGGTTATCTACTGCCAGTGTCCTCTATTCTGTGAAGAGTAGCACACGTAGTGTGTATATATTTGTCTAATGTCTTCCTTTCCCATTTTTAAATCAAGAATGAAACCCACATGCTCATAGATATGGCAGTTGAGTGTTCAGTTTGATTTAACTGTGCCAAGTTTTTTTCTGCTGACTTTCAGCAGATCAACACTGCTTCATTCATGTGCTTTGTTACTCAAGAAACTGGTAAACTCTCCATGGTCACAGAGCAAGAATGACGTCAGCCATGAAGATTAATGGCATTTCTTGTAGAATAAGGTGCAAATATGAAAGATATGACAGTAAGTGTTCGTAAAATTTTTTATGAATCAATGCAACGTTACAATTAAAGAATCAAATGTGTATATACCTCTGTGAAAAGGAAAAGCTAAAATAAGTTTCTAACTGACACAGTTATTTTTCAATAATCAAGAAGAAATTTATTAAGTGCAAAAATTATCTCTGTTTTATACTAAATTTATTTTATATTACATTTTATATTTTATATTTTTTTTATTCTACTGTTATTTTATACTATCTTTATGTTATATATAGGAAATTTTATGTAAAATTGCAAAATATGTGTCCGATTCTACTTTTCTGCCCTTTTTTCCATCTATTGAGTGCTGTATCTAGAGATATGCAGTGGTCCATATCTGTTACTTATTCATTTATATTGCACTTTGTCTTTTATTATGTTTATACATCCTGCTCAGAAATGGGAACACAATCCCATATTCAAAAGAGACAATTCCAAGTAACAGGAAAAGTAGATACAGCAGAATCTAAATCTTGCATTTTACTTTATCAGGCGAGATCATTTTACAGACAATATTTCAACTGATCCATTATAAGAATAGTTGCAAAATGGAATTTCTATCACCTGAAATAGTGGATACTGAAGAAATTAGTACCTTAACCAGGCTTTGAGAGAAGAAATGGAGAGATAGGTATTAATTATTATTAAATTAAAGAAAGAAAATCAAAATTCTCTTTAATTAAAATAGGGTTAGTAGCTGAAAAATTGTTCCTGTCAGGTTTACCATATATTTTAAGGTAACTGCCACTACTACCTGTGGCCAGTAAGCTAAAAAAGGGAAGATGACTCTAAGCCAAAGTAGCAGATGGTCCATGATCGGTAGAGAGTCATTCATTACAGACACCTGTCCAGACTTATTTCATTGCCATTACCGTGTCAAAATTCTGAGAGAAATTCAACAAAATTTTCAGCACTTCAGTGAATCAATGATAGCTGTGTTACAAAATTGGCCATAAATTGTAAATTTGAGAATAAACTGGTGAAAAATGGCAAACATTATGGAACTAATTTATTATCCCCGGTAGTAAAGTGGAATCATGATACAATTTATAATGTGCAAAAGATGTCTATGTACAAGAAGTCATGATGAATTAAAGAGCAATAAGAAGTTGCTGGGCAACTGTACGTCACCAATCACCATTGCCAATAACAAATCTCATATGAAATACAAAAAGAAAGATGTTTATAACACCATGTTTTTATGCTAACTTCTAGTGATGTTAGTCAGTGTAGAGTCAATTACTAACTCTCATTCGAAAATACAAGTAGTCTGCCATCTTCAGAGCAAGTTTGCAGAGTTTTATCACCCATTCCAAGTTGAAGTTAGACTTCATGACATTTCAATGCGTGAAAAGTCTTAATTATTGAAGAACAAAAATTGAAAAAATTGTTCCTTTATGAATTTTTGGGTTCTTTTCTGGTAGCAAGAATAATTTGATCTCTAGTCTGCCACCACAAAAAAAAAAAAAAAGCTAAGAAATAAATAAATAATGTAATCAATATAGAGCAAGGGAAATGTAGTTCATAAACTTCTCTCAACTCAAAGTTTACCACCACATGGCATTAGAATGTTTCAGAAGACATGAAGCCCTATGCTCAAAAAAAGTGCCATGATCATTTTTTGCAACAGATACATTGACAGGTATTAGCTGTCCTTACCAGATTAAGTTGTCTTTCCTACTTTGCATGTAGTAGTTTCTTTGGTCTGCATTCCCACGGAGGTCTAGATATCCCCTTTCTGTGGAGCCAAATAGTTTCTAGGATGTAAATTTGAGAAATTCTCTCTTATATATTAAGTGACACAGGTTAGTGGAATCCACAGGTTAGTGAAATCCAAATTAACTAAACAGCACTTTATTCACATATTGGTTGTGAATTTCTATGCACAATTTTTATTTTCTAAACATCCTCATGGAATGATCAGTAGTCATAGAATTTATGACTATAATTTTTGATTAGCTCAGCCTTAGCTGGCAGCAGGTCGCTCCTGGAGTCTCCTGTCATTGGCTGTGCCAGACATGGGGAAAGTTTCTGGCAGCTGCTCAGAGAAGCCACCCATGCAACCCTCTGGCTACCAAAACCTGGCCACACAAACCTAATACATTATTAAATAAGGATGATAAGTATTTATAAAAAAACCCAAAAACCAGTAGTAACAGAGAATTTTTACTATGCAGGGTTGATGAGACACTTTTCATCTATGACCAATAATCTCAAAATATTCAAAAAGCAGAATAAAAAAGACAACTGTGCCGCCTATGCAGATATCTAAGACATATTAAGTGAGAGACTGAGGCTTATATAAAGCTTATGAAGCTTCTTAATTTTTGGAAGAAAATATAGTTGTGTTCATCATTAATCCTACATCAAAACACAGAATCAGGAAACCACTCCACCAAATAGGACAAAAGAACTTAAAGTTTCACAAATCTATTAACCCTTTTACCCGTCCTTTGTAATCTTGAATTCAACCTCTAGTTGTCAGGATACTTCCCTTTAGGGTTTATCTAGAGACAGATGCTTAGGGAAATTAATTTAAATCAGTTATTGAGTTTGGTTTATGGAGGACTAGTTAAAGACTATTAGATCCCCATTCAAAGATTAAAAAGCATTCAAAATCAGAACTGAAGTTAAATTAAAGAGCTTCTAACTCACCTGGAAATGAAGTGAGTTAAGTCCAGTAAAGAATACTTTCCATGGGAAGAAGAATCACAGTAAATATTTCATTTAAAATAATTAATCTATATGAAATTTTGTTTAGTTTGCAGGGACTTTCTTCATTGACTTTTAAGACAGTGAGGACTGATTTGCATACATTAATTTTTTGAATATTTTATGAAATTCAGAGTACTTACTTCTACCTAAAAAAGGGGTTTCATAATTAAAAGCAACACTTTCAAACATTTATTAGAATGACTAGGAAAAGTAATACCAATGTAGGAATCTCTCCACATAGAAAGAGTTAAATTGTATAATCTAAGGGAAATAAATACTGTTTAAATGTGCAAAATAGAAATATCAGATATGATTAAATAGAAAAAAACCCCCTAAGAAATGGTAGTTTATTCTTCTACCTTTTTTTATTTTTGTTTGTTTTTGCTCTCCTGAAGCTGTATCCCTGCCTTTTAGCACATAAATGACCCTTACACATTTTATGTGGAGGGAAAAATGTCACCTATCTCCATAAAAAGTCAAGTGTATTTCAAACCAGCAAAATAATAGAGAGTATTTTCATCAAGTGTCTTTCTTCTGAGAGCTTAAATTGATATTAGACATACATAAGATTTAAACTGACATTTGGTTTGCAAAAGCAATTTATGTTCATCAACCTCGTCAGTATGAAATTGTTGATAAAGATGAAACCATATTATTTATTCCCAGGACCATTTTTAATAATATGATGTAAATATAATATTGAAATATTAAATACTTTTTTTACAGATCAAGTGAAACTGTAGCCTGCATTATCTTTCATTGAAATATAACAGTAATTTAATATTCAAGTTTTATTAAAAGTTATGTGGTGTCATTTTATTACTAAGTTTATTCTGAAACAAGTCAACATATTGCTTAGATACACTGAATTTTGAATCTATATTTAAATAACTTTAATTAACATCACTGTCCTCTTTATTTATTTTGGCTTTACATTAGGATCGATTTTTCACAAATTGTGAAAAAATGTAAATAAAAATGGAAAGGTTCTGTCCCTCAAAATAGGCTGCTGTCATAGATTAAAAATTACCACTTTTCATTTATCTGTTAGGAAAGAAAGTAATTTAATGGTTTCATACCATAAGGATGAAAACAAGTAAGAAAATACCTATATATTGTCCAAATGACTTGGAGATTATAGGAAAATACAATTTCCCTCTTCTGATGTAAACCATTTTTATTTTGGTAGCTGCAGTTTGGAAATGACTTTAAGAAAAAATCATATTATTGCCTGGTGTTTTCCATGAGTATTAAAAAATCCAGCAAAAACAGCTGGATTCAACTAAAACAGCTATTCAGAATGCAGTCTAGATTGCAATAAATAATACTGTTTCTTTCAATACTTATAGCACATCCAAGAGAACTTGTTAAACCTCCTTCATTTAAAGAAATGTTTAGCTTTTGCGTAAGCCAAAATGATGGAACTTTCATAGAATTATTTAATGTTCTGAGTTGGAAGGTACCCAAAAGCGTCATTGAGTCCAACTCCTAGCCCTGAAAAGGACACACCTTGAGTCACACCGTGTGCCTGAGAGCCTTGACCAAAAACCTCTTGAACTCTGTCAGGCTGGTGCTGTGACCACTTCCATGGGGAGTCTGTTCCAGTCCCTAAACACCCTTGGCTTAAGAACCTTTGCCTAATGTCCAACCTAAACCTCCCACAACACAGCTTCAGGCCATTCACTATGACAGAATATCTTTCTGTTTTCTTGAATAATAAAGACATTTTTGTGGAAAGGGTGGTAGTGTTGAGGGACAGACATTGATTTTCCACATTGCTTTTGAACAGCCATACTCACTGAGCTCTTTGATTCATGCAAAAAAATTTATCCCTAAAGAAGTTTTGCCAACACTGATCCGTAATTACCCAGAGTTTGTTAATTAATCAATAAGAATTTAGGGTGCTTTGTTGAGATAATGGTGTTTCTTGGCATTCTGCAATAGTTTCTGTGTTTTTCTTTGTTTTGCTTTTGTATTTATTTATTTTTAAGTAAAGATGGATATTTTCAGACATAAATAAGAAATATTCTCCAGGATAATAGCCATCTTACTCCCACCGTTTTTCTAATCCTAAAAATACTTGACATGAAAGGCCTGTTATTTCATCTAGTCCATTTCTGACTTCATGATTGTTCCCTGAGTTATATCTACTAGCTATTTGTCTATTTTTTCCCAATGACAAAAACCCTTTCCACATACACATATATATGTATAGAAAAAGTTTGGTTTTGTTTTCTGTACCATTAAACATGCTACTATTTGACTATTCCACAACTTCAAATTATATCGTAACAATGTCAATTGTTTTGAAAAATAAGGAATAAGGCAAGATGAAAAATAAGGAATAAGGCAAGATTAAATTGTCCATTAAATGGGATTTTTCTACCAGCAACAGGTGGAACACAGCAAGGTATTACTGGATGATGCTGATAATTTCAGGATTTTTGACTTCACGTGTAGTATTTTCAGTCATGTGAAGAAGTTATCCATGTTTGAAAAGATAAATGCCTTGCATAAGTTAATAATTTGCTAAGACATAAAGTGAGACCAAGTTGTCTCTTGATTTTGATGACTCTCAATTTGATTTTTTTTGCCAACTACCATATGTATTTAGGAAGGCTCATCCTTTTGCTACCAGTGAATTCACATCAGTGGGACTAGGCATGTGTTTAAAAGGAGCCACTTTTCACCTGTTTATGGGAAGATTTAAGCATTGTGTCTGACTGCTACATAACTAGCCATTTATAGGGATATACCCTATTATTTTCCACTATTCCTTGTGCAGTTGCTTATCATCTTTGTTTACTGCTTCAAACAATGAATGACAATTACAAAATACAAAAAATACTACATTATTTCATTGCTCTAGTATTATATTTATTTATTTTGCCAGCTGTATATTCAGAATGTAAATTTTCATAAATTTCTCAAATGCTATCAGATACTGCACCTAATCATCCACTTGGTAGAAAATAGCTAAATAAAGAGAATATCCTATTTCACACATTGTAATATAATTAATGACAGGTGTATCTGTGCTATCCAATAAATAATTGATGCATGCGAGAAAAAAAAGAAATAAAGTTGGAAGGATTTGATTCTGATTTCACCAAACATGAGGAGAAATGTTTCAAACAAAAGCTCTTCTCACTGTTGTAAAATCTTCTGCACTTGGAATATGTAAGACAAGTACAGGGAAAAATAAATCCAAACCCATCCTAGAACAATTCAAGTTTCCTATCAGTTAGACTTTCACAATGATAAATGTCTGCAGGCTATCATGAAACAAAACGATATAGTAGTCTCCCATATTGGTTATATTTTACATATTTCTCATTTTACTGAGCTAAAGTTGCTTCATTCTGGTTTTGTTATTTTTTTAAAATATGGGCTTTAACTTTATTTAAAAGTTTGATTTTTGAAAGAATAGTTAACACACAGTTAAATAGTAATTGTATCCAGTTGGCTTGATTATGAATGGTTCCTGCAAGTTTTACTATCTTCTCTCACGTAGGCTTAATTTTTCTCATGTATATGAAATGTCCAGAGCTAAATAATTTTAGAAAATCAAATATATCCATAGGCTCAGCACTCCAATGGATACGAATCCTCATGGTATCCATAGGGTAAGAAATTTTTAAAACATTTGCAAAAAATTCTGGCTGGAAAAACATCCTGGGTGGCCTTAGCAAGACGACAGCCCACAGGCCTGAGAAAGTGATTATTCCCCTCTCTTTCACACTTATGGTGCTGAGGCTGATGTAGTGTATGCAGTTCTGGGCTCCTTGATAGGCAAAGGACCAGGCTGGCCTGGAGACCATTGAGTAGTGGAAGTTGCAGACCTGGTTGAAGGAGAATATTATCACTGTTTTCAACTCCCTGGTTTTTTGGTTGCAAAAATGGACCATTCTCAGGGATGCAGGGTGAAGAGGTGATTACAAGCTTCAACCAAAAAATTCCATAAGACTGAAGGAGATGAGTTTTCCAGATAAGAGTGGTTATGCATAGAGTCAGAGGCCCAAGGAGGATGTAGGAATTCCCATCCGTGGAGATATACAGAAATTGACTGCAAATGTCCTGGACAACATGCTCAAACCTTACATGTCATTGAGCAAGAGCATGAATTAAATGATCTCCAGAGCTGAATTCCAGCCTAAAATCTTTAATAGGTCTATGAATTCAAGAAGAGCATGTAGGTTTTACAGAAGCTGTGGTATAGATTAATTTCTGGGAAAACACCCAACATTAAAAACATATACTGCATAACCACTCCACGGTTTTGTTTGTAGAACTCAGGGCTTTTTATGCACAGACTTAATTCTTGCACTTATAAGCCACAAGCTTCAGCTCTGAATCCTCGTCTCCTGAGTGTTAGGGAGAAACTGTTCTGCTTATGCCACCAAAAATGATGCATGTTATATTGAACCAGAGTTATGTGCTTTTGTTTAAATTTTATTAATTCAGTGAATACCTATGCTATTTCAACAGCACAAATCCCAAATTGTTATTAGAATTTCTTTATGATAGCTCATTTCTTTCTTAACACAATTCTTATTTCTCTGTCCTGATCAATACTTTTCAAAACCAAAATTAATTTTTTAGCGATTAGTGTGAAAATGTCTCTCAACGCTTTTTTTCTTTCTATAAAGTTTTAATTAAATGGGAAACAATTGCAAAAAATACATAGAATCCCTCTCTAAAAGAAAGATTAAGGGGAAAAATCCATTGGAAAATTACATTTTCATAGCTTTACAATAAAACATTGTAGGTTATCTTTTGTCTTTATTTGACTGCATTACAGAAGACTTCGTTTTACTCTTTTATTTATTTACTATTTTAATACACACATATCTTTTTTTATTACCATTGTTATTATTCCAAAATGCATTGTTTAAAAACCGGGAAGATACATTATCTTGTAGATTGTCCTAGCTTTTCTTGGAATTTCAATTAAGAACTAACTACATGTAATATTTCTAGTAAATATTATTTACTCTTTTGTTATTTCATTTGCTTATGAAGTATCATGCTTACATATGGTGCTAAAAAACTCATTATCAGAATATAAAGAGTCATAGAGAAAAGTTGACAGAGTGGGTGTTTAAATTCCAAATGGTCTTGATTTACAATACTGGTTAATAAATTCCTTCTAATGGTTGGTAATAGGTTACATTTTAAATACAGTTGTCATAAAAGGGAATCTCAAGCACTTTATATTAGACACAGACAACAATTCTTGTTTTGATGGGATCTTGAGGTTTGGTATATGTGTGTAAAAAAATAAAGGTCAAAATTAAAAAGATATGTAAGAAGTGATATGCAATATATCTGTCTTAAAAGTTAAAATGACATTTCAGCTTATTTTAAATAATGATAAGGTGGACTGTAGTAGCTAATGGTGACTGCTGGGGAAGGTCAGAAAGAAACTGGGTAGCAGCAGTGTTCCAACTGGGGTGAACTTCTTCTTGCAAGTTTAACAGTATAATAGAAGATAATTTGAAAATAAGGAGGGGAATAAAGTTTATTGCACACTTGGGAAATGGAAAAGTTATTCTGGCCAAAGCCCATCAGGTCACTTGCAGTCATTTGAAAACTAAGTATCCTGTTGTGAAACGTTGTTGTGAAAACAGCTGTTTTACAGAGATTCTGTAATTTTTATATCAATCTTTTTAGTGCTTGAAAACATAGATTTTATCATGTACTCCATCTTCAAAACCAGTCTGCTTTAATAGAACCAGAGAGTTATGAATTATTTAGATGATGATTTGACCCTCTTCTTCACTTTATAACTTTCTTGAACATGTTTTGCATTTAAAAATCATTCTCTTATGGCTGTCAACATTTGAGTCTCCATCCGACATGACCTACTTGTATACTCATTATCACTACTGTGAGTAGTCCATGGAGTAATCTTGTTTAAGTATTCAGCATTGTACAATAAAATATTGTGAACAAGTCTTATGACCTGACTCTAAGTATGTGGAAATAGAACTCTCAAAGGAGGATGAAAAAAAAAAACCTCTGGGAACTGTAACACTTATCTTCAGAGGTTTGTGTTACTGGGTCCTGGGAAGGAACACTGGATCATGAACTCTTCGTTCTCTACTGTAACAGAAAATCAGAATGATGGACAAGAAATCAAAAATAGAAACCATTTTAAAAATGGATCAACCCCATTTTAAAGCTAGTGTTTTTCCTCAATCTTCCCTTCTTAAAGTTGTTCTGGGAATTTACCAGTCTTCATGTAGCTAGAAAGCTTGTCCTGTTTTCCATCTTCAGAGTATGCAAGGCTCATTACATACAGTTTTTTCTTCCTCTAATTCTCCTGTTAGGTTAAGAAGTTCATCTCAGTCCATAGAGCATGCACTTAAATAGGAAAGTTTTTTTATTATATCTTGCTTTTTTTTGATTTTGTCAGCTTTATAGTGCCTATAAATCTAAGTGTGAAAAAATTGTCAAAATCAAATTCATTATAAGTGACTAAAACAGGATTGAAACACACCAGTCTCTCAGATGTTGCTGAGCAGTGCTTGCACATCATAAATTTTTGTGGGTTTTTTTTTTTCTTTTTTTTTTTTTTTTTCTTTTTGGTAATCTTTTCCTCACTTCACTTTTACATTGCTGGTAGGTAGGCCAGATGCTGGGAGGTGACACAAACAGCAGACACTAACTGACCAAAAGAACCACAGAATCACAAAATATTCTCAGTTCGAAGAAATCCACAAGGATCACCAAGTCTGAATATTGAGTGAATGGCCTGTATGAGGATCAAACCCACAAGCTTGGTGTTATTAGCACTGTGACCTACTAGCTGATATAATGTGATATAATGTGATATAATGTGATATCATACCCAGGAAGGAAGAAAAAGAACTGCCAAATCATTCACCCAGAGAGGAAGAGTCCCAAGTCCCAGTTAATGTCTGGAAAGCAGTTTTTCAGAAAAGAACCTGGGAATCCTGGTGGACACCCAGTTTAACATGAGCCGGTGACAAGCCCTTGTAGGCTTATCATGGCAAGTCATGCCCAAAGCCATATTAGACAAAGAAATGCCAGCAGGTTGAAGGAGGTGATCCTGCCCCTCTCTTCAGCGCTGGCGAAACCACACCTGAAGTGCTGAGTCCAGTTTGGGCTCCTCGCTACAACAGAGACAGGGACATATCAGAGACAGCCCAGCAAAGAGCCATCAGGATAATGAAATAACTGAAACATCTCTCTGGTGAGGAAGTCTGAGAGAGCTAGGATTATTTATCCTCGAGATGTAAAGTCTCAGGAGGTATCTTACAAAACTTGGAGCAAAGGGGCACGGTGGGTAGAACCAGGCCCTTTTCAGTGTTGTCCAGCCACAGGAAAAGAGACAATGGTCACACACTGAACCTTGAGAGATTCCCTGTGAGATTGGTTGAACACTGCAAAGGGTTGCCCAGGGAAGCTGTGAAATCTTTATCCTTGGAGACAGCTAAAAAGCCATCCGGACATGGTCCTTGATAACTGACTCCAGGTGGCTCTGACTGAACAGAGAGCTTTGACCAGATAATCTCCAGATCCCCCTTCCAACATCATCTACTCTTTGATTATGTGAAAATTTACTAAGCACATGAAAATGTAATTTAAGGGAAGAAATTACAAAATCCAGAAAGCTCAGTAATAGAACAATGTAGAAGTAACAATATTAGTTTTAGAACTCTCCACTGCATTTTTTTCTCTAAACTTCTCATTGTGTCCTCCAGACATCTTTGCTTGTCTTTAAGATTTTAAGTTCTTTGGGCTATAGATTTATTCTGGGCAGCTGTTAATGTTTAACAGTTAAGGAGTAATATTAGTTGGAGGCTTGGTTTCCATTTTTATTCAAGACACACCATCTAGACAAAAATATATATATTAGTATGAGGATAGGGATTAGATTTCTCATTTGCGATTGGCTAATGGCACTGTAGAGTGATTTGTAAACCTGATTATACCTAGTGATTGATAATGCTTCATTTATTTCAAGCAGCACAGTGCCAAGACTAAAAGAATCAGCCAACAAAAACAGCACTTCATCATTTAGATAACTCACATCCACTTTTTTTTCATCTGTATTAAAATATTTTAAAAATACAGTTCTTGAACAAAAAACATCATGGCTCTGATTCAAGGCTCTTCTTTGCTGAAAATTATTCATGCCCAATAGAAATGACATTTTAGTTTTAGACTGCCAAAGTGAACTTTATTAGTATGTCATTAATCATTGTCTTGGAGGTGACACCTGGGGAAAATGATTTAGTGGAGATTAGAGCACTCAAACGTAACACTGAAAATATCACATTTATTTCCAGTATCAATCAGTCAATGAAACACATATTAACAAAAATGACATTTATGTACATTTAAATCTGTTCATAACAAAGTGCACTGCTTTCTATTCAGGAACATTTCCTGGTTTTTCACATTTTCTATTGAGTTTATATAAAAAATACTGTTATCAATGTAATCAATTTAAAATGTGTAATAAAACATATATGAAAGAAAATTGAAATTGGCAAGTTGTGCCAAACAGAACCATTTGTTGGAAAAACAAGCACAAAAAAAAATCCTCCTTCCTATATAGTCTACAGGCATTGCTTCATAGCTTATACTTAACTCCAAAAGTCTGAAATTCTGTCCACGTTTTTAGATTTTGAAAATGTACTTAATTATAATATTAAAAAAAAATACTCAACAAAACAATGAACAATTTTTATTTTTTTAAGAAAAAAAGCCCCAAACAAATTTAGAACACCTCCCATGGATAAGCTGGGATCAAAGTAATGGCAATATTAATTCTTATCTTTCAAAGCTAAGAATTATGAAAATGAATAGCTCATTTAAGTATTGTGACTTGTACTAAACAATAAAATTGCTCTCTTTTCTTCACTCTGTGTTTAACATTTGTCTGTATCTGACCTTTACCAGGCTCAGGGTGCCATAATTTTATGGCTTATAACTTAACTTCGTTCCCTTTATTTTCCCTGGGAAGTCATTGTTAAAACTGAAGATAGCAGAAAATCACTCTTTTCCAAAGAAAGTGTTATGTTAATTTTACTACAGGATAAGTAAGTCAGCTTTTATACTCTTTAGGCTTTGAAGCATAAAATACTGTCATGATGCAAAAATAAAAAAGGAAATCTGGTACTAAGAAAAAAAAATTAATTCACTGCAAATTAAACCCAAGCATGTATGGTATTCACATTTACAGATTAATAAAACCCCCCACACCTCTGTAAGTATTCAATATTTTTATTTTAATTTTTTTATATTAATGAAAGTTGTTGTTATCAGATTCTTAGTGAAAATCCGAAAAATCTCAGTATGTTGTGCTCTCTTCTGAAAATGGATTATCTTCTCTATTCTCCCCTCTTGCACTAATATAGTGGGTAGAAGCATAAATTCTTGGCAATGTCAGAGAAGCATGTCTATAAATAACTCTGTATAATAAATATTACAGAGGTGCCCACTATTCCATAGTTACTCTAACACAAACCTGATTTAAAGGTTGTGTGTTTTATGTATGCATGCAATTCATTTAAGGATATTGAAAATACATTTACAAATAGAGAATTTTAAATAGAATGCTCTTTCAGAGAGAAATGGCATGTTCATTTTCAAAATGAGTGGCTACTATGGAATCTATAAAATATATATGATTCAGACCTCATAACATACAAGGGCAGTTCAAGAAAGTGAGAATGAATTGGTATCTATGACATCCATTTAGAAGGTACAGCCAAAAAATAATACTACTCATCTAGTTACTCTAGTCAATAAAAATGAGCTCCCTGGTGCTCCCTGGAGCCCAGATATATTTGCTTTGCTATACTTAACAGTAAGAATTGTCACCACACATCAGCAAATCCACAAAAGGAGCAGTTTGAATAACTAAAGCTACAAATCAAATATTTATTTGAGAAATAAATATTTTTTTCTTCCTAAAGATAGACCCTTATTATCCACACAACTGCTTTTCCTCATGCTGGCAGCAGTGGTACTATAGGAAATAAACATTTGGTCCTCAATGAGGGCTCTGGGAGTATGAAATGTCTAGATGAAAGACAATGAAAGAAAGTACTGGAAACTACAAAGAAAATGAGTTATTTCAGAACTAGTCGTTGGGAGTAGAAGTTACAACTTGAAGTCTGATCTCTCTATAGCAAATATTTCCTAGATATAACTTTCATTCCCAGCTTTGAAACCACATGTTTCCTGTGCAAAGGCATCTCACCACTGATAGCGGTGTTTCAGGATCAGATGAGGGCAGGATGCTCTTTAGGGAACAGAGCTCAATTTAGTTGCTTGTCGTTTCAACCAGACATAGGCTTCCCTTACTGCTGAGCTATTTAGTTCTTCACCATGATAGAAACAGCACAACTGCTCCCAGATGTAATGCCCTTCCTTTATATGGCATTGGAGTCTTTCCACTAGCTGCAAAGAGCCAATGTTGAACAACCATTTGGCTATATAAGAACTACAAAGTCTGTAAAGCAGAATGCTCCTAAATAAAGGTGTTTTATGATCAAACAGTAGAGTTCAGAATAATATAATCTCTTAAGAAAGCACAGCAAACATTAGATTTCTCTAAAAGTATGAAAAGAGTGGTAACACAACAAACCTCTTTTGGTCTATGCTTGAGTCTTTACAGTGATGCAAAATGATTATAGAACCAGCACAAACAGAACAAAGCAAACAAAACCACAAACAACTGCATGTAAGCCAACACAAGGATACACTTATACAGAAAAGAGCTTGTGTTACTAGAGCTGGAATAGACCCTCTAATGAAAAGAATCACGGGCATCTCATGGTACTATAAGTATTGCTATTTAACAGAACCTATTTTGCTTGAAATAAAGATCAGGAACTCACTTGGAATACCATTACAGTAAATGTGAAATCTAGCATGGATGGAATCAAGCTGCATCTGGTTGCTACAGGTTACTACAGCAATCTGTAAAGGTTGAAAATGAGGTTCAATGAAGTCAAAAGTCAGGAAGTTGAGTTAGAACCTTCTTCTTTGTTCATTTTGTATTTTCTGCTTTTTCTACTAGACTGGGATATTCCTGATGTTCCAAACACAGTCAAACCCAAGGTGTTTAATCTGTCTGTCCTGTAGCAATTTTGCTACAGGACTATTAAGTGTTTAATACATCAAAATGTATGTTGTGATACTGTAAGCTGAGGTAGCTTGCTTTCTAAGTATTTGTTAATATATTAGTGAAGCAGTAATAAAAAGATTGCATGGATTGTGTCTTCAAAACTAGCATTTGAAGGAACATTGGAGTTGAGTCTTGATATGCAAAACAGAGTATTTTGCCTTCTGTGAAGTTCTTCTATTTAAAAATTTGTGTTAGGGTAGTACTGATATCCTTTGGGCCATTAAATAAAGGTATTTTTCCACTTTCCTAGAAAATCTGAAAAAAGTTAGGTAAGATATTACTGACTTTTACGTTTTTCTCTAACCCCTCTTTAAGTCACATTAATGCCTTTTGCACTAGTGGTCTCAAAAGAAAAATGTCCTGAATTTGTTTTACTGGGAACCTCACCTCAGTGACTTTCATCTTTACAAGTTTCAGAGCTGTAAACACTTGTTTTGAAAAACAACAATTAAGCAAAATATTGATTTATTATTGACTTCCTACTTATTACTTAGCTTTAATTTAGTAGCTGTAGCTACTTTTGATTGGTCTACTGATGATAACATAGGGCATGCATTAGAAGGGTACTTTGCTGGTCCAAAAAAAGCTCTGCATTTGTATGACTGGAAACACACACAGCAGACAATGACAGAAAGCCAGTTCTGGTAGAGCCATGGTGAGGTGACTTTTGCAATATCTGTGGAATATGCAAAGATGCTTCAAACCGAGACACTATTTGTGCAAAATGTACTGCAATATGTAACCCTGCCATTAAATGTGTGGCAAATAATAAGAAATTAGAAATCAGATCAAATCAGAGAGAGAGAGGACGACACGAAGCTCAAGAGAGATTTAGGTATGGCTGAACCAGCTTCTCAGGTATTACTCATTTTCTATGACAGCAATGATTTAATCATATTCACCAACGTGGGAAGGTAATCACAGGTTCAACTCACTGCCTGCTCTGTATGAAAGTTTTTTCTCTATTTTTTAAAAAGTGAGTTAATCGACATCATATTTTGTTGTCAAAATAATGTGCATCGAGGTTACTGCTTTAACTTTTAATTCTTAATATGATCCCTGTGCAACTTAAAATGACCTCTTAACTTCATGGTGAAACTATTTGGGATAAAAATTTCTATAAAGCGTGAGTCTTTACAAGGGAAACTGTGGACATCTTCACAATGTTCTTCTGTTCTCCTTCCAGTTGTTGTGCTCGATAACTCTAAACTGAAACTCAAACCTGCACATTTACATCAGTAGAATAACATAGGCTTTAAAGGAGTGGAAGCTGATTCAGAGTTTTGCCCAAATCATCCTCTTTTATTTTATACACTAAGGAGTACAAGACAGAAACTGAAAACGAAATATGAATGTTTAAAAGTAGCTTTTTGTTCAGTGTGGGCCACTTGACTTTGGTGGCATTAATTTTCTCTTACTCACCATTCCACTAGTCCTCCTGCTATCTTCTTAGAGGGCTGAATAAAAAATCATCATGTTTAGGATGATATAGGATCATATCATTACAAGCCAAGGAAAAATTTACTGAAGGTTTTGCAGAAAGTAATTTATTTATTAGAGCTTACATTTTTCATTTTTCAAACATGTTAACATCCACCATTTTTTTTTAACTATGGCATTTTATTTTTTTTTCTAGAGTAAGCAAACTAATAGACTATATTGAGCAATAGCATACAAGGAACGCCTCTGTGGTAATGAGATAACAGAAGATTTCCCAAAAGAATATAGAAAAGGAACATATTGCCTAGCTAACCTCTTTACCTTTGTAAAATAGTTAAATTATGGCAATGCTAACCGAGATGAGTGCATTTACTGGGATTTTCTTAGTCCTTTGGTAAATTATAGGCATATGTTTTATTTTCCTTTGGCAGTCATAGTAAAAGAGATCAAAGGATCAAAACCTTAATATTATTTTCAAAAATATCATATAAAGATGTTCTTGATACCAATGGGAAGCTGCACTGCTCATGTCCTACCATCAGATCAGGGAGTGGTATATAGATGGAAGGGATATACCAAACACGTGATAGGAAATCACTGCTTGAACCCTCTAGTTATATATAAATGTCTTGGCAGGTAACAACAACTTGTTGAATGTTGTGATGATTTAGAACTTTGAACACATGGTAAATGAAGGCTGCAAACATGAAAAGGATTTCAGGTAGACAGTATAATCAGCTTCACACATTGCAAATGAAGTCTAATGTTGGAGGACTTAAGGTATCACCCATACAATTTCAAAATTTAGTATGAAGAAATTGAAGGAATGAAACAGGTATTCAAATTCTTCTGTAAATTAAAATGGATGGAAAAGACTAAGCTTAAAATGAGTACAGCATACTATGCAGAAATTGATAAAGAACACTCTAGAATATAAAACAGGGAAAATCTTGCCATTTTTCAATCACAAAAACCACATTTATTACAGATAAAGATAGGCAAATACAAGTGCTTTAGCATAAATTTTATGGAATTATGAAATAAATATATTGTTTCTTCAGTACAATTATGCAATATGGGTCTAAATTTCAGGAATCTAGGAATAAATAAGACTTTTAAGACAGGAAATAATTTTTAAATTTCAGGGCAAAAGCTTTTTAAAAAAAAAAAAAAACAGCAATGTGAAACTGAAATAGGCAGTCCACTAACAACTGTGCTTTCTTCCTTTTGGTTGGAAGCCATGCAAGACTGGAAGATTCCAAATGATGATGTCATACTTTGCTACTTGTGTTACCATGTCAGGAACAGAACTGAGACCTCTCTTGCCAAAGATCCCTCAGTAGTCATAGAAATTTAGGATTTTATCAAAGGTTGAATTCTTGTTCATTTTGTGAATATATCTATAGAGAAGTCAGCCCTTAAATTCTGGGTTTGAAAACATACATAATTCCAGTGTAGTAACTCATACATCAAACCCTGTGACATCAGGGTTCTACCTATTCATTATTTTCCTATTTTCTTTGTTTGTCTTCTAGAGAATTGAGTTCCAGGATTTGACTCATAGGGAATTGTTTATTCTCTGTATTTGCTGAACATATAAAATATATTCCCACAACATACTGACTGATGAATTAAAGGCTTAATAATTACATTTTAAAATTAATTAAACCTTTATGTGTTACATGCATCTACACTGCCACAATATTTACTGTATTGATTTTTCTGATTGCCAGTGAGAGCTTTGTTATGTGTGCTCACAAACTACATTTTAAACTTAATTTTGAAATCATATCAAAAATTAATATTTGCACACTCCCAAAGATTGTGCACTAAATAATTTCTAAAATAAATTATGTATAATGAATTTAAGATTTCGACAAGGAAGACCTTATTGAGATTAAATGAGAATCTTTTTAGTTTGTTGAATGTAGAACATTAGTTCCAAGAACAGTGGAGCTTCCACATTTAACCCCTCTGAACTGTCAATACGTTGGAAAGGGAAGAGGCAAATGTAGCAACACTGAGACTTTCTTAATTCAGCAGAAGAGGAAGATGGTTTGTGACTTTTACTGGAGTTGTCCCATACAGGCAGTAAATGAAATCATTTCAAGACAGGAAAAATACCCCAACTTTCTTGATAGTCTCCTTTGTCTGCATATAAAAAAGATTATTTATGATAGAAATCTGGAATAGTTTTGAGGTAACATACAGAAGAGAAGAACTAAGTTCTTTGTGAGGGAAAACATGGAGCTCTGCAGCTGCTGCAGTTTGAGATTAGAAAGGAATTCTTTTCCTAGAAAAAAATTTTAAGAGGGCACAGTCTATCTAGTTGGATTTTAAATAAAGCAAACAAGATGAAGGTGTAGAAACATTAGTTTTGTTTTTCTGCTTGAAAAAAAAAAAGAAAAAACCCTGCTTTATACTAACTAGGCTATTTAGGTTCAATTTCAGTCTCAGAAGGTTCAAACGAGATCTGTAAAATCTAAAAATTATGTCAATGAAAGATGATCCTTCTGCCTCCCTGAAATGTTTTCATCAAAGGTAGTCCACCACCACTCAGAGTATCTGAGATATTAAGCAAAGATTTCACAAGAGAAATTAAAGAATTTAATTCTTGCTATGCTCTGGGAAAACTGCATATATCTTATTTCTGCACATCTACAGACTGAGACAATACTTTACAACTGGTAATGAAGTGATTTGGAAACATCATGTACTTTTTAAAATCTGATTGCTTTCAAATTGCTTTCAGTGCAAGAAACCATCTTCCACTTGACATTTGGGTCAAGTAGAATTATTCTTGCAAATAATCTGTGTTTGCATACATTTGTACACACACATATACGTATGCACATAATTGTGAATGTAGGTCTGTGCACTCATTCACATAAATACATGTATATCTATAATAATTATATAAGCATCTTACCTGTAACTATTCCTTGCCTTGCCTGATTCTTTTTAAAACTCTTGGAAGAAGTTCCTGACCAACAGCTGGATAGATT
Source organism: Passer montanus (assembly GCF_014805655.1). Taxonomy (NCBI): domain Eukaryota; kingdom Metazoa; phylum Chordata; class Aves; order Passeriformes; family Passeridae; genus Passer; species Passer montanus. The sequence continues at coordinate 290,614 of NW_024374368.1, forward strand.
GCTGTAGCCTCCTTTGTGAAAGATTGAAAATGAAGAATCTCAATATTGGTCAGCAGAAGCCAGAAAAGGAATAACTCTGAGAGGCCTTAATCCATCTAATAAAGAGCAAACACTGGCTTTAAGGCAGCCATAAAAGAATTCTAAATGCTTTAATATCTGCTAGAGCTCAACATATGAGGCAATGCTATACTGACTCTTTTACTGGTGATCAAAAGGATTCAGCAATGTGAGGTGGGCAGAATATAAACCTCAGGGAGATCTGAGTTTTTTCCTCCCAAGTAAAAAATATCAGGATAAATAAAACTTTATGTAGAAAACAGCAAACACCTAAGAAATAAAATAGTGGGATATAATTTCCAATTTTGAGTTTCTCATAAAGAAAATGTTACTGGCAAAGACAAAAGAAGGGTTGAAAAGTAATCCCTTCCAGAACTGGAATGGATTAAGTCCTTTAATGGAACTGAAATGTCTTCTGTCTGAAAAGGATAGAACTCTGCCACAGCCCATCACAAAAAAGGGATATTTAGTCTTTCTGTTATCAAACATTTAAAAGGTCTCAGCAAAAAAAAAAAAAAAGTTTTAAAATCAACAAACATTCTTTGGTTATCTGTTGATTTCCTGTCTTGTAGAAGAGCTGCATATTGAATAACGTATTTTTCATTGGAAAACTGAAAACAAAAAAGAAATTATAACTTTGTACCAAAGTTTCTCCATTGAGAAGAAATTAATATATTGCTGTACAATAAAGCATTTTTCCATATTTACATACATATATAAGACAAAGTGTTGAATAAGTTATTATGGTTTTGCAGAAGTAATATAAATTTAAAATATATAGTAAATAATATGTATACTTTAGAGTAAAATATTCCTTTTATATTTATAGTTTTGAATTTTCTTTATTTTCTAAACATTTTGGTTTTTTCAAACTGAGAGTGAGGTTATCTCTAGCAATATTTAAAAAAAGTAATTATTTACTGATTTTTTCTAGCTGCATGAAGGGTTCAGTATATATATTTCTTTCCCTTGAATGAGTATAATTATTGTGTGGTATGATGGAAAGACTTTTTATTCCCAGCAAACAGTTGTGATAAAAAGTAATATCCTATCATTAATGCATAGTACAGCTTCAATTTTACTATGGCCAAAAAGAACTGCACATTGTTCTTGTGAACTACAAGGATTTGAAAGGGTTATTATACCAGCTGAACTTGGTGTCTTATTGTCCATTGGCAATGACAGATGCTCCATTCTAATGTGAGTATTATGGTCCTTCTGAAAACAGTTTTTGTAATTGTAAGGAACATTTAGAACATGAAAGGAAGATGCTGCTGAATTGTGGAGACCAAAACTGGACACAATACTCCAAGTGCTGCCTGACCGGTGCTGGGTAGAGTGGGGCATTCATGTTCCTCTCTCTGCTAGTATTGCCCCTGTGAATGCAAGATCCAATTTGCCTTTGTGTCTGCAGTGCTGCACTGCTGAATTATGTTTAGCTTGTTGTTGTCTACAAGGCCTCACAGGTCACTTTTGCCACAGCTGTTCCCTAGCCACTCAGATCCTAGCCCATACTGGCTGCCCACTCTTCCAGTCTATTCAGGTCTCTTTTTAAGATGTCTCTCCCTTTCTGACATGTTCTCATCACCAGGAGGTGACTTATGTGTCAGCAAATTTGGTGAGGATACTTTCACCAAGAATCACAGAGTCCGAGAATGTGTTAGGTTGGAAGGAATCACTGGAGGTCATCCAGTCCAGCCCCCCTGCTCTAGCAGGGTCCCTAAAGCATATTACTCAATCTTTTGTCCAGATGTTTTCTTAAATATCTCAGAAGAAGAAGACTACATAATCTCTCTGGGAAACCAGTTCAAGGTTTTAGTCACCTACACAGTAAAGTTATTTTTCATATTCAGGTGGAACTTCCTGTGCATAAGTTTCTGTCTGTTGCCTCACAGACTATGGGCTCAGATAACAATTTACTGAAAGCAAACAGCAGTGGAATAAAACCCATACAGTAACAGCAGCAATATTAATAGCAAACGTATACAAAAGAGAAGGAGCTGTGTCTCATCTGTGTTGGCCACTTTCAGAGCCATGTCTCAGAGGAACAAGAAAGGATGGGTGACAGTGGCAGAGGGACAGAGTGTGCAGCATTGATCCCGAGAGTCTGCAGCACTACCACAGCTGGCAATGCCCAGAGGGAGAGAGGGAACAAACTGCTGCATTTCCAGTGTGTATGTACCCTTTTCTTTCCCCTGAAACCACGGCCCCCAGTGATGAAGTCAGTGGTATAGAATGGCAACCTGGCCATGCCCACACTGTTCTAAGCTCTGCCCTCTCTCTGCAGCCCGGACACCAAGCCCAGAAAATTCTAAACAAGTATTACAACAAATTCTGAACAAATACCAAATTTTCATAAGCATCTGGACAAATTTTCCAGAGAGAAAAAAAGTCACTATTATCTCAATGTTTTTTGTTTTTTTTTAAATTTGCACAAATATAATCAGACTGTGACTTTGTTGCTGAATAAATATAGAAGCAAAAGAGACAGACATTCTTAATTCTAGTTGTGAAAAAAGGCTGTTTCAAGGTCAACAACATATGTTCATTAATGTATCTAGGCACTTTCTTTGATCTTGTGATGAGGTGCAGATTTTTGTCATTTCTGTGAAGAATTTCTTTCATCACTTTGGATATCTCCAAGTAGTTCTCCTACTTGTGTTTGTTACCCTGCTAGGCCATAATCAGCCTTATTCAGGATTTTGTCAGCTATTAAAGTTTCAAGGGCAGATGCAAGATGTTCAGAGCTAAGGAATATACAAGCAACATAATCTGTTCACTAGATTTTACCCCAATGTTCATCAGTTACCAATAAATTTTAAACATCAGCTAAAATTCTACAAGTTCTTACAAAGTCAATAAAACAATTGTAATCAACAACTGTAGATTTCCTGGAAGCTCACTCTAGTTTTGGTTTTTGTTTTTTTTTTCTATTCATATACATATCAACCCAGTATACTACTGATTCTGAAGGATTGTTTGCTAGTTTCACAGCAGTGACTTCTTGCTATAATAATCCCCTGGAATCAAAATAGGTTTTTCTCAGGGTCCTCATGTGTGACCCTTTTAAACATTTATACACTGTAATCCAGTCCTTTTTCATCCTTGAAAAGAAGCAGTGAGAGCATATTCAGCATTTGAAGTCCTTTCTAATAGAACTCCTAATCCCCAGATAAATCTTGTGACACACACACTCCCGCCAACGGTTTCTCTCTGAGGTTGCAAACAATAAACCAGAGCTGAGCTTTCTGTAAGCTGTGTAATTGAACCATTACATGTCTTAAAACCCAACTACCCCATCTGCTTATGCTGAAGTCCTGAAGTCCTTGCTAGACTGCTTTGAGGAATCTTTATATAAGCACCAATAAACATACCATTACTCTAATCTTGCACGATAATAGCTTAAGGAATAACAAACAACAGGTTGCTATTGTACCTTGAATATCATATATACCAAATTTGGATTTGGAGCATGGAATTATAGAGCAACAAATAAAAAGAAGTGTAGGATATGGCAGAAAATATAGGAAAATGCTCTTAATTATATCCCAGAGTGAAGAGGAAGAAATCTTTTTCATCAACACACATTTACCTTCTTTAAAGTACTTAGGATGCTGACGATTCAATACAACCTTCCCCAGTTGGCAGCCATCAATCCTGGCACTCAGTGGAACCATGGAATGGAACAGCATGCAAGTAGAATAATTTAATAGTCTTATAATCTGATATCATTTGGTGATATCATCATGGTGATATCATTTCAAATGAAATTAAATGAATGAAATAATACTATTTAGTAGTATTATTTGACTCTCTTTCTCTAGTAATTAAATCTGGTCTAAAAAGAATTCCTTAATTAGACTATTTTGGTTAGATTGCAATAACTTATTGTATTTCCATATAAGGTAAATTTCTATAGCCTACATAAAATGCCCATTTTAAGACCAAAACATTTTGGGGATTTGGGCAAGTTGAGATGTAGTCTGGATTCAAATGGAACAAAGAGCCACCGGGATTCAGACTAGAAATCGCTGATAAATCTACATACCTGGAAAACTTTCAAAGAGGAACAGAACACTTTCCAATAGCCAAAATTATGTGACAGCTTTTCTTCATGTTTCCTCCACTGTATACATGGTGTGAATTCCGTCTGCCCTTATTGATTAGATCATTAACATTATATTTAAAACAATGCTAAAAATCCAAGCAAAACCAACAAAAGCATATTCTAAGGTCACTGAGGTCATAATTCTTGCACATATTAGACTAGGTTTTTGACAAGTTGCTGAAATGTTCAGAAACTTTATTAAGTGTATTTATACCTTTTGCATTTTCTACATTCCTAGTCCACTCTTTCACACACTGTTTGCAGTTTCAATTAAAAACCTGAAACATTGGAAAACAAATTAAAAGCAAATAAAATGTATTCTCTTTAATTTCCCGTGATGTTTTAATTTAATGGCAACATGTACCATGGGTCAGAAAAGCAGACTATTGTCTGTTGGAGTTATGCATGTGGGACAAAGAACTACATTCATTCTGAAAAATAAAGCTAAATAGTTGAAGAATACTGTAGCCAAAATGTTCATCCTGATCAGACAGCAATACAGAGAACCGATTCTCTCTTTACAAAACTGAATTGCACTCAGTTGCTCAAAATGAATTAATTTTATTGTTCCTAAATAAAGCCAACATGCCCAAAGTCAAATATCTATTTATTGAAGTACTTGAGTGAAATAATTTAAAGATAATGACTACCTTAAAAACATTAGATGATGGAACTGAGCACACTGAAGAGCACAAACATATATTGCAAATCTGTTCATACAGGTGATTTTACCACACTGCAGTTCAGCCAGTTGGAGGGGATAAACTCATCTGGATTAAGTGAGGCCCTATTCAGGCAATCCACTGGGCTGGCCCTGAGATTTATATCCTCTTAGCAGGGGCAAACTGAAAACTACTGCAGTTCACAATCTAAGTTGTTGAGCATCATGTTTCAGCTTAGTCTAAAATAGGCTTTGTAACAGTATGTAGACATAACTACTCACCCCATTTACACACAGTATACAGTAAAGCAGTATAAAGTAGGGCATTTTAAGACATAAAATAATTTTACCAAAATAAACCTCAGTAGAGTAGCATAATATTTTTTAATGAATTTAATTTTATTTACATGTAGAAAAGTATAAATTATTTGCAATGTAAGAGAACAGGGACCCGAAAAGTAAACCACTATGGAAAATAATAGTTTTTTATAATTTTTTAAAAAAGAGAAAAATTGATCACAAATTTTAGCGATTTGCATTAATATAGGATAGTCTTCCTAATATAGGATTTGTAACACTTCAGGTAAGGAACATTAGAAATATCTAGACCTCTACTTCCTTTTAAGAAACATGTGTTCTACTTCCAAAACATAAATGGAAGTGCCTAGGTGATTCAGTTTGCAGGGCGGTGCTATTACTCATTAGACTTCATAGGAAAGTTAGAGCCTGAACAAAATATTTACGTAGCAGAGTCGTACACTGCAGTTCCACTTCATTTCAAAAACCATCAATTATAAATATCTTTTAATCGTAGTCCTAGTCCTTGAACAAAGTATGGCTTCAAAACCTGGCAATAGTATTCATTAGTAATGACACCTCTTCATGTTTGCTGTATATTGGCTAATATACAATTCGGTAATCTGAGAATTCCATGAAATCAACAGAAAAACCTCAAACCCAACATTGACATTTCCTTAGCTGCCAGAAATTTCTTGTCGTATTGGCAAACATTTATGAGAAACCATGGAGGGAGAAACAAGAGGCAACGTATTCCTCTCAGAGCCCTGACTAGAGTAGTCCTAAAACTGAAAAACAACAATAAAAAATTTCATATTTTACGACAGCTTGTGAATACCCTCTGATACCCAGTCTGCAGTTCTACTTCACAATACTCCTCAAATGAAGGAATTATAGTAAATATGTAAACTTCCATCCCCATGGGCCGGATAACATCCCCTAGGTCAAAATTAAAAGTATAGCCACGATATTTTATGAAAAATCCTCTGCTAGGATTTTTTCCTGTCCTGAGGAGCTGAGAGCCTCAGGAAAGAAATGTAAACAATAACTATCTGCTGCTGTGGAATGCAACAGGTGCATCTTCCATTGGTCCATGTGGATTGTTTTCAATCAGTGACCAATCACAGCCACCTGTGCCAAGGCTGTGAGCAGTCACAGGATTTTGTTATGCATTCTATTCTATTCTATTCTATTCTATTCTATTCTATTCTATTCTATTCTATTCTATTCTATTCTATTCATGTCTCTGTAGCCTTCTGATCTGTCTTCTCTCTCTGTTCTTTTAGTATAGTTTTAATGTAGTATTTTAGTATATTATATAACATAATAAATCAGCCTTCTGAGCAAAATGGAGTCAAGCCTCGTGCCCTCACACATGGGAGAATCGCCTTTACAAACCAGCATCTATAAGCTATGTTTTTGAGAGAATAACCAACTGGTTTTTTTGTCTTTTGGGAGCAATCAGAAATTATATGGAGCTCACCATGTGCAAGTACCAGATTCTGCACCTGGAACGGGACAACCCTGATTGTGTGTAGAGTCTAGGGAATGAGAAGATAGAGAGCAGCACTATGGAAGGTGACCTGGGTGTCATTGTTGGTGGCAAGTTGAATCTGAGTCAGCAGTGCCCTGGCAGGCAGCAGGGCCAGCTGTGTCCTGGGGTGCATCAGGCAAAGCATCACCATTTGGGCAAGGGAGGGGATTGTCCTGCACTGGGGCAGCCTCACCTCAAGTTCTAGGGGCATTTTTGGGCACCACAATATAAAAAAATATTCAGTTATTAAGGAGTGTCCATAGGATAGCAACAAAGATGGTGAAGTGTCTGGAGGGGGAGCTGAATGAGGGGGCTGAGGTCATTTGTTCTGTTCTGCCTGGAGGAGACTGAGGGGGTCTCATTGTGATCATCAACATCGTTACAAGGGGAAGCACAGGGATAATTACTGATCTCTTCACTCTTGTGACCAGTGACAGGACTCCAGGAAATGGCACAAAGATCAGTCAGAGGAAGTTTAGGTTGGATGGCAGGAAATGGGTTTCCACTAGTGTTGTGCCTAGGGGAGTGTTTGCCTGGGAAGTCTGAGTCACTTTGCTTGGTAACACACTATAGGGTGTTTGAGTGCTGGAACAGGCTCCCCAGGAAAGTGGTTACAGCACCAGGCCTCTGTGAATTCAAGGAGCATTTAGAAAATGCTCACAGGTACAAGGTGGGCTCCTTGGAGTGTCCTGTGCAGGACTAGGAGTTGGACTTGATGATCCTGATGAGTCTCTTCCAATTCAACATATTCTATGATTCTATGATTAACCACATGGCAGTATAACTGATTTAACGAAGACTTAATAATCAGAGCATTTGATTTTATTAATATTTTTTCCCAATACACTACAGATTAAGGTTATTTTCTTTCAGACAAGGTTACCAGGTTTTCTAAATCCTATATACACTTATTAGGCTGGCTGAACCTTAATCGTTGTTTATGAAGAATAGGGACTTATGATTATTTTTCTATTTTTCTGGAAATCTGCTTTTGTGTTCCCCATACTCTCAGTCTCTGAATATAGCCATGCCATTTGATCTTTTTGATGTGGTTTCCAAAAAAAATTATAAAGGAAATTCAGGATATCAAACTATGCAGCACAATATTTTGAAGCTTAATAAAGAAACGAAAATCCACTAAAAGGTCACTCAAGCTATAACAGTCCTTATCTGAGTTAGAAATATTTCTTTCTCCTTTCTTTTAACTTTGATGGTATCTTAGACTGTGTTGTTTGCCTTGAATAAAATTCAAACACAGATTTCCTGGATACTCAAATGCTTTATAAAAGTAAAAATTGTATGCCTATTTGATGGGGAGAGAATCTCAAAAGCAAAAGAACCATATTAAATTTGTTCTGTCTTGCAGAGAGAATATTATATCTTGATAAATAAACTATCGTTGTTTATGATGAAACTACCCAAGAAGGAAAGTGGAAAATAAATTTTAAATGGACCCAAGATTTTAAAAATTTAATCTAGGGATCCATTCTGTAGTAGCTACAATCAGGAAAGTTGTTTTTTCACCTCTACCTTTTAGGTGGGAGGTTGATAAGACGAAGTAAGGGATATATTCTAGGCTTTTGGTGTCTTCTATCTTCTACACAGTTACTAATTTTGGCTTTCATTAACCTTGCAGTCCACAAAATCAACAATGCAAAGCAGTTCTTCATGTATTTCAAAGGCTCACTTCTCCTTATTTGCCTGCCAAGGTACCCAATCTATATCTATATTCCACTGCTCTCAGTCAATATATAGAGTATGCTGTGTATGTAAAATTCTCCAGGAAGTTAGCTTTCCTTGCATGCATAGTGAACACAGGACTGACAAGCGGTGTGAACTTCCTTGCCAGAAAAGTTACTCCATGAACTTGCCCTGAAACCATGAGATGTTACAGTAAATAAGACCTTAAGTCATTAGTTTGTTGAACTCAATGCTCCAGCAATGTGGTTGTACCTTGCATGTTGGCCAACTACACATGCAGATGTTCACAACATTGTTTTCAACTGCTTCAGTCCAAAATTTCAAGATGATAAAACTGCCTAGCAGTCACATGACTTAGGAATATAAATTGACTACTGCTTTTGAACTGGAAGTTCTCTCTGTACTTGTCGTCTTGCCTTTGATTCACTATGAAATACAAAACATATGACAAATTAAATAAAATTAAAGCGGCTGAAAAAAAAACTTTTCAAGGAAAAAAAAAATGTAAAAATATTTTATGTCAATGGTTTTAGTTGTTAGTTTCCTTCTTAAGTTGCAAGTTAGTTTCCTTCTTAACTTACCTTCTTAAGGTAGAAGGGACTCAACACTATTCTGCTCAAATTGGTGATAGAATAATACCATAAAAGTAAGGGATTGTAATAGGACTGGCATACAGAAAAAGAAGGAAGCAACATGGTGATTTTGCAACATGTCAGCTTGGACTGTCAGACCTTAACACAGGCAGACAGATTTTAGCTCCTATGTTCATATATTTGTTGATGGTTTTTTGTTTGCTTTGGGTTTGTGGTTTCCTTTTTTTTTTTTTTTTTTAAGAGGATGCACACTTGAGGGGAATACCACTGCATTCTGGGAGCAGGAACTGCATCTTTTCAGTCCCTGCAATTGCCACATTGATTTATAACTTTTTTTCATTATTTTCTGAAATTCTCAAGTGTCTCTCCTCCCTTCTACACAAAGGAACTGGAACACGGAAAACAGAGTTTTATTTCTCTGAAATACACGCTCTGAGCCCAATTCTTTGTTTCTCCATTTCCTTTTTTCCCCACCATGCATGGAGTATGGCATTAGGAAAAATATTGTTCACAAATGCATGGGAGATGTATGTGGCAGAGGGTGGGGTTTAGAATAATTCAGGCCTTTGAAAATATTAACTCATATTTAATTTCAGACATCAGCTCCTATTCTCAGCAAATTTGACACTTAAATACCATGGTCACAACAATTCTCTGCTACAAGTGTTGCTATTATCAGCTCTAGATTGATGAGAGAGGAGGGCATTTTTTGACTCCTATTTTTAAACACAAAGCTTTCATAGCAGCAGTTTTCTTGTGACTTCTGAACTTGGAGATGCAGGGAGACAAAGAGAATCAGCAGTGCTGGAGCAAGCTGAATAACATGTGTTTTTCACTTCTCTGGTTCAGTGACATGATGCAAGAAGACAAGACATCAGGGCTGTAATCACCACTGCTTTTTGACAGCCTGAAAAATGCTTGAAATTACTATAAACAGAACACATCTTCAACTGGCATGTGACAGAATCTTTCCATTATAGTTTACATAATACTTCTTATTTATACAAGCTGATAATAAGCCTAAAACACACGTTTCATTTTTTCTTTCCTGTCAAGTACAAGAATTTACAAAGAACCTGAAAAAAATGTGACCTCTGTGTGAGTAAGGAAAGCAAAGGTATAAATTTTGTTGTATTTTATGTCCTGGCTTTCACTTCAGTGGAAACAAGTTTTTAAATTTACATCTGCATATCTACATTTCTAGGCCATGAACTTACATGTGGCATGCACTGTGATTCTTGAGGCTCTCCTGTACACAGCCAGGAGTTAGATTTTGATTATTTTTGTGGGTCCCTTCCAACTTAAGATATTATATAAATCTATCATTTACATTCCAGGTAATAGACTTAGCCCGGAAAAAAACACATTGAGTGCAAACAGAACACAGTTGCCTTTAGATGTTTTGGGGCTTTTTAGGGATAAACAAAGCCAGATTTATTTATCACTATGACCTGGATCTCCTCAGAAGTCAGCCTTATATAACCTTGCTTTAAAACACCTAACTCTAATGTTTCAAAGAGAAAAGGGAAGCCATGCTTAAATTATGAGAAAACCTAATTTGGAAAGAAGTATATTAAAAGGCTTTAAATATAGACTTATCAGCAAGTGACTGTGTGATAGTATGCCCAGAATGACAGAGACTATCTTTGGAAGACATGGACCCATTTGAGTGGGACCAGAGGAGGCCATGAAGGTGATCAGGGTCTGTAGTGTCTCATCTTTGAGGACAGGCTGGGAGTTGGGGGTGATTAGCTTAGAGAAGAGAAGGCTTTCAGAATATCTCGTAGTGGTCTTCCAGTACTTAAAGGTGGCCTACAGGAAAGGTGGGGAGGCACTTTGTTTTGAGATTTGACAAATTGTATTGCAATTATGACTGCTAGTACTTATATTCAATTGTCCTAAAAAGTTTCATATTCCAATCCTTTAAAATAATTATATAGCTAATTATATGGATTCAAGCCCAAGGTTTTTGTATAATTAATGTTTGCCTAGTTAGTGACACATTATAAAGTATTGCATAAATTTCTGGGAAGGTTTGTCAGGTTAAAGGGTTTGAGAAAGCTTTTTTTGTGAATTTGTGTTTATCAAGTCAAAGGCTTTTTTTTTCTTGTCTCATGCTTTGCCAGTGAAAAAGTGTTCAAAAGAAACTGAGAAAGAGCACAGGTGGAACAGATGACCCAAGTTGACCAAAGGGATATTCTACACCACAGAACATCATGCCCAGTAAAATGCGGGGAGTTACCTGGAGGGTTGGCTGATCTGAGTTTGGGAAAGGGTGTCTGGCATTGGGCAGGAGGTGGTGAGCAATTGCAGTGTGCATCACTTTTTTATGATCATCATTATTATTATAATTTAATATTACCAATTTACCATTGTATTTTATTTTGTTTTGCTTTCCACTATTAAACTAGTCTTAACACAAAAGTTTTACTTAGGTCCTCCTCCCCATTCCACCATGGTGCAGAGGAAGATGAGAGCACTGAGCAAGTGGAGGAGTTGTGGTTAATTTTTTTCTGGGTTTAAAACCACAACAGTCCATTTTCTGGCACCCTGTGGATTAGATGCTCTAAGGAAAATTGGTTTGTAAAAAAATGAAAACCAAAAGTCCTCCTCAGAATTTTATGCTGTTCATCTGCTCCCATGTTCTGCTTCCTTTTTCACTTCTTTCCCTTTGTACAGTACTGAGTTGTAAGGTCCTCTACATCCCTTGCATTTTCTAGAACATGTAGTCATGTAAATGTGTCCTGGCATTATTTAACGTAGACAATACTTAAAATTCAATAACTAATCAAAAAAAAATAAGGCATACACAAAGTGTCCTGCAAACACTTTTTAAAAAATTACTCTTGCTTTGATTATTGTTTTTACTGCATAGCAGGAAAAGGCTTTTTTATTTTCAGCAGCAGTCTTGTATACTACTTTTGATGAATAAAATTAGTAATCTAAAGTTTCTGTCTCTTAAAGCTATCAATTATTAACAGCTAACAGTTATCAGTTGTTAACAGCTGTTTCTCCATGAGACAATATTTTAACAAATCTTTAATCTCAATGGAGTTAAGTTTCTAATTTGCTTATGCTGTTGTTTCTTAATAGAAGAAATCTTCTAAGCCAAGGTAATGAATCTGTGATAGTGGCTTACTAAAATTTATCAACTTCCTTATTTGAAATTTTTATAAAGAAATTAAAGTTTAAGGACAAAACATATAATTTTATGTTGTGGAATCATTGCCTCACTGAAACATTGATGTGATGAAATAGAAACACAAAATATTCTGTTCTTTTATTCTTTAATTTACTGTAATATATTTAACTCTTAGAGATACCACAGAACTGGTAAAATATGTTCCTGCAAAGCAAAGGGGTTTTTTAGTTAGTTATTTAATTAGAAAATTCTCCTATTAGACAAGTGGGCTATCAGATACTATATCTAACATTTCCATATTTAATTCATTGAACTAATAAACACAATCATAAGCCTAAGTTAATATTTTTGATTTTGAGATATCTCTGTATAAGCTCAAAAATGTGTAACTTTGAGCTGGTAAGATAGGAAAAGAAATCTCTGACTGGGATAGTATTTGAATTTTCTCTGTAGAAGGAATAAATTTGTGTGTCATTATTTGATGTTACTTTTACTGTGAGAATCACTGTTCCTAATTTTTCTGGTGCACCTATATATATCTAACACTCTTCTTATGACCAAGAACTGTTTTTGCTGAGAAGTAAAAGGAGTCACAACACATTTCTTCAGATTCTTTGGATTGTATATATTACACTTACTAACTTTGAAAAATTAAGTATCTGATCCTTTCAGTTAGTCAGAATTTCAGTCCTGGTTTCTGAAGCCTGTTTACTAATTAGTTGACTGCAGAGTCTATTTTTTTAGATGCCAAAACAATTCTGAAAAATTTATAGTGTGTTAAATTGACTTGGTTTTGGATAATTTTGTCATTACACTGGTACCCCTAGACATGTAAATTATTTTGGAAATAATTAAATAATTTTTTCGGTTTACTCCTAAGTAATGGCACCAAATCTTTGGTTAAAATCTTGCATATTGGTTTAATCTTGCGTTTGGTTAAAATCTTGCTACTTGTTCATGTACTTTCACACTCAAAGAGCAGTTAATTTAAAGTATTTTTAAACTGTCTTGAAAAGTTTTAGTGTGAAGTTTATACTACAGGAAATATGAAGATAAAAAACCCCTGACAGCTTGTATTGTTCTAGCAGCTGCTTGTAATGATGCTTATAGTCAAGAAGATGAAAATCAAATTCTTCAGAGGGACCATTTCAATTTTAATGTTTAAAATGTAAAACTTGAGTTAATCCTCCATTTTCTCATTTATCTGTAGAGTCTAATATTAATCTTGAGTAAAGTAATGTTAAAAAAACCAATTCTTGAATATTATATAATTAAAGTATCAGGCACTAATCAAGAGAAAATTGAAATCTAAATCAATTGACAATTTCATGGAGTATATACTGCACAGTGCTAGTGATCATTTTAGTCTTTTGTTACATGAGTGAAATTTTACTGAATCTTTCTATGGAGTATGTTGAAAGATCAAAAAACTGAGTAGGTTTCACCACATAACAGAAGAAAACAAAAGAAATAATCAAAGGGCAATTTTTACATTGGCATATAAAAAGACATATTAAATGCAGGTCTTCAATTTAGCACTTACTTCAGCCTATACATTCATAGGAAAACTATTAGCTTAGGGTTTTTTATTTCTAAGAGAAGGCTTTCACTGTAAGATAATGAACTTGAGTAAGAAATAAACCTAACTATTTTTCTCATAATGAAAGTAACTCCTCTGCTTGACTTTCAGTAATATATATTCTTCGGGTGACCACAGCATTTAGAACAGTTAATGTATCTCAGGACTGTTTTCTTGTGGGTTAAAAAAAATAGACACTTTAAAAAACCCTAGCAAATGGACAAATAAAGGAATGATAGGGAAAACAGATATAATAATCATTTATGAGAGATAAGACTTTTTGAAGAGTCATAAATACAAATAAAGTAGTTATGCTGCAAGATCAGAAAACACTCTTTTGAAATATTTTCTTAGAAGTCTGCCAAGGGAAATGAGATACTTCATTCCCAGATAAAATTGCAGTTGGCAGGAGGTTGTATTTTCCAAATAAAATGCTGAGCTTCTGTGATGAAATGCTGTCTCGTTAGAAGATGGTTGCTTGATAAGAAGGGACATGATATGATTTAATTTTTTATTAATTTTATTTATTTTCTTGAATCTCTTGATACATGTTTATAGACAATGAAAAGAGCAACATACAAATACAAAAGAGACTTTTAATGATGATGACAACAACAACAACAATTTTATAAGTACTATTTTGCAAAGAGATAATGTGGGAAGAAATAGACTAAATAAAAGAGAATTTTCATGCCTTTGATAAAATCTCTTTACTAGCAATTGAAAGTGCAAAACTGATAAATGTGGAGTACTGAAGACAATTAGAAATTGGCCGTAGTATTTTAGACAGATGGTTATCTGCAAGTCACACTGATTTCCCTGAGAAACAAAATGATCAGTTTTTTCTTAAAATTTGTCCAACATGGCTAAATACCTAAATACAGGCCTGATTTTAAGCTGAATTTCCAAATATTCATCTAAGTCCTTTTTTATTTTGTTTTCTGCATTAAACAGACTTCAAATGAATGGGCAGATTCTCTGAGTGACATTTTGAAGAGACAATCACTGAATTACCTTAATTCAAAATAGCTATCCAGGTCTAGTTTCCTCATAGGTATTTCAGGAATAGTATCCTGTCTACCTTGAAAACTGAAACTGAATTGATGAACAAACTTCTGAGCTTGGAGCTATCTTCTTTTAAATATGATTTGTCAGGCTTTGTCCCAGAACTCAAGAGAAATTTTCAATATAGATGCAGAGTGCAGTAATACTTCTGACACATATTTGTTTATATCTACTTGACCTCAAACTGACATTGAATTTACACAGGTGAAGAGAGCATTATGTATGTGAGGGTAACTACCACTGATGACAAATGTAGCAAAAAAGAAGCAAGTATAAATAGGAGCTGCATCTGCTGTTTAGCTGGTGGGAAGTGATGGAAGAGAATTTATTTCTCAGAGCAGAATAGGCACTCTAGGGTATCCCTGGTGACTTTAGAGCTTTAACGTACAAATACCGATTTTTGTGCTAATTTAGCTTTTAAAATAACTTTTCCTGAATTTAGATATTTTGGTGAGCATCTGTACCTATTTTCAACAAAAATAAATTTTAGATGTATTTCTTCATAAGTAAGCCTCTGGTCACTATGTCACTGCAAACATGCACCTCAAATAGGTATTTCAGTAGTGAGTGGACATTGACATTTGTAACTACAAAAAGGAGTCATCAACATTAATAGAAAACATAGTTTTGCTCCTCTCTTAAACAAAGTTTAATTAGATAATAAGTAGACAACTTCGTTGTGGATAGTTGGTATCTCCTGTAAACATGGAAGTTTGAATTCTGGGAAATTTGAGCATTAGTTCCAGATGTCAAAGAAAAGACAATTCTCCCTAGTGTAAGCAATAAAGAAAAGGGGGGGTGGATATGCTGAAACCATACCATCCTTTTCAGACAGCATTCTGTATATCAAAGAATTTTTTGCTGCTATGACTAAAGTAGATGAAAAGAAATCGCAACTCTCTCAATCTTTGAAAAATTGCAGTTACTAGACGGAAAAGAATTCCTGTGGAATTTACAGAATCTATTCTAGGAAATCTGCTAAGGGTTTAATTTGGGAGGTAACCATGCTGTGTTTTCAGCAGTAGGTGATGGCACAATTTTTAAACTCACAATTCTAGGAAATTACTTTTCTATCCTCCTTATCCTCATGCTATCTCACCCATTTCTTTTTATGTATTAGGCAAAGTTAGATAAGCTTAGAGAAGCAAGAAGAGTCTTTCATAACTGGAGAAGTAGTAGCAAGTAGCATAGTAGCTTTTATTACTTGAAAAGTAGGATTAGACATTGAAGCGTAGGAAGAAGAGAGTAGGCTATTTATAGTGAGAGAAAAAGTGCAAACCTTGGATGAACTGAAGATCAGTATATAACTTTCCTTCATTTTTGTTCTAGAAATTACGTCTTTTACAGAGCAATGAAATCTGCTAAAAGAAAAGGGTCTCTGGAAAATTTTGAGCCTAATTTAAATGGAGATATTTTCCAGGCCATTTATTCTCATTCATATTTTTTGAAAACACTTAATGAGTCATTCTAATTATATTTAAAATATGGATTAATAACTTCCCCTGTAAGCCTTTTTATTCTTCATATATTTGATCATTGCAAAAAAAAAAATCTATATTTACATGTTTTTCACTTCCAGTGTATTATAATATAGCATATCTCAGTTTGTACATTTTATCAGAAGAACCAGCATTAACAAATTCTCACTTACGTGATCTAGTTCCATTTATGATTCATAAAAATATTTCAATGTAATTTTTTTTTAAATTCCAATACTGTTTTCTTTCTAATATTTTGCTAATAGTGTTAATTGAAACACTGCATTTTTTTTCTCTGAGCATGTACCATCTCTTATCCAGAAGACTCCTCATAATATTGTTTTGTGCTGGTTTTGTCTGGGATAGAATTAATTTTCTTCACAGTGGCTGGTATGGGACTGTTTTGGATCTGGGCTGAACAAAGGGCTGTTAATACAGAGATATTTTTGTTATTGCTGAGCAGGGCTTGCACAGAGCCAGCGCCTTTTCTGCTGCCCGTACTGCCATGCTGGTGAGGAAGCTGGGGGTGCATGGGAGGGCAGGAGGAGACACAGCTGGGAGAGGTGACCCAAACTGACAAAAGGGATATTTTTATACAGATCATGTAGCCTCATGCTGCTAATATTAATTAGAGGGAAGAAGGAGGAAGGGGGAAATGCTAGCAGTGATGGCATTTGTCTTCCAAAGTGATTGTCTGCTACATGGGATGGGGCCCTGCTCTCCTGCCCCAGGAGAGCAGGGTCCCATCCCATGATGGGGTGAACTGCTGAACTGCTGCCTGCCCATGGGAAGCAGTGAATTAATTCCTTTCTTTGAGTGTGAATGGCTTTTGCTCTTCCTCTTCCTGAATCTTTATCTCAGCCCATGAATTTTCTAATTTTTACCACTCCAGCTCTGTCCCTGATCATGCTGGTGGTGGGATGAGCAAGAGGCTGTGCAGGGCTGGGCTGCTGGCTGGAGTTAGGCTGCAACATCTTTGGGCAGTATGCTGAGGAATATGGATCTTAGTTGCAGTTTATAAGCAATGTCCTTCTAAGACAGACTGCTGGCCATCCAGCCCAATACTCTGTCTCTCAGACTGACAAAGTAAATTATATTTATGGAAGGAAAATAGATATTGTGGTACTGCTTTTTTACAGAAAAAAGACTTTCTAATGGGAGTGATTTTAACTTATACTTACCTTTATTACATGAAGTGGACATGGTGTTAATGAAAATCAGGGTATATTGTCCAGTGCCATAAGAGTAATTTCAAATTTCTTTAAAGTGTATTCCATACCCAAGTCTCTTGTATATACAGAGCTGTTATCTGTTGTTCTGACTAGGGCTTTTTTTTTGCATGTGTGTCATTCATATCACAGAAGTCCAAATAATAAAATGTCATCTTCAGCTACAACATGTGGGAAAGAATAAAGATCACTCATGTTTCTTTCAATGGATCATACAAAATTATTTTAGTTTAAATAAATTGGAATTACAGGATTACAAAGTATATGTCTATGCTGTATTTTTTTAAAATCTGACAGTAATTTATATGATTTACAGAAATAAATATTCACAGTCAAAACTCTTAAAACCAGTCATGTTCTAAAGAAACACCAAGAGAAGAAATTAACAGAAAACCATGAAGTAAAAATCAAGAACTACCAGGAATTAATTCAAACTAATATGCAGTTCAAGATAGGCACAGATGTAATTTTTACTTGGGGACCAAGAAGCAGAAAAAAACCCTTGCTATATCTGTCGAAAGAAGGTAGGACTTCATGATTTTCAAATGTCTTTCTGACATGTCTCACAAAGAAGTGTGAAACTGTGGTATTTAAATAGAATAAAAAGTGTTTATTTCCTTCCATCTTCTTTACATCTTTTTACATTTTTCTTTTCCTAATATGAAATCTATTCAGAGATTTCTTTTTTTCCAGCTCCACTAATTATTTAGCCATCATCAGCTATTGTTCATAAATCGTTTAAAGCAGCAGGGAGTCACTAAAGCTGTTGCTGTGATTACTTTCTGAAATTGCAGGTGTCTATGCAGTTCAGCAGTCATTACCGTGTCAGGTCGCTTAGTGATGGGATGTAAAGAAGTGTGGGCTGGAAAAGTATAGGCTGAAGAGAATAATTTATGACTAAAACTTCTCTCAAAAGCCCTATCCTTCAAGGTGCTGAGTACCTCCCAAAAGATTAACAGCTTCTATTTAAATGAACCTGATTTAAGCCTGAATACTTCAAAGGATACACTCAGAGTAGACCAGAAAAAAGCACCTTGTTTCAGAGTTGATTATTTTGCATAATCATAATAGTGGTTTCATTTTTTTTTCTCATGTAACTTACAAATTTTTGTTTCAAATGGTTTCAATTTGAGGGACAATGCAAATTTTTTGAGGAGATATTTTTCATCCCGGTGGAAAAAGTCGTTCTTCCTTAATAGTTAACATGATTGTAGAGCACCTAAATTGTAAAAAATATTTGGCAATGTTCATATATGAGGACCTACCTTAATCTGAACATTGTTGTATTTTCTGAAATGCTGAGGCCAGAGCCTAAGTGCTGAACACCCAGCCTGTAAGAAGTGACTAGTAACACGCATGGTGAGGTGGATCAAAGCAAAACTGATTTCAGTATCTGGCCTTTATAAGATTTTCAATATACATTTTGACAAGCAATGTCTGAAGATATTTTTAAAATTACTTTCAGAATCTAAGTTTTTTCTTGTCATAAAAGAAATATAAAAACAAAACCCAATAAAAATTTATAGATTTATCAGCAATTTTGTCCCACTATAAATCTGGAATATTTTGGTAATATTACTTCTACAGTTGTTTTGTTTACTGTATGGCACAAAACTACAGTATGGGATTCAATAGAAGCAATTTCCCCACAGAAGTTTCACTTTGGAAAAACAAGACATACATGCATGCCTGGGACTATAATTTTTCCATCTGAGTGACAGGAAGAGCTACTGCCTACTGCTATTGCAGGATCTTTTTGAATCCTCAGTACAAAAATATTCTCTCTGGGCAATTGCCTTAGATGTGCTTTTATTTCCTTAGTCTTCTACTGCCATACTATTGGTAGTATTTATTTTATTGTCAAAACCAGATGCCCAGGCTTTCAATAAGTATAGGTGAGTATTTTAGAGAATTAATATTCAATTATTTTTTTCCCTGGGAAATTCTAGTGAGTTGTAAATTGTGTTCAGGAAGAGTGTAGTCATTAAATAAACAAAGCAAATCAAGTCTCAGTAGGCTTTCTTTCACTCAATGGTTAGGGTATACCAATATTGGGAATTTGCTGTCTCACATCAAAAGTTGGAAACAATTCTGTAGTTAATTTATATTAAGTAGCTTATATATAGAACACTTTCAGAAAAATGAAAAAGCCTTCAATATAGTTCTGTAAATCAGAATAAACCCCAAGTGTACACTGATTTGATTATCTCATTATTTGTGTGGGGTTTTTTATGGAGGAAAGAAGAAAACAATAACATATGCAGAGGAGGAAAAGATACTCAAAGAGATTGAAATTTTGGGCAAAAAAATCCCCCTTTTTTAAAGAATGAGTTTTAAAAATATATTAAAAAGCATTTGTTCAGTAACTTGATTCTGAATGCAGTTTTTGAACTGTTGCATATTTAGGTTTTTTCTTTTCTTCTAGGTTTTCTCTGACCTTAGAACAGAAAGATTTTCTCTGACCTTAAAGTTTGCATACAGCCTTTTACTAGAGAACATCTGTCATTGCTTAGATGCCTTTAGGGATTATACAGGAAAGGAGATGTTGAAGACAATAAAAAGTAAAAAAGGTTTGATTGCTACCGAACAAACTATTCATCAGAAAATACTGTTTGCATTTTTTTTCTATTAAGCTGTATTGCAGCAGTTTACTAGAGAGAGAATTTTAGTTTTCAGCTTGAATGATGACTTTGATGTAAATATAAAATGACTAGAAGCAACATCCCTTAGTGATTCTCAGCATTGCTTGACATATATTTTTCTTGACTTCTCTAATCTTATAAGAATATCTTATAGAAAAATGTTTTTCTATATTTTTTTTACCAACTAAATGTCCATCTGACAGATGAAATAGTTAATTCCAAGCATATGGGTAATTGACAATGACCTTGATGATTAGAGGTTTTCAAATCATATCAGTAAAATTTCAGAAATAAATTTAAATAATTAAATTATAGGCATGTATTGGTCACTGAAATTTGAGTGCAAGGTACATTTTTGGAATTACACACAGATAATCTATTTATTCATATATACATATATATCTTCTTCCCCTTAATTTTCTTTTCTTTTCACTCAGCCATGCTGGTCTCTTGCTATTCTTTCCTTTTTTATTATTCCTAGGAATTGAGAGCTCTTGTACTCTGTGGAAAGTACCCTTAAAGATCTGTTAGCTCTATTATTCTCCCTTATTCCTGAGGGCAGTTTCACAGGGTGTCCTATTGACTAACTCTTTGAAGACCTGGAATTTTACTTTCTGAAAGGTTTGGTTGCTGAGTTTACTTTTCACTTGTCCAATACCCCTCAGGTCTGTGAACTCCAGTAGTGCTTGACCACTGCAAACTCATGATTTGTACTTTTGCTCAGATCATAGGAAGGACAAAATTGGCAAGTTAAGAGAAACAAAGCAATCCTCATTCTCACTCTTCTACATAAATGTTATCTCCGTGCCACAAGGCTTTGCTTTTAGAGAGACTATGGGGATGCTTTAGCTAAGACCAAGGCTTTCAACACAACTTTTGGAGTCTCACCACTATCATTGCTGCAAGGGACAAAAGAACTGTAGAGAGCTGGAGACTCTAGGTTCCTAAAAAAGACTGTCAAATAGGAGAGGCAGTCAAGAACAAAATTAGGTTCTTATGATATATTTTATGATTCACATTTCACTTGCAAATTCATTTACTGGAAAAAAGGTGTATTCTTAATATGATTATATAATGATCGTGGAAGACAAATTACATGACTAACATTTTGCATCACAAACGATGCATGGAGCTTTGATGGTGTTGAATATTCAGAAAATAACATCATGCTGTCAGCTCAAATAAGGAGGAAACATATGCTTTAGGCAAAAACAACACAGAGGACATAGTGATGCTGTACAGGCTATAGAAATAAGACATTAGTTACACTGAAGAAGTAAAACCAGCAACAGCTTAGTCCAGTCATTTTAATCTAAACCCTTTCTGTACTCTTTTCTGTCTGAAGAGAATTTTCTTGGTAAATTCATTTGAAAACACTAACATTCACAAGAAAGGAATATTTATGTCATAGTAAAATTAATATAACAAGTGATTTTTAAGAGATATACTAAAGAGTGTTTAAATTTATTTTATATGTATACAAAATCATTATTGCATCCTTGAATCTATGATTTTTGTAGCCAAGAATGGAGATTAGCCTCTTCTTATCATGGAAGGATAAAGGGCCATTTTGTTTAAACTCCCTGCTCAAGCAGGGTCATCCTAGAGCATGTGCACAGGATTTTGTCCAGGTTGTTCTTGAATATCTCAAATGAGGCAGATCCCACAGCCTCTCTGGGCAGTCTGCTCCAGTGCATGGTCACCCACACAGTAAAGAAGTTCTTCCACATACTGAGGTACAGCTTCCTGTGCATCAATTTCTGCCCATTGACTCTCATCCTTTTGTTTGGCTCCATTGAGAGCAGCCTGGCCTCTGGAAACCCTCCCTTCTGATACTGATAGACATTGATGCCCTCTAAGTCTTCTCTTCTTAAAGCTCAACAGGTCCAGCTCTCTCAGCCTTGCCTGATAAGTGAGGTGTTCCCATCCTCTCATCATCTTCATAGCTCTCTGCTGGACCTTCCTCAGGAGCTCCATATTTCTCTCGTACTGGGGAGCCCAGAACTGCATACAGCACTCCAGGTTTGGCCTCACTAGGACTGGGTAGAGAGGCATGATGTCCTGGGTTGACTATATAATGCTTTTATCCCCAATTGTCTTGTTCTGTTTATACTGAATAATAAGTTTTACACCTTTAAGACTCTCTTCCAGACAGTGAGGAGGGGAGGGAAGAAGTGCGCAGTTTGTTTTCAGACTTCTCTCACTCCTCCACATTCCTGCTCCTGGACTGTGTTGTCTGCGGATGGACAGACAGTCAGACAGAGCTCCCTTTTCCCTTTTTTTTTTTTTCCTAAACCAGGACACATGACAACCTGCCTCGATCATGTGCCCTTCCTAACGCTCCCCAGGACACCACTGGCCTTATTTCCCACAAGGGCACATTGCTGGCTCATGGACAGCTCACTTTCCACCAGGACACCCAGGTACTTTGATTATCTGTTTTTCAGCAGGTTAGCCCCCAGCCTGTACTGGTGCCTGAAGTTTCAGGTCCCCAGGTGCAGGACCCTGCACTTGCCTTTGTTTAACTCCAGAATATTCCTCTCTGTCCATCTCTATAACCTTTTGAGGTCCTTCTGAGCAGTGGCACAGCATTCTGGGCTATCAGCCACTCCTCCCTGTTTTGTATCATCAGCAAACTTGCCAAGAAGAGGTCTGCCCCTTCATCCAACTTACTAATGAATAAATTCTACAATATTTGGGGCCTAGTATTGAACCTTGGGAACCACCACTAGTGACAGGCCCTCAAGTAAATCCTGTGCTACAACCCTCTGAGATCTGCCATTCAGCCAGTTCTCAAACCAAACCACCTCTCTGTCCACTCAACCAGTCCATACCTCCTGAATTTGCCTGTAAGGATGGAGTGAGAGACAGTGACAAAAACCTTACTGAAGTTGAGGTAGACAATATCCACTACTCTCTCCTTATCCATCCAGGTCATTTTTTCATTATAGAATTAAATCAATCAGGTTGGCCAAGCATGATATATCTTTAGTGAATTCATGCTGACTACTCCTGATCACCTTCTTGTCATCCATGTTGATAGAGATGGCGTCCAGAGAGGGGTGCTCCATCACTTTTCCAGGGGTAGAGGTGATGCTGACAGGCCAGTAGTTCCCTTGTTCCCCCTTCTTGCCATATTTGAAGACCAGGGTGGTGTTTGCTTTCCATCAGCCCCAGACACCTCTCCTGATCACTACAACCTTTCACAGATGATCATGACTGGCTGAGCTATGGTGTTCACCAGGTCTTTCTGCTCTTGTGGATGCATTTGTGCAAACACTTCCTCCTGTCTGTTTCCCATACTGCATGTATTGTTCCAAAAGGAATGCAGAGATGTCCAACAGTCCTATAAGCCTTCTTTTGTTATAGGTCTCCTCTTCCCACACCTTATCTCTGTCTAGACTGATCCTGTCCCCAATCCCCTTCAAATCTAGATTAAACTTGTAACTTGTGCATGACCCCTTAATTTTCCAACTCCTTTCTTTGTTATTGTACATATGGATCAAGAAGTGATTCATTACTTCAAGAATTACAGACCATGAACAAGAAAGATATAAGGCCTTTACAGAATATACTTTAACAAAAACTTCTGCATTCCAAAATTTGATCATTTCATATGTACTAGGACAGACTATGCTAAAATGTTTAGAGATTACAATACCCCCAAATTACATATTCACTGCTTTCAGTACTGGGCTTTTTAATGTATTTGTTTTTCAGCACAGATCTACTCACTAAGCAAAGGAAAAATGTTTTTTGCATCAGGCATTGGTCTCTGTTGGAATCAAGGAGTTATTATTACATGGTATAAACAAATAAACATCTGTTTCTTTTGTCCTCATACAAGTAATTAACACAAAATCAGGAAGCACATTTCTCACAGGAGGAAATCTTGCAACCTTTTTATGAATGAGATTTGCATTCTGACATTACAGTGCTGTTTTCTAAAATTCCAGATAGAAAAACCTTGCACAAAAACCAGAACAAAATGCACAAGTAATAAGATCCCTTAGATTATATAATGGCATGTCTTATCATAAATTATCAAAATATCATTGCACATTGAAAGAGACTCCTCTAAGTGCTACCACCCATCTCTTTACAAATTCTTAAAATACTCTTACATTTTCAGAATTTAACAAATATCAGAGTATTATTAGGGTCGATCTTTCTCCATTTTCCCCTTTTTTAATGTTCTTCCCTGGATAAGGGATTACTTCAGAGATGCCCAGCACGTCTTGTGAAATTCCTGGCTTTGTCGTTCAGATGTAGAGCCTGTGCTTAATGCGGTGCAATGCCCATTGTAAAATTAAAGAGAGAGAACAACAGGTACATTTTGCTACAGCTGTAGGTGTTCCACAGTTCTATTTTAACTACATCTCACATACCTTGTCTGTCATAGCTAGATGGGTTTTGGAAATATGTAACTTATAGTGAAGCATCTAGCGAAGTAAATGAAAGAAAAATCAATTTGTTTTAAGAAATTTTGGAATGGCATTATATATTTAGGCAGGTGTTCCTAATACCAGTTTGAAAGCACAAAAGAAGACATGGCACAATCATTGAATTTGGGTGGCTAAACAGACATCTAGTGATGGAGTAAAGACCTCCTTTGGGCCCATCCTCTACTCCCATTCATCCACTTTCTCCCCTCTTCCTAATGTATGGACACAACATGAAGGAAGATGCTGCTTTGTCTTCTGTGAAGACACAGACTTAGTTCTTGTTCACAAAATGCCTCAAAGTATTGCAACATTACCAGGATTTTGATGGAGATGCTAATAGATATAACTGACCTGAAAATTAGTATTTTGAAAAATTTCTTTCTTAGTAAGTAGTTGATTAGTTCACCTCTTTTAGGTAACCTCAAATACCTTTTGAACTTTGAACTTGTTTAACAACACATGACATCAGAGAAGTCAGAAAGGAGGGTTATTTTATACATGTAATGAAAATAAGAACAGTGTAATGAAAAATGAGAAGAAAAACCAAACTATGACTAAACACAAAATTATTATGAATAATAATTCATAATAGTGAAGATAGTATGTGATATTATCAAAAAGGTTATATACTATCAAATATAATAAGGACAAATTATTACAGTATAAACAATGATCAAATTCACAGTCTGCCCTAAGTAATCAAACCCATGTAAAATCAATGAGAAACTTATGTTTGTATACATTCAATAAGTGTAAATTCTTTTGATATTAATCAATGTAAATTTTATACTGTAATGTGAATTTTCATAATTTTTAGTAATACCAATAGAATGGAAAAAATATTTATTTTAATATAGTAACTCTTTTCCAGCTTAAAAAAAAACTCCAACTGTGATAGTTTGGAATATCTGCCTGAATAGAGTTTGTGATTTCTGACTATTTCTGTCAATGCATTAAAAAAACTGCCTAGTGAAATATAGTTGGTTTTGAACAAAAAGTCTTTGTGGATGGATATTATGAGATGTGTCTACATAAACAGGAATAGGGGACAGCTGTTAATCACATGTTCCTACCACATTTTTTTCACCTGGTGTTTCAAAGCACCTTGCAGATCAGTCAAGCAGAAAGATCTCCAAAGAGAATAAAACCCCCTAGTTTTGTTTTGCTCAACCAGCTCACAGAAATTTGTGTGGGAGAGAAGAAATGAGCACTTTTCATAGCAGGAGCTATGGAATAGAATATTTCTTAGTTGGGAGGGCTGTAGCAGTAGCATAGGTTAGGAAAAAGGTTCTGACTTAGAAGTATTTTGTTTTTCTAAGTAGAATCAAGCAGTACTGCTTCCACAACAGTGGTCCCTGCCCAAAAAATTACTAGAGTAGTTACTCTAATTCTGATTATTCCATGCAGAATTTTGTATTACTATTTTTCTCTGAACAACTAACTTCTCTCAATTCAGAATGGAAATTCAAAATTTCTGCATATTTTGAGTTTCTGTTAATAATGAAGCAACAGTAGTAGTTACGGGATTTTGTCCACTAATTTCAGTGGAATGTCTGCTGTAGTGGTTATTCTCTACTATCATTATTTAAGTTTCAGCTTTAGATTAAAGGTCAATGAACAATGTTAGAAAGGTGAAGCCTTATTTATGAAATAAAATAGCAAAACCAAAAAGAGCTGTAACTAACCTTGACAACACTAGAGATGGATCACAATTAAAGCTTTTTGCTCTAAGGGAACATGAATGACAAATTTTTATGAAGAAAATTTTCAAAGAATGTTTTCAAAAGTCTACAAATACACAAGCATTAAGTTGATTGGAATAGGAAAGAGGCATTAAATAAAGAAGCACATGGAAGAAATATAATTTTCCCAGAGTCTATAAAAGCTGTAAGTTGTGTTTTCCAACAGGTTGGTTATCACACATAGTATTATTTAAGAACTCCATACTTCAATGCAAAATTTCGTAAAACTTAGCTACATATTCAAATACAAACAAACCTCTCCTATCCCTGAGTTGTACTTTGAAAAGCACAGAGAGCCATTTTCTTCTACAGCAGGTCATCATGCCATCAGCCTTGTCTCTTGGCAAGTTGAAGCTTAGGTATCTATGGACCCTTCAGACAGGTACAAGAGGCACTATGGAGTACAAATTAACTTCCACCAGTTGAGCCCTGGCTTAGCTGCTGATCCATCAGGATAGCCACATGCTCTGGCAACAAGAGGAAAATATATCAATCCCCATGAAAATTCTTGCTAATACCAAGATCAGAAATAATCAAATTATTCTTCAGTGTTAGTTTTTATTACAAATTTTAAAAATCCTTAATTTATGGGCTTAGTTCATGAGGTCATACAATCCAGTTTGAAGTAATTTTTTCAGTAGCATATTTTTCTGTCTGACAGTTTGTAAGGCACTAAACTATATATTCTAATATATCCAGGCTTTGCCATAACAGGAAAATTTTTGATTTTTATGTTTAAATACTAAAAAAAAAAAAAAAAGAAAATTCATAATGAAATAAAGCACAAAACCCTAAGCAGAAGGAAAAAAGTGGGGAAAATGCACATAACATAAGGAAAAGGCTTTTTTTTTTAAACTACCAGATACTGTCAAGTACAAAAAATAAGCATGTTGAGAAGTCCTAATGGCCTTGAACAGCCTCACCTGAACCTGCACCCACATCCCTGCCCATGGGCTCAGTCTCATTCTCACAGGTTTTCTTGAGCTGTACTGCAAATAGACCTCTGTCCAGCCTTTTCCCTCACATTCTTGCCTTGTTGAACAGATTTTCTGGGCTGCCATCAGGTTTTTTATTGTCACCTTAGTTATGATCATTGAGTTGCTGGCAGGGCTTGTTTCTGCCACCAGCCCTGCTGTGCTCACCTTCCTTGAGCACACTGTGCCTTGCGGGGGCCTTGCACTGCACTTCCCAGTGCTGGTGTCACTCCCAGCTCCCTGTCTCTGATGTGCAGGGAAGATGCTGCTCCCTGACAGTAAACTGTTGTACCTTTCCTGGGAGGCTTCAAGAATTAGCAAGGTTTGGCTTTAACCAATATTGACATTCTTTGGAAACTTCTTTGAAACTAATAGTTCCTATCTACGATTATCCTATGTAGTGTGATTGCAATGTCTTTGAAGTGTTGCTCTTGGCTATTGTATTTCCTTTTGAAAACTGGCAAAGTTGCTATTAGGGGAAGAATATTAATACGACAAAAACATTAGTATGAATTACAGAGAGATGGTGGAGAAGAGTGAGGGATGGGAAGAATAACTGAAGAAGAGGAGGAATGGATTAGTTAGTAGGTCATAAGTGCTATAAAAATTGGATGGGGTGGAGTTATTTAAAATTACTGACTCTGTAAAAACAAGAGTAATAACCTGAAACTCAGACAGGAAATAATAATAATTTAATATTAATAAAAAAAGTTGTGATAGTGAGGTCAATTAGAAAAAGGATGAATTTGCTGAAGAATATGGTTCTACTAATATTGCCTAAGGTGTCAATGAGACTAACATAACACATTACCACATTAACAAAGGTAATCTTTTTACAGATGAGAGAAATTAAGATAGAATTGATTTGCAAACTACTCTTCTCTTGCAGTATATCCATGGATATTTTTGTCAAGAAAAGGAAAGTAAAGCTTCTTTGTCTTTTGGTTTTGTTGTTTTTTGTTTGTTTTTTTTTTAATGTATTTATTTTAAATTCCATTTCCTGACTAATATGATTCTGTGACACATTTTGTAGCACACAGCTCCTATATTTTGTGTTTGATGGTTCCTCTTGGATATTAATTCTACATATTTTATGACAGTAATTTTCGATGGTCTTCCCACATCTGTTTTTCACTTAAGAAAATTTGAACAGTATTCAGTTCAAGTCAGTACACAGAAATCTGTTTTTCTTTTCTTCCTCCCTTTTTTTTTTACTTTTAATTTTGGAAATTAAATGTGACTCTCCAACATTTATATATATATATATAAGTTGCTGGCAGGGCTTGTTTATGCCAACAGCCCTGGTGTGCTCAACTTCCTTGAGCACACTGTGCCTTGCGGGGGCCTTGCACTGCACTTCCCAGTGCTGGTGTCACTCCCAGCTCCCTGTCTCTGATGTGCAGGGAAGATGCTGCTCCCTGACAGTAAACTGTTGTACCTTTCCTGGGAGGCTTCAAGAATTAGCAAGGTTTGGCTTTAACCAATATTGACATTCTTTGGAAACTTCTTTGAAACTAATAGTTCCTATCTACGATTATCCTATGTAGTGTGATTGCAATGTCTTTGAAGTGTTGCTCTTGGCTATTGTATTTCCTTTTGAAAACTGGCAAAGTTGCTATTAGGGGAAGAATATTAATACGACAAAAACATTAGTATGAATTACAGAGAGATGGTGGAGAAGAGTGAGGGATGGGAAGAATAACTGAAGAAGAGGAGGAATGGATTAGTTAGTAGGTCATAAGTGCTATAAAAATTGGATGGGGTGGAGTTATTTAAAATTACTGACTCTGTAAAAACAAGAGTAATAACCTGAAACTCAGACAGGAAATAATAATAATTTAATATTAATAAAAAAAGTTGTGATAGTGAGGTCAATTAGAAAAAGGATGAATTTGCTGAAGAATATGGTTCTACTAATATTGCCTAAGGTGTCAATGAGACTAACATAACACATTACCACATTAACAAAGGTAATCTTTTTACAGATGAGAGAAATTAAGATAGAATTGATTTGCAAACTACTCTTCTCTTGCAGTATATCCATGGATATTTTTGTCAAGAAAAGGAAAGTAAAGCTTCTTTGTTTTTTGGTTTTGTTGTTTTTTGTTTGTTTTTTTTTTAATGTATTTATTTTAAATTCCATTTCCTGACTAATATGATTCTGTGACACATTTTGTAGCACACAGCTCCTATATTTTGTGTTTGATGGTTCCTCTTGGATATTAATTCTACATATTTTATGACAGTAATTTTCGATGGTCTTCCCACATTTGTTTTTCACTTAAGAAAATTTGAACAGTATTCAGTTCAAGTCAGTACACGGAAATCTGTTTTTCTTTTCTTCCTCCTTTTTTTTTTTTTACTTTTAATTTTGGAA